>NC_041059.1:23834897-24169897 GCF_900634775.1 Gouania willdenowi
CTTTGGTTCCCATTGCTCTCACGTCCCACCCACAAGATCCATGAGCTGTTTGTAACTTAAAGAGAAAATAAAGCCCTGCTTTCCCCTGACCTGCCACTAGGAGGGAAATGTAAAAAAAAAAAAAAGGCTTTGATTATGGGCGGGGCTCCTGGAGCTGTTAAGACACCCATTCTATACTATAAAATCTCCAATGAACAATCTATGCTATATGCTACTCATTACTCAATATACCTTTCTATTCACTCTTCTCTCAATCCTACCTACTCACCACAGATTGTAGAGCCCACAGGTGCTAGTTTTTATAAAAGGGGCGGGGTTAACAGTGCTTGTTTGTGATGCAAGATGGTCCCAAAACATCACATGATCTTGTTCTCAGCCAATAGCAAAAATCAATTGTAATAGCCAAGTTTCAACCCATAGAGGGCAGTCACTCTGGCAACAAATTATGTCAAATTGAAATACTTTGACTAAAATGTGTTGGACCAGGATCAATAAACGGCGTACTTTATACCCAAATACAATGTATTCAAATGCAGGAGGATGAATGTTAGTTAACCTTGTGTGTGTGTGTGTTTTTTTTTTCTTTTTTTGCATGTTTTTCCTGCTGACATCATATGGCAGGTACATGAACGGTGCAGCCACAAACCCAGACTGCCACGTGCTGGCTTATGCTGGTGCTCAGGTAAAGAAAGGTCTGGATATTGCCAAGAAACTGGGAGCTGAAAACTTTGGTAAGAGAGATTAAGATGCATCATGTCACTAAATGTTCTGCTGTAAATCTATTGTGTGTGTGTGTTATCAGTGTTTTGGGGAGGCAGGGAAGGCTTTCTTTCCATCCATAACACAGATGTGGCTGCTGAGCTGCAGCACATGGCCAACTTCTTCAGAATGGCTGTTAGTAAGTGATCCCAGGAACAGCAGACGGACGGTTAGTGAGTGATAAACACTGAGGAAGTGACACCTGTCTGTGTCCAGAGTACAAGGAGAAGATTGGGTTGAATTGTCAGTTCCTGATTGAGCCAAAGCCAAAGGAGCCCTGCAAACATCAGTACGACTACGGTGAGACCGCCTCACATTTGTCAACGTTAATGTGATCAGATTATTAAAGGACCACCTCTGTTTTGCGCTCATGTAATTTTAAAATGTTAAAATCCAGCCACGACCTATTATATACAGTACATTTGTTTTCAGTTCTGACCAAGACTCAAGACTCCATATTTTTTATTTTTTAATGTATAACTGCCTTTGGAAAGCACTTTGAAAAGTGATATATAAATAAAGTTTGTTATTATTATTATATCACTCATGCGGTTGAACACAGCCTGAAGAGATTCTTTGGTCGGGGTCTTTAATGGCAGATGCACCTGCAGATTAGAGCTGGGCGATATATTGAAAATTACAATATTGCCTATATTGATATATATATATATATATATATATATATATATCATTTAACTTTTTTTGTTTTAAAATACTTGTTTTAGGAGTCGTTGCTTTCACTACTTCTCAGAACAGCATGAAAAGCACACTTTGATGGATTGCCGAGTGCGTCCTAACCCAGACCTTCTCCTAAACAAGACACACTACAGAACTCACTCGCACATGCTGTCCCTTATAGAAGAAAAAGACTAAAGTGGCACATTTTGTGCAGCTGTTTGATAGTAAATGTGCCTGTGTGGCATTTGGATCATCAATTTTAACCCAGAATTGACTTTCTGGTCAGACTTCATTTGAAATAAAATGATCCAGATTTATATCGTATCTGAGCCTCATTTAACACGTCTTTGTTCTCCTCATCAGACGCCATGAGTGTCATCGGCTTCCTGAAACATTACGGTTTGGAGAATCACTTCAAGCTGAACATCGAGCCCAACCACACCACCCTAGCAGGACACTCCTATGAACATGATGTTGTCATGGCCTCCGTGTGAGACTCATACGTTGTGTTTATTTAAACATTACTCTCTGTTAAATGTAATCTGTCTGTAATCTACAGTTTCGGCATGCTGGGCTCAGTGGATTCCAACACTGGCTCTCCTGACCTGGGCTGGGACACAGACCAGTTCCCCATGGACATCCGGAACACCACCTTAGTCATGAAAGTAAGCAAACCTCTGTTTATTCTCACTTTAGTGTTCATATCAAATGAACAGGAGCATTAGCCTTTAGCTCAACAGTGCTAATGCTCTGGGTGAAGGTTGACATCTCCAAGGTGTTTGCAGTATAGAATAGATCAGTCACCATGGAGGATGTTTTTGTTTCATTCAGCTCATTGTTCAGAACTTAAAGGGGTGGTATTATGTAAAAATCACTTTATAATGGTTTTGTTACAGTGATATACATCTTTTTAGCTCGATTCAGAAGGCCAAAGTTTAAATAGCCAGGTGTTTTGTTTGAAAACTATAACAAGAGTGTATAGATAGCAAACTGTTGTGTGGAGTCAGTGTCTACAGACACGCCTACTCATGAATATGCATAAGTAGGCCCCAAATCAGCCAGTTTTTTTAACTGCTCAGAAAGTCACTTTTCAGAGGCTAAAACTGGAAAACAGGCGAGTTTGCGAAAATAACCTCAAATACTATGTTGTTGGGGTTCTTAGAACAAATGGAGACGGGTTAAAAATAGCATAATACAGGACCTTTAATGTTAAAGTGGTACATAGTCACTCTGTGAATTTTATTGTGTTGTATTTCCTAAATGAGGCAAGGCAATCTTAATTTTTGGGCACTTTTTAAAAAATCAAATCCAGTAAGTATTATCACTCCTAAAATCAAAAGAAATAGTTCATCTTTTATATCCCTGAAATGAAATTTCAATCAGTTTTTAAATGAGGGGTGTCCCGATCCGAAAATTGGTTCGATGTCAGCAAAAGAAATCGAACAGGATTATATCTGCATGCAACTAAAATATTTAATACAAGCAATCGACTACTGACAGTAAAAAAAATAACTGAGGTGAACTTGAAATATTATTTTGCACTTTAAAAGTATCATGAGTTTTTATTGTTTTTGAGGTTATTTTTCAGGGTATATTAATTTATGTTTTATTTATTCTATTCCTTCTACAAATATTGTTTTGTTTAAGTTAAATAAGTGGTTATTTTGTCCTTAAAAACAGTAATATATATATATATATATATATATATATATATTTTTTTTTTTTTTTTGGAGGGGGGGGGAATTTTTCAGGGTCTTTCTAATTTATTTATTTTTCTTTATTTTATTCAGTTGTAAAATGTTCTTACGTTTAAGGTTCAAATTTATGTAAGTGGTTTTTGTCATACCTTGTTGACTATTGTTCTCTGAACAATATAATTTGATCAAACCTTTTCTAACATTCCACACTACATAATATGTAATTAAAATACGTATGATGCGTGCTGACGAAATTTCAAATTGATATCAGTATCAATCAGGCCATTGCAATGTAAAAGGTAGCAATTTCCACTCTAAAGTCTATTTTGGTCTCTACAGTAAACACTCAGTTTATTGACATTGTCAGAAAAGTTTTGTGCATTGCATTGTAGAAAGTGGATACATTGAAGTGTTTTTTTTTTTTCTTCATTCTTACATTGATTTCTTACATTTTCCTACAAAAACTCTGCCAAAGTGACTTCTCAAAACAATTCTGGTGTTTGTACAGAGTGAATGTTTTGGCAGAACAATTGTAGATGCTTATTTTGGGGTTTTGGCTGAAATCAATTGTCTTGCGGAATGAGGTGATGTCACGGCATGTACTGGGAACAAACTAGAACAAAAAATGAAGTCAAATGAATTACTGTTGTCCTTATCTGGAGAACAAACACAAGAAATCACGGTAAGAATGAAGTAAAAACACTTGTATGCGTCTTTCTTTAAATTAAATTAAATTAAACTGGGCTTTAAGCCTTTATTCGTCATGTATATATGTTGTTACACATATATGTTGAAATTTGTCCTCTGCAATTTTATCCATCCCTGGGGGGCAGTCGGCAGCCATTTTGCGGCACCTGGGGAGCAGTTTGGGGTGAAGGGACTTGCTCAACATCCCACAGTGATGGCCCAGGTGGGGCTTGAACCGGGAACCCTCTGATTACAAGGCCAGCGTCCTTAACCACTAGAGATGAAAACAGACCTTTCAGCAGCAATTCATAATGAGTACATTTGTTTGTGAGCAAATATACTTCGCTATATTGATCATTGAGGCCGACACTATGTCTTTATCTGATTAAAACTAATTGTCTCCAGCAGCTTTAACATTATCTCTTGATTTTTAGACCATTGTTGAACAAGGAGGTCTGCAGCCTGGAGGCCTGAACTTTGATGCTAAGGTACGTAGAGAATCCACTGACTTGGAGGATCTGTTCATCTCTCACATCGCAGCTATGGACGCCTTCGCTAGAGGGCTCAGGAATGCTGTTCGTCTGATAGAGGATGGACTCATCACTGCTATGGTAAAGGTATGTTGTCTGATCCCAAACATCCTGTTCCTGAGCAGACACAGATTGATGTTGTTTACTAATGCTAGCTGATGTTTATAGGAGCGTTATTCTAGCTTCAGTCATGGCCTTGGACTGAAGGTGGAAAAGGGCTCTGCCACCTTAGAGGACATGGAGGTACAAATATTAATATCCACTCTCTTTGAGTCTTTGTTTGTTGTACTCTGAATACACATTTGACTGAATGATGGGGACTGTTTTTCTAAAATTGTGTTTTCTTATTCCAGGCTTTCATTAAAGAGAATGGAGAGCCCAAAGTAACATCAGGGAAACAAGAAAAATATGAGTCCATCTTTAACCACTACATCTAAAGTAAAAGTCCCAATGAGATCTTTATGTTCTTCATTGCTGATGAGGAAATGCAGGAGCAGTGCTGTACTGATGTATGTATGTGTATGTTATTAATGAGTACATGTAATGAAAGTCTGTTAACCATCCAACTATGTCTTTCTCTCTGTAATAAATCTGTAGCATTGTTTGTTATAATAAACGTGAGTTTAACTGATCTCTGCAGAATGTGATTTTACATGTAATGGCTTTTTTGCTTTAACAGAGTGTAATGAACTGTTTTGAGTGATTTATTTTTTTTAAACGTGTGTTCTGGGCTATAGGTGTAGCCAGTAAACCAGGAGTCTGCAACCTGCGGCTCTAGAGCCTCATGTGGCTCTTTGACTCTTTTGCAATGGCTTCCTATTGCTTTTAAAAAAAAATTGAAAAATAATGAGGGTATTGATGATTAATGACATTAACTTCAAATTAAAATATGATATAATAAAACAATTTGTTAACCTAAAAATAAATCACATTGTTCAATAACTACTTCACCTCCTTACACCTGTGGCTAACCTTTAGTTTTAAATCCCTGGTAAGATAACTAACAAAAAAGACTATTCTGGAAGAAAATAGAGATTGTATTTGAGTGGGGAAAGATTTATTTAACTACCAACATGCAGGCCTAAAATGCATGCTTGATATGTTGCAAGAAATTAGCAGTTAGCATGTGTAGGCCGACATGATCACGTGTTATCAAATTCAAGTTATTTTTTTGTAGCTCTTCAAATCCATAACTCATAGCATTATTAGATAGTATTTTAACTATATAGAATCTTATGAACTGTATTGTTTTCATTGAGAATGTATTTTTTCGGCTACGGAAGGATTTTAATCCAGGTGAGATTAGACGAAATGCCTCCTTTGAGAATAATGTAGCAAACACCTGCAGTAAACCAATGTCTTGCATTACCGTTTTGTACCACAAGGTGGGGACATTTTGCTCCATAAACAGCTCAAGTGAGAAAGATGCTTCAGAGGTTTGCAGAAGGTTACACAGAGAAGGTTCATTGTACTGCCCATTGGCTGATTATTCAACATCTAGTCATTTTGTAACTGTGTTTGTGCAGTCTAAATATATACTGGGCTGCTGCTATAGCATAATATTAAAATGAATTTATGTATTCAATTCTAAACAGACTTTAATGTAATCATCAGGGGTACAAAGGGATGGAAGTTTTCATACTTCTGTAATTTCAATATTTATTCTTGCTATGTAATCACAAAATAACAATGGATTTGACATTCATCCCAGGACTACTACTCTGCACATTTCATACACTAAACTGGGTTCATTCTTTGGTGAATTAGGGGTGAGT
The DNA here is from genome assembly GCF_900634775.1 of Gouania willdenowi. Taxonomy (NCBI): domain Eukaryota; kingdom Metazoa; phylum Chordata; class Actinopteri; order Blenniiformes; family Gobiesocidae; genus Gouania; species Gouania willdenowi. The sequence goes on from NC_041059.1 coordinate 23,841,024, forward strand.
CACTGAATCAAAAATAACATTTACTTCATCCACTGTCTGAAATATACAGGCCAAAAAGCTGTGGTGACTTCTATATTTACACTCTGCATTTAAATGCAAAGGATTATACTTCATCTAAATCAGAGAGGGGCAACATTCATGTCAGCATTCAGAATATTGACCGATCTAAGCATTAATACACGGAAGAACAAGACGGGTTTTTTTTGCTTTTGTTAAGTATTTTTTTTCTTTCATTTTGTGTTTTTTTTTTTTTTGTGTGTGTGTGTGTGTGTGTGCGTGTGTTGTTTTTTTTTTAAGAGTATTTTTTGTGTATTGTGTAATTTTTTTGAAAATTTTTTGTTACATGTTGTTGGAGTCATTTCATATATTTTTCTGTAGTTTTGTATATTTGTTGTCGTTTCAGGTGTTTTTTGGAGTTTGTTTTGTATATGTTTCATCATTTTGCGTTTTTGGCACCAGTATTGTGTGTTTCTGTTGTCTTTGTGTATTGTCTAATGTTTTTATTTTTTTGTGTAAAATTGTGTTTTTGTTGTTTTATGTGTGTTTTTGTTTAGTATATTTTTCTGTCATTCTGTGTATTTTTGTCATTTAAGAATGTTTTTGGAGTAACTTTTGTGCATTTCTGTTGTTTTTTGTTAACTGTAATTTTGTATACTTTGGTAAATACAGTATTTGTGTATTTTTGTTGTTTTGTATGTTTTTTTTCAATCACTTTGTGTGTTTTTGTTGTCTGATATGTATTTGTTTAGTATGTTTTTCTCTTATTCTTCGTATTTTTGTTGTCGTTTTGTGTTTTTAAGATTTTGTGTATTTTTAAGCGGCCCCATATTTTGCCACGGTTATTTTTTTTTGGAATTTAAAATTTAGAATTCAACTAACCAAATTTAGTTTTTCAAAAATAACTGTTGAAAACACACATCTGTAATCTTTTTTCAAACATAAATCTATATACTATTTATAATATAATATCCTGTGCAATATTAACAGCATGCCTGTCATAATAAAAGTTTATTTCAAAATGAAAAACAAGTCCAACATGAGCGACATTAAGTATTTATTTATTTTTGACCAGCTGTCCGCGACCCACTTTTGGGTCCCTCCCCACCAGTTGAGAAACATGTTTTAAAGAATGTTTTTTTTTTTTTTTGTATGTTTTAAAAGTCATTTGTATATTTTTTCTGACATTTTGTGTGTGGTATGTTTTTGTTGTTGTTTTTAGTGTCTTTTTTATTGTTTAGTTTTTCCGTCATTCTGTGGACTTTTGTTGACATTTTGGATTCATTTTTGTTGTGTAGTTTTCATGTTATTATTGCTATTGGAGTAATTTTGTGTATTTTAGTTGTTGTTTCATGTGTTTTTGGAGTTATTTTGTGCGTTTACTTTAGGGACAGAGCAAAATTAAAGCAAGACCAGTTTCCCTTTTGTGTCTGCACTAAGAACAAGCTTTGATTAAAGATGTTTCCAGATGTTCTGACAGCAGCATCCGTGCTATAGTCTATAGCATTTCTTAATTTTAGCTCCAGGTTTATCATTCAGAGTGAGACTCGTTAATGTACACACGCACTGTCTGTGCTGTAAACATGTAATATGTGTCTCAGCTCAGCTGTAAAAGAAAAAAAACAACTTTTCCTACTGACATCACATCATACTACCGTCCAACTGAAACACTGTCCAATCAGCAGGCGGGAGGAGGTCCGGTGCCGGCTCTACTGTCCAATCAGCGCATAGCGTGAGCTCTGCTCACCAACACATCACTGCTGATTGGTTGGTTAGTGAGTGGAGGAGGCGGGATGTACACGCAGCCAATCAGAAGCCGTCCATCTTTCTATTACTTCTACAACATTGAAGCGCGTCTGTCCGTCTGTCTGTGTTAATGAAACAAGTGCAAAACTCAAAGGATGCATTAGCCATAGCCTATAGGAACACATTAAGTACAATAAAATAGGAGCACACACACATAACTTTGCTCAAGTTTAGGCTAACAGTAGTTTTTTTCTCAAATATATATATATAATTAATTAGCATATTTCCTTTATTTTTGTACCATGTGGACTTTCCTAGGAATAGCCAGCTTCACGTACCTGTACAAAAAGTCTGAGTCAGTGCTGAATGTTGCCTCCAGAGAGCTGGGGATGGCTGTAGTCTTCTTTTTAGCACTCGGGCTTTTCCTCTCATATTCCAGGTATTTTCAGGGTCACAAACTGCTTCATTTCCCTCTGAGCTTTTTGTCTGCGATGCCTGTTCTCAGCCTCTTAATCCCACACACAGCAGACAGCAGCTGCACAAAGGTAAGACTCGTTATTCTCACTAGGCAAATAAGTTCCAGGGAGATAAAGAGTAAATGTCAATATTTTTCCATGCTAAATTAATGTAAATAAATAAATACATGTTTTATGATAAATTAGAAAACTATTCCCCACTATTTGTATGTGTGTCTGTATATCCAGAAGTGCCTGAAACATTGCATATTAAATAACAGCCAGAAATGAGTGTAAAAACCTTTATTTAGAGGTGGGCAACTTCTATCACAGCGGGGGCCACAAAAATGTGTTAGTAAGGTCGAAGGGCCACATAATCAACATTCATGTCAGCGTTTAGAATAATGACCAATTTGAGCATTAACACAGGAAACAACAGAGTTGTTAGAGTAACTTTGTCTTTTTCTGTCATTCTCTGTATGTTTGTTGTTGTCTTGCTTATGATCGGCATTTTGTGCATTTCTTTTGTGCTTTTTGTGTATTTTCCCTGTAAAATGTTTGTTTTTTGAAGTCATATTGTGTACTTGTGTTGTATTTTTTGGAGTAGTTTTTGTGTATTTCTTCCCTTTGTGTGTGCTTTTATTGTCATTTTCCGTAATTTTTTATACTTTTTGAGTCATTTTTGTGTATTTTTGTCGTAATTTTGTGTCATTTGGGGTCTTTTTGTGTATTACTGTTGTGGTTTTGTTAAAAAAAAAGTAAATGTTCTGTGTTTTTCTAGTTTTTTACCGTATTTTCCAGCAATGTTGTAATTCTTTATATTTTTTTAATGCTATTGCTTTTGTTTTGTGTATTTTTCTGTTCTTTTGTACGTTTACTTTTGGGGCCGCAGAAAATTTGACCGAGGGCCGCATTTGGCCCCCGGACCATGTATGTATTGTTTGTAATTGTATGTTGTCACTTTGATGTTTTTAGGGCTGGAGAACTAGAAAACGAGCAGCATCCCAGCAGGACTCCTCTGAGGCTCCAGAGCCAGACATAGTGATAGTGGGGGCTGGGGTCCTGGGCTCAGCCATGGCCACCACTCTGGCTCGGGATGGGAGGAGGGTGATGGTGGTGGAGAGAGACCTGAGAGAGCCTGACAGGATAGTAGGAGAGCTGCTGCAGCCAGGAGGATACAGAGCCCTCACAGAGCTGGGAATACAAGGTTCATCTCACTGCCGACAACATACAAACACTGAGTCTTTCACTTTGTTTTGTTTTTGTGTGTGAGAGAAGAGGGCGGGGCCAAGCAAGGAAAGGTGACGAGTTGATGCTTGTTGACCAACCAGAACATCAGACTACATATCTGGTGACAATGTTATGTTTGATTCCTGAGCATGCCATTAGTGACACTTTAAACCCTCCCACATACTAATCAATAAAACCTTCTTTTTATTTTTTATTTGAGGAACAGAACATAGCAAAAACTAGAGTTTTAAAAGCATTTGTTGGAAAATAAATAATGTATTAACAATAATAATTTAATAATAAATACTTTAGTCGCACTGTAGATACTCTAGCAAGCTGCAAACAAATATGTGATCATATCTAAATTAAATATGAATTGATTACTTGTGTTCAATAGAAGGGGTTAATCTTTAGCCTTTTTCGCAGAAGTCATTGTGTTCTTGGTTTGTTTTGCGTGGAGGCTTGGGGTCAGTTATAATTGTAATTATTAATTGATAATTAATTACAATTATGATTAATATAATTGTAGTTGTATTTGAAAAGACATGTTGCTGTTGTAATCATATGTGAGTTGTAATTGTGTTCAGATAATTGACTTAAATGTAATTGTCATGGAGATTCTATAAAAAACTGTCAGTGCATGCATTCATAAGAAAAAAAATAGATTGTAAAAACTTGTGAAACTGCAGTAAGGAACAAAGTGGAAGGCGAAAAATTAGAAAAAAAGTGATAAATACCCCAAATCAGAGGTAATATAGTAAGGCATGAAAATAGAAAAACATTTTAACTTAAAAAACCCTAAAACTAGTGTAAATATGATGAGGACATTTAAACTGAGATAAGAATGCAGCAAGGCATGAAAAATAAGGAAGAAGTGGAAAATTTGAAATGAGAAAAAAGTGACAAACACCTCAAATCAGGGGTAAGGCTATATACTAAGGCATACAAATGGAAAAACTTTGGGGAAAAAATTCTGAAGTGATGCTATCACAAGACCCCTATGAACAGCTGAAGTTTTAGCTGATATCCTCAAATGTTAAAGTCAAATACACAATGAGTCATGTTTAGGTTGTGTCAGCACATATTGTGGTGGATCAGTAGTAGCTACAATATTCATGAGAAAGTATTGGGGTTCGATCTCTGACTCATCACCAAACCACTTTTGAGTTTCATGCTCTAAATTAAAAGTCAAATACGCTACGAGAAGTATCAGCAGGACGAGTAGCTTTAGTGTAGTGCATCAAGCTGTGACTCTGGCACAGCAGAGCAAGGGTTCAAATCCCCTTCCTCTGTTAGAAACAGCTAGTGTGAACACTTTTTATTGCTAAAATTTTTCAACGTAAATACCCTAAAAGTAAAAGTAAAATCTGCCACGAGCACTACCAAACTGAGTCAAGTACTGATGGTGTAGTGGCTAAGTCTGTAGAAACATGTGGCATTGGGTCACTGTTCACAGGTGAATGAGGGTTCAACTCCTCTAAGTACTAGACACAGAACAGTGTAAAATAACAACAAGCGGGGATGGAAGAGTGACTAAAATGCATGAACTTTTTTGTCTGAGATAAGGCTATAGCAAGACTAAGACTATGCAGTAAGGCATTAAAAATTAGAGAAAAAAAAGTGACAAACACCCCAAATCAGAGGTAAGGCTATAGTAAGGCGGAAAAAATTCTGAGATAAGGCTATCACAACACCCTAAAAACTAGTGCAAATATGACGTAGACACCTAAATTGGGGTGAAAATGAGAAAAAAAAGTGACAATAACCCCAAATCACAGGTAAGGCTAAAGTAAGACATAAAAATGGAAAAACTTTGAAAAAAAATTTCTAAGAAAATGCTATCACAACACCCTAAAAACTAGTGCAAATATAATGTAGACACTTAAATTGGGGTAAAAATGCAGTAAGACATGAAAAATGAGAAGTAAGTGACAAACGTCCCAAATCCTCTGACTATAAGGCTATATAGTAAGGCATAATAATTGAAAAACTTTGGCAAAAGTATCCTGAGATAAGGCTATCACAACACCCTACAAACTAGTGCAAATTTTTCAACGTAAATACCGTAAAAGTAAAAGTCAAATACTCCACGAGCACTACCAAACTGAGTCAAGTACTGATGGTGTAGTGGCTAAGTCTGTAGAAACATGTGGCATTGGGTCACTGTTCACAGGTGAATGGAGGTTCAACTCCTCCAAGTACTAGACACAGAACAGTGCAAAACAACAACAAGGGGGGATGGAAGAGTGACTAAAATGCATGAACTTCTTTTGTCTGAGATAAGGCTATCACATGACCCTAAAAACTAGTGCAAATATGATGTGGACATTGAAAATGGTTTGAAATGCAATAAGGGATGAAAAAACTGACAATCACACCAAATCAGAGGTAAGGCTATATAGTAAGGCATAAAAACTTTGGAATTTTTTTCTAAGATAAGGCTATCACAAAACCCTAAAAAACTAGTGCAAATATGATGTGGACACCTAAACTGGGGTAAAAAATGCAATAAGATGTGAAAAATGAGAAAAAGTGGAAATTGAGAAAAAAAGTGACAAGCACCCTAAAGTAAGGCATAAAAAAGTGGAAAAACTTAGTTTTTTTTCCCTGAGATAAGGCTATCACAACACCCTAAAAACTAGTGCAAATATGATGTAGACACTTAAATTGGGGTAAAAATGCAGTAAGGCATGAAAAATGAGAAAAAATTGGAAAATTAAAAATTAGAAAAAAGTGACCAACACCCCAAAGTAAGGCATAAAAATTTAAAAACTTTGGATTTTTTTTCTGAGATAAGGCTATCACAAAACCCTAAAAACTATTGCAAATATGATGTAGACACTTAAAGTGGGGTAAAAAATGTGAAAAATGAGAAAAAAGTGGAAAATGAAATTGAGAAAAAAGTGACAAACACCCCAAAGTAAGGCATAAAAATGAAAAACTTTGATGTGCACATTGAAAATGGGGTGAAAATGCAATAAGGGGTGAAAAATAAGAAAAAAATGACAATTACCCCAAATCAGAGGTAAGGCTATATAGTAAGGCATAAAAATGGAAAAACTTCAAAAAAAAATTTCTAAGATAATGCTATCACAAGACTCTAAAAACTAGTGCAAATATGATGTAGACACTTAAAGTGGGGTAAAAATGCAGTAAGACGTGAAAAAATGAGAAAAAAAAGTGGAAAATGAAATTGAGAAAAAAGTGACAAACACCCCAAAGTAAGGCATAAAAATGAAACACTTTGGATTTTTTTTTTCTGAGATAATGCTATCACAATACCCTAAAAACTAGTGCAAATATGATGTGCACATTTAAAATGGGGTGAAAATTCAGTAAGGCATTAAAAATGAGAAAAAGTGGAAAATGAAAAATGAGGAAAAAGTGAAAAATGAACATCCAACCCTGGTGTGATGTGGCTCCTGTGCTGTGTGTGCTGCAGGGGCAGTGGAGGGCCTTGATGCTCATGTGGTGAACGGCTACGTAATCCATGACATGGAGAGCGGCACAGAGGTGGAGATCCCCTACCCTCAGGAGATGCAGAGCGTCCACTGTGGACGGGCTTTTCATCACGGTCGATTCATCACGGGCCTGAGAAGAGCCGCCATGGCTGAGCCTAAGTGAGTAGAGCCTGGTGCAGAGTGTGACTGTGTGCTGGAGCCAGGGTTGGGTCAATTACATTTTTCAGGTACAATTACGTTTTCAATAACCCATGTTCAATTACAATTCAATTAGGATTTCAGTTACATTTTAACCTTTTTTCCAATTACAATTAAATTACGATTAGTTTTTAATCTCAGAAAGTCAATTACAATTACGTTCTTTATTACAAAAGTTCAATTACAATTAATCACAATTACTGAGTCTGAAATAAATAACCTAATCAAAGTTAACCTTCCTCTTGTGTTAGCTTTCTGTTAGCATCTCTTGTAATAAATAACTGGTCCTAAATCAGTTGTAAAATACACTAAAAACAAATATCTATCATCTAATTTATTTCCTATCTATTGGTTACGTTGTTAGATTTCCTACTCAATGAAAATATAGGTTTTAATATTTTTTTAATAGTAAAATGTGGGAAAGCTTGATATGAAGCCTATTTTAATAATGAACTACATGTGTGTAGAACTGTACATAGAACTGTAACATGGTTCCCCAGTTTTGCGTTAAATTAGAGTTTTCACGGCAATTGCAAAGTCAATTATCTCAACTCAATTACAATTTAATTACAATTCCGACAGCAACAGATTATTTAAATTACAATTGTAATGACATCATCATTGTAAATATTAATCAATTAGGCATTTACAATTATAACTGGCTGGTGCTATTATTTAATTACAATTTTGACGTAATTATGATCGCAATCGTAATTGAAAAAATATGTTGTGGTTGTAATCATAATTTATTTTTATTGACTTCAGATGATTGACTTTGTAATTGTAATTGGCGTGGAAATTCTACACAATTTCATGAAACGTTAAAAGTTCAATGGCTTACACACATTCGTAGTTAACAATTAATTGTAATTGTAATTACGTAAATGTAATTGACTTTCAGCAGGAAAATAGTAATTGTAATTGGGAAGAATGCCAGTCAACGTAATCGTAAATGAGTTATAATTGAACATGGATAATTGAAGACGTAATAGTAATTTTAAAATGTAATTGACCCCAACCCTGGCCCTCACATCTAAGAGGTGACGGTGTTGGATGTGTTGGTATCTGTAACCTGTGATTGACGTCCTACAGTGTGACGGTGGTAGAAGGCTCAGTCAGCAGTTTACAGGAGGAGAACGGCTGTGTGACTGGAGTTCAGTACAAAGAAAAAGAAACAGGAGACATCAAGGTGAGCAGGGCTGATGCAGCAGTGAAAGCTTTTTCTAATCCTGTCACCATGTGCACTGATGTGGTGAATAGAGATGTAACGATTCACTCAACTCCCGATACGATTCGATTCACAATACTGGGTTCACGATACGATTCTCTTACGATTTATTTTACAAAATGGGACTGTAGACATATGATGACTGAAAAATATTCCTTTACTGTATTATTTACATTTTATTTTTCATTGTCAAAAGAATCCCTTGATAAACTATTCAAAACAATGCAATTTAACTAAAAATAAATTTTGAATGAAATAAATAATAGGAATAATACAAATGAAGAAGAAGCCTATTAATTTAAATTCTGGTTCTATAGTAAACAATACAAAACTGCATAATAGTTATTTTTCTTTTTAAAAGTGCAACTGAAAATGTATTTTGTGCCTTAACAATTGGACTTAAAAAAACAGTCTGCACTGTATTTACATCAGATATTTGTTTGGACCAGCAGAGGGCGCTGGTAACCCAGTGGTCGGTTGGCATGCAGCTATTCTAGCAGTGAAGAAGAGATGCTATGCTAGCAGACGGAGCTAATAGAAAAATGTGACTTTTACAGATATTCACGTAATATTACAGATATTCTTCCAGTGCTAAAGGGGTAATGAATCATTTATGAACATGTTTAAGAGTAGAAGGCGGCCAGAAAGAAAGTATTAGCAGATTCTGCCTGCCGCCTACACTTCTGGACAAGAGAAGGATATATATATAGGATATGTATAGGATATATATATATATATATATATATATATATATATATATATATCTGTATAACTGCCTTATGATTAATTGTTACATTCCTAGTGGTGAATATACTGTAGAAACGTGAACATGTGTGTCCTGCAGGAGATCCACGCAGCGCTCACTGTGGTGGCCGACGGCTGCTTCTCCAAATTCAGAAAGAGTCTGAGCTCAGGGAAAGCTCACATATCCTCGCACTTTGTCGGATGCCTCATGAAGGTTGGTTAAACTACACTAGGGGTGGGAATAAAAATTGTTTTATCACGATTGGTTTTAGTGATGATATGGAAAATGTATTTCTTCCCAGAATCAATTGTGGTTTTTTTTTTCCCATTTCTGCAAATGTGTTCTGAGGTTAACACTACATGTAGCATATGAATCAAACAAATCAAAAAGGAAAAAAACTCAATGTGTATTATACTTAAAACATTTTGTTCTTTACGACTTGCAAAGTATTATAATCTTAAACATGGAAAGGGTGATTATAGCTCAATACCTTCATAAATAAATATCTCAGTGCTGTTTTTTGTTATAACTGCTCTCTTCTTTAACAAAACAAGTATTAATTTTGAATAAAATATTACTCATTAACCTGACCCAAATATGATTCGGGTTAGACAGGGGGCGTGGCCTCATCACCCCCACAGCAAACACTCAGCAGTGTGCACGTGATTGAGGAAAAGCAGAGATATTCTCAAATATACGTACATGAAATCTGATAGTTTAACTCAAAGATGATGCTGAAATATATTTTCTCAACTACATTTTACACATCTGTTCAGGGCCAACCTTCAATTTTGTATATTCTCTGTTTATTCCTGTTTATTTCCATAAATTCACATGATTTCCCATGGGATGTTTTACATTTTTCAACCCTAACTGTTACTTAAGCACAGATTTTGTAGTTGAACTCCAGTTTTCTCCATATGTTGAACAATAAAATGCATTTCTCCTTTTAAAAAGAAACAGTGTACTGCAGGAAATACAGGAAATTTTAATTTAATTTCTTTATTCATTTGAATTAGAACATTACATATTAGTCAATGAGTCAGGAATCAGCATCAACATAAATATGTCCGAGTTAGCACAATAGCTGAATTTCCTCCGTTGTCCTATATAAGGCAGGTAAATGTGATATAAAATATAATACAGTTGAACAATAACATTTAACATACAGTCACAATGAGACAAACATTAAACTCACTGACGACAGAAAACATGATACCACATATAATATTTACATTAAAAAAACAACAGTCAGGAGTTAAAAGAGCCCAAGAAAAAGGTAGGTAACACTTTAGTTTAGGGAACAACTATTAACCATGAATCAGTTGTTTAGCAACATATTGACTCTTAGTTAGTCATTATTAAGTACTTATTAATGCCTTATTCTGCATGGCCTTATTATACAAACAGTAAGTCTTTAACTAAGAGTTTTCCCTCAATAACCTCAGAATTATTACTTATTAGTCATAAGTAAGGAAGTTGTTGTATATGAATTACGATCTCAACATGCTAGGGCTTGGGTTAACGTTATTCCTAATCCTTATCCTAATCCTAACCCTAACTCTGTTTGGACTGTGAGACTGCCATTAAGTGTATACTAAGGTATTAATAAGATTAAGGCATTAATAAGTGCTTATTGATGACTAAATTAAGATGTTACTAATGCTAATAAGCATCTGATTCATGGTTAATAGTTGTTCCCTATAGTGTTAACAGAAAGGGGAATATTATCTATGGGTGGATGACTGTTGCATGCTGTTAAAGTCTGAGTTCACAGTCAGAGTGAATAGAGAGTAAAGCTAAGCAGCTCATGTGTTGATGATGTTCTCCTCCTCAGGACTGTCCCCAGTTTAAAGCTAACCACGCTGAGCTGGTGCTGGCCAACCCCAGTCCAGTGCTCATCTACCAGATCTCCTCCTCTGACACCAGAGTACTGGTGGACATCAGGGGGGACATGCCTCGTAACCTGCCAGCGTACATGGCAGAGAGAATCTACCCACAGCTTCCAGGTGAGTGACAAGGATACGCCCCCTCCAGTCAGCTGAATAGGAACCAGCAGCTTATGAAGAACAGAATCTTTGAAATGATTTTTCCTCTTTGAACTTTTGGTGCCAGAAGTGTTTGGTAGAAATATCTCTGTGATGCTTCACAGCTGAAGGATTTGACATTCACGGTGGGCTCTGCTATTCAGCTGAAATATCAAAGCCTCCATATCAAAGCAAGCAGCTCCAGTAACCTTGACAGAGGTCCCACAGGTCTCACTGATCCATTGATAAATGTATATTCAGACAGCAGCAGAATAAGAAGCTTCTTCCTGTGCATGTGCCTACTGCCCTGGCTCACCACCTCATCATGGGCTCTTCTTTCTTCTTCTTTCAGAACATTTAAAGGAACCTTTCATGGAGGCTCTGCAGAACGACAGACTCAGGTCTATGCCCGCCAGCTTCCTCCCCCCCTCTCCTGTCAACAAACCAGGTACTGGCTTCTACCTGCTGCTGTCCAAAGAGTTCCTCCACATAGTCTCACTTTACTTCATCTGAATTACTCATAAACAACTTTAAACACAATATAGTGTCTTTTTCTATATATATAATCTATAAAAATAAACAACTTTAAACACAACGTATTATATCTCTCTATATATATAATCTATAAAAAAACTGGTAACTCTTTACTTGAAGTTTCATACATATCGTTGACATTGTTCTATCATGAATAAGGTGTCATTAAAATCAATGTCGACATTTTTAGGGCCACTGAAAAAAAAACAAAACATCTGAGGTAAAAAAAAATTCATGCACTTCAAGAAAAACGTTAAAAATCGAGGAAGTGGTTAAACTATCTTTAGAATAATTACAAATGACTGTTATTTCAAAGTGCACAAACTGCAACTCTGCTTATGTGCTTTCTCTATAGTTTGATGGTCAGTATCACCACCTGTTACACCGAGACTGGGGTTAAATTCCACAATGGGGAGATTAATTACATCATTATTCGTCCTGTGCTTTTTTTCTAAATTTATAGAACATGTCATTTGTTAGAATTACCTTTCCAGGAACTAACAGTGTTTTAGTCTGATTCAGTCTGCCGTGTTCATTATATTTTTGCCGTGTTCATTATATTTTTGCAAATACCATTTAAAAATCTGCAAAATGGTGACTTGTACCTGTATGCTACTTTTGTAACGTAACGTTGACTCCTCCCCTTTTGTTATGTTACAATTAATAGCTCTACCCCTTTTGTAATGTTACAATAATTAGCTCCGCCCTTTTTGTAACGTTACAGAAGTTGACTCCTCCACTTTTCCATGTTATCACCTTTCTCATAATTGTTACTGAAGCACTGACTAAAAATGAGATTTAGGATGTCCAATAGTGTCCTGGTTTACAAAATCCTTAATGGAGAGGATAATAGGAAGTATAGTTTAACCAGTTCCTCAAACAGGCATCTTGTACAGTCAGCATAATGAAAAAAAAAGTTGACACGATTTTCAACTTTTTTCTTGAAGTGCATGAATTTTTTATTTATTTATTTATTTTTTACCTCCGACATTTTTTTTCTTCAGTAGCCCTAAAAAATCTCAACATTGATTTTTGACTCTTTTTTTCTGAAGGACATGAGGTTTTTTATTTTTTTTTTTAGCCTCCAAATTGTTTTTTCTTCTGTGGTCCTAATACTCTTTCATACATGCTAATGACAGGTGACATGTCATAATAATGACAGCGTAATGTCAGTCTTCTTTGTAAAACTTCAAAAAACTTCACAACGTAGACTTCAAGTAAAAAAATGACGAGGAGTTAAAATGTGAATCATTAAATGCATCTTTCCTAGATATTAGCCTGCTTAGCTACGTTATCCTAGCATGACAAAATACAGAGGAAAGAGCCTGACACTGTTTCTTTATGTCACATTATATCATATCGTCAGTGTTGCTCTGCTCAGGCTGCACACATACACATGATTTATTGATCTTTTAAAGTATATCATATACACAGGGTTGCCATCCATCCTTTAGAATATGGAATTGTCCTAAAACTAGCTGTCCTTTATTGAACTTATATAGGATGCACTTGGTCCTTTATTTCTGACAAAATCAAAATAGTACATTCAAGTCAGTGGGATTATCAAAGTGTTTTAAAATCAATAATAAGTCCTGGTTTATCACCAAACGGCTGCTGCTGCTGCTGCACTTTAAATGACTGTAAATGTGCCTTTTTTGGAAATAATCCAATAGTTTTTTAAAGTTAAGATGTGATGCTTTACATCCAACATGATGTTGTTACTGTAATTTCACTCACATGAGGGAGAAGCATTTATATCAGTAATAGCAGGAAACACACACAGCAGAGTGAAGAAAAGGGAGCAAAAAGCAACAAAACCCTAAAAACCTTTTGCTGATAGTAAAAGTTCAGTTTTTTTTTTTTTTTACAAATTAATGAGAAAGTTGATTTTATTTATTTTTTATATCTTTTTTCATTTTAAAAGCACTTTTTGATTTATTTTATTTATTTGGAATTAGATTAAAAACTGCACCTTTTCTTTAATTTATAGTTTTTTTGTCATAACGTCAGTAAAATGTAAATGATGTCCTTTTTTTCCTGTATTTTCTCTGCTTTAAACTGCTCCATATTTTCTTATGTTGGTTTATTCAAGTAGATTTTTTCCCCCTTTTCTCATGTTTGTGTTTTCATTATTTGAAGGTGACGTTAGGAGCGACTTCCTCTATTATTCAATGTTCAAGATTTTTATTTGTCGCGTACTCGTACAAATGTGCAGTGAAACGTAAAACACAAGGCCATGCAACAACAACAAACACTCAATTTAGTAAAACACATAAATGCAGAAAAATAAAAAGAGTTATATGAATGCACAAACATAGAATACAGAATTGAATACTGTAGACAGTGCAAGTGTCAACGTGTTGAATAGTTCAACAGCAATGTAAAATAGTTTAAAAACGATTATTGAATGTACAGGACAGAAAAATATAGAAACGTGAATGTAAAGTACTTTTTCAGGGTATGTGAAAAATGTTATTAAAATTGCACTATTACAGGAAGCTTCTGTGTATTTCAAAAAAATCTTTGATTTCCTTTATATTTTGAAGAGTTTGTACCCCTAATTAGACATAATACATATAAGTACATTTTGTCGTCCCTACAAGAAACGTTACAAATGTATTTTATTTTCTAAAGATTGAACACTAACTACATTTGTTAGATTGTATAATCAGCGGTTGGTACAGTATAATTCTTTTCCCAAACAGTGATGATGAATCCTAACTGATTTCTGTTACAGTGTCTCACATATTGATATCATTTGGAAAACGTTGAGTGTTTTTGCTGCTGTATGGATCCAGTGGTGCTGCTGCGCTGGGACTGACCCAGTGACCTGTGCTGATGTTTCCAGGTGTGCTGCTCCTGGGCGACGCCTACAACATGAGGCACCCTCTCACGGGTGGAGGGATGAGTGTGGCTCTCACTGACGTTTGCATCTGGAGGAAGCTGCTGAAGAACATTCCAGATCTCTACGACGACCGCGCCCTGCTGCAGGTGCAGTGCACTGCATCAGCACCCGCTCACTATCACGCACTGACATTTACCGTCACGCTGAAATTGAAAAGCTGTCCAAGCCTGCAGAGGGAGAGAGGGAGGCCTATTGATCTGTTTGGATCACAGCAGTGTGAATGAATCCAAGCAGAGGCTATATTTAGAGCAGCTACTGCACAGAGTGGGAGCTGTGCTTTTCTATTCTATTCTATTCTATTATCTGGTATAGGTGATAGCAGGGTTGAATTAAATTACATTTTTCAGTTACAATTACCCTGACCAGCATTTTTTTCCCAATTACAATTGAATTACAATTACTATATTATATTTATTAGCACCTTTTAATAATAACGGGTCCTAAATCAGCAGTAAAATACACCAAAAACTAATATCTATCATCTAATCTATTGGTTTTTTTTATTATCACCTTAAAGGTCCCATGTCATGCTAATTTTCATCCATCTCCATTTGAAGAAGTGTTTTACTGTAATGTGCAGTTTTTTTGGCTGAAAACAATAACAACAGTGTGTGGATAGCAAGAGAAAATGGCCTTGGTGATCCATGATCTGCCTCAGAGCGAGTCATGCTGCAGCCTCCCAGGCAAGTCAGTATTTAGACACGCCCACTCATAAATATGCATAAGCAGGCAGCAAACAGCCCGTTGGTCAGAAAGTCACTTTTTAGAGGCTAAAACTCTGGAAAACAGGCGAGTTTGGGAAAATACACCTCAAATACTCTGTTTTTGGGGTTCTTTGAACAAATGGAGATGATATGGGACCTTTAATATGACAATTTTTATAGAATTTTCATGGCAATTACAGTTACAAATCTGAACTCAATTACAATTTAATTACTTTTATGACAGCAACAGATTTAAAAAATTACAATTACAATTATATTTACGCCATAATTGTAATTAATTATCAATTACACGAGTACAATTATAATCAACCCTAACCCTGGGTGAGAGTCTACAGTCGACTGTGTAGTATCACTGTTTTCTCTCGTTCTCATCAGGCAAAGAAGAAATTCCACTGGGAACGCAAGTCGTCCCATTCCTTTGTGGTGAACGTGTTGGCTCAGGCTCTGTATGAGCTGTTTGCAGCCACTGACAGTGAGTCGTATAAAGTCACATCACATGATTGCTTTTCAAGGTCTGGCGCTGTATGAATATTGACTGTGTTTTTGTGTTGATCAGACTCTCTCCAGGAGCTGAGAAAGGCCTGCTTCCAGTACTTCAAACTTGGGGGAGAGTGCATTGCTGGGCCTGTTGGACTTCTGTCTGTGTGAGTGTTGACATGTGGCCTTCATACAAGTAACAAAGTACAAATACTGCAATACTGTACTAAAGTTTTTTCTGGTACTTTACTTGAGTATTTATTTTTTTGGCACGGCTGGTGCAAGGGCCCGTCATCATCGCTTGCTGTTTTAATCTCCACCCCTTATTAGCTCTGCCTCTTTTGTTATGTTACAGTAATTAGCTCCGCCCCTTGTTTTAAGCTCCACCCCTTATTAGCTCTGCCTCTTTTGTTATGTTACAGTAATTAGCTCCGCCCCTTGTTTTACAGTACAGTAATTACCTCTGCCCCTTTTTGTTACATTACAATTAATAGCTCCACCCCCTTGATTATGTTACAGTGATTAGCTCCTCCCCTTGTGTTACATTACAGAAATGGACTCCTCCCCTTTTGTTATGTTACTATTAATAGCTCCTCCCCTTTTGTAATGACACATAATTAGCTATGCCCTTTTGTAACATTATAGAAGTTGACTCCTCCCCTTTTGTTACATTATAATTAACAGCATCACCCCTTTTGTAATGTTACAGTAATTAGCTCCGCCCCTTGTGTTACGTTACAATGACTAGCTCTGCCCCTTTTGTAACGTTACAGCAGTTGAATATTGAAGTTGGTGATGGTCATGAATTCTCTGGTTTGATTTATTCCAAATGTTATTTGCCTATTTATTTATTTTTAGAATACAAACAATGAAACCATAAATGACATCCTATCCTTGTTATCTGTTTCCAGGCTGACACCCAAACCCATGACCCTCATTGGACATTTCTTTGCTGTGGCGCTGTATGCGATCTACGTCAGCTTCAGCTCAGAGTCCTGGCTCACCAAACCACGAGCATTGTACAGAAGTGGAGCCATACTGTACCGAGCCTGCACCGTCATGTTCCCGCTCATCTACTCTGAACTCAGGTATCAGGTGATCTGATACTGTGAGGTCTCCTCAGGGAAGCAGACATGTCTACACCGCCTACAGACTTTCCCACTTATACCATATACCAAGCCTCATCTCCAGTTTTCATATTTGGACATAAACTGGACTGCAGAGATCAAACCTGGTCTTTAATCCACTGAGATCTGGTTCTGCTCATGATCTCCATGCCCTACTGAAGCCCAAATAATCACTGGGCCTTATTCTACAAAGTCGTCTGTTCCTGCTGATCATTTTCTTTCCTTTTTCTGATGAACTATTAGTATGACATCATGTCCCTACAGCCTGTTTCAGACTTTATCTCTGTATGAAGGGTTGACACTGGCTGATGCCTGGGGGGGGGTTAAACATTAGGGTTAAACATCTTCCAATGGTGCTGCTGTGTGATCGACCGTAGGATTAAGGCATTAAAATAAACCACCAATAAAGTCATCTGTCTGGTTGCTTTGTGCTCATTTATGTTATTCTTTATTTCACACTGTTAAAACAATAAAATATAATTTTTAAATGATAGCCATAGATCCATCATCTCCAGATTGGACCACAAGGAGGCGCTCACACACTACAGCAGGAGTTTAGGTAAACTGTAATATGCAATTATTTACACATTGATGATGATTTATTGAAATAAATAGGTTCAATATCTGAAGATATGTTTAATAACAGACTGAATAAATCCCAACATCATACTAATCATGTTAGGATGGGCTGAAGGAAAAAGGTTTGAGCTCATGGGCTGAAGGAAAAACAGACACCCCATAATCATCACATATAAATAAACAATTTAAAGTGATTTTGAATAAACAATTTAAAGCGATTTGTAGCTCTAAATGCTATAGGAATGTTCTTTAAACGTTTTATCTTAAATATTTAAGATCTTTGTAGTGGCAGTTAAAGTACCTGTACTATAGTCTTGTATATAACAAAAATGGGTTCATTATATTATTGATAAAACAAATATATGCAGTACTTTTAACGGCACAGCAGCGCATCATATCAAGTATCATACTTTAGATATGTTTGTTTTATTGCTGAATTGGACCACATAGGTAATTATACACTTTGTAACAACACCACAGGAATAATAGCTTTATATATACATATATATTAGGGACCTCAGGCATAAGTGACTTGATTTAGCATTTACAGTGTCTGTTACCAACCTTCTGTAGTCCACTAAGAGTTTCACCTGTTATACTAACACTTAATAATATATAACAAAATATAATTCTTAATTTATAGATCAGTGTTTGACGTCAAACTTTGATTGTTTAGTCTTTGGACTAAAAATACAATGTAGTTTTAGTCACGACTATTTCAGATGTATTCTAGTTTTAGTCAACTTAAGAGTTTATTCGACTAAATTTGTTATAGTCGACTAAAATATAAAACTTTACAGTTTCTCCATTTTTAAAAAGATTGAATTACTATTGATCAACCTGATATGAGATAGTATTAATGTTATTACGCAGACATATTATTGATGTGATCAATACGTAAAACCACATGATCACAAGTTCCGATTGGATTAGTTTCGTTTTTATCATTCAATGAAAATATAAATATGTTCAATATACTGTAGTTTTTGTAAATACTTTTTTTTCTAAATAAATCAGTCTAGTTGTGGTTTCTTAAAAAATGTAGACAACAAAAATTATAGTGAACATTTTAAGTTGACAAATTCACACTGGAAATCAGAATTCGGCAATGATACTAAAATAACTAGAGAACAAAGTATGATTCTTGTACATCGCAGGTTTACAACAATTTCTTCATCTTTATTGGTATTTATACATGACTTGATACATTGTATTCTGGTGAAATAAATGGAAGAATTCTCCACATTATTCTTTGTGACTTTCCACGAGAGGACACATACTGGTGTGGAAGACCAGAAATGGGGGGGAAGAAAGCTCCTTTAGGGGAGGAGTCGGGGAGGGGCTTGTGTACACACACACACACACACACAGAGAGAAACACACACATCCTGTAACAGACTCACCTGACGGCTGTGAGACCAGAGGAACTGAGGTCCTGCTGCCACTTCAACACATTCAACCCCCTACAAACCTCCCAGACACACACAGCATCACCCTGTTGTTGATATCAGCAGCTAGCGCTCTACACACACGCACACACACACATCCTAATGTTCTAAACAGAAAAGGACTGTACAGCTACTGCTAATCTAAGTACCTGGCTTTGACGCTTTTACACCAGATTAAAGTGCTAGAAGCAACTCACCAATCCACACTTTATTTTATATATATATATATCTCATATAGCATTATGTATTTATATATATATATTTATATATCTGAACAAATCTACTATTTTAACATGAATTTACAGGGTAATATACATCATATAACAGCTGAAATATCAGCACAAATATATCACTGTCACACTTAACAGCAAAAATATATATGATTATATAATGTTGTATATAATCATATATACCAATACATAATTGTCGTATATGCATTAAAAACAATTAATCGAGTCTCAGGCTTTTGAAATAATGATATCCAGAAAAGCTATTGTGTATCCAGACGTTTGACGTCTCGTTGGGGGAAACGCGTCGCCAGCCGTTCAGCAGGTTTCTGAGGTCACAGGACAGTTATTTGCATATTCAACAAAATCTATTGCAACACTTGACCGTCTACAAACAGCACAGCTGGCAACAGCTGGACTCACACGTACAATCCACTGGACAGAACGTTACGACGATGGGTGGATCTGATAATTAGTTTATGTGCTTTCAGATGACGATGATGATGATGTGCTGCTGTGACAATGGACGACAGGAGGAATACAAACACAATACTTAGTTTAAGCCTCAGACCCAGATCTGCTCTGTAAAAAGGCTCACACACACACACACACACACACACACGCAGCAAGTGTTCTCTGAGTTAAGTGTATGTTGATAACGTTTTTGTCTGTTGTGTGTTTTACCACAAATCGCTGCTTTTATTTTGAAGTTCCACAGCCATCACCAACATCAATGGAATGTGATCAGTTCCTGTCCCTTCCTTTGGACCAGGTCTGAGTCCTGTAGGCCACTAACATCCAACTGGAGGAGCTTGGGGGAAAAGCCTGTTCGGGGGGTGTTTCCTAAAAACTGGATCATCAGGTTCGTGCTTCCTCTTCATCACACAGCCGATCCTCTTCCTCATCGTCTGACGTTCCTCCTTCGGGGCCTGATTCCTGCGCCTCTGGGGCCAATCTCAACCTGCTGACTGGTCCCCACATACACAAACCCCCCCTGCACTTTGCCAATACACTGCACAAGGCTATAACAAGATAGATACACACAAAAGTAGATTCTCACAACCAAATGAAACAAAAAAACAAAACAAAAAGAGGAACAAAGCTCCAGGGTAACTGCAGTAGTAATGCACAAGCTTCCGATAGCTGGCGTCAAGCCTGAGGGGCCCGAGTGATGTGCAGTTAGGTTTGGGACGTTGCCATAGTTTGTAAAGAGGACTCCTCCTCTGTTTGCCCTTGGCAGGACCTGCTGTATTGTTTTTTTCCCTGCAGTGCACAGTTTGCTTATTCAAAAGCCCAAATCTCTATGTCCTGCACATAGAAATCCTCCTTTTTGGAAAGCATGGGGTTCCCAAAAGTCTTACAGGAGTGACTCCTGCCGTGGTAAAGGTCTCCGTCCAACCACAGGCCAAACTCTCCACTGGAACACAGAATACAGTCACATGAGCTAAGAAACATGTGACCAGAAGCAAAGAACGAGCGTCGTTGCTGGGCAATACTTAAAATAAAAGTGCTGGTGAATTTGTCTTTCAAACCATTTAGACCAGACATGGGAAATTGGTGGCCTGGGAGCGACTTTAGCCCTTGATCTAATTTTGTATACATATATATAATATACAAAAAAATACAAAATTACATAAAAATACAGTAAAAGACAAGAAAAAAAACCCCAGAAAATACGCCAGAAACTCACAAAACTAGTACAAAAATAAACAAAACAGCAATACACAAAAACATTCAAAATCAGTTAAAATGTTAACAAAAGTACACAAAAAGACAACAACAAAAAAAGACAACAGAAATAAACAAAATTGACTCCAAAGAAAGGAAAATAACAATACAAATGCACAATATATGATTCTAAAACACATACATTTTACAGGAAAAATACACAAAAGGACAAGAGAAATGCACAAAATGACTAATAAGCAAAACAACAACAACAAACATACACAGAATGACAGAAAAACACACAAATTTACCCTAAAAACTCTTTGTTCTTTCCTGTTTTAATGCTCACATTGGTCATTATTCTAAATGCTGATATGAATGTACATAATGTGGCCCTTCGATCAAACCAAGACATTTTTTTGGCCCCTGGTGTGATATAAGTTGCCCACCTCTGATTTAGACATTGAAATCAGTTGAAACACTACTATTGTTGCTTATTACTCACCTTCCTCCACCAAAAGCTAAGGAGTCCATGTCTCCTTTGATGAAAAACATGTTGTCCCCCGTCCATTTGAACACCTGGAGAGATTAGAAGACAAAAGACAGGACATCGTCTGATTCATTTACTGCAATGCAGAGTTTGAATATCCAGATTCAAGAAGTAGCAGCTGAAAATTATACAAGGGGAAAAGATGAGGATGAGAAAAATAACCAG
Organism: Gouania willdenowi; assembly: GCF_900634775.1. NCBI lineage: Eukaryota > Metazoa > Chordata > Actinopteri > Blenniiformes > Gobiesocidae > Gouania > Gouania willdenowi. Next base: position 23,862,516 of record NC_041059.1, read on the forward strand.
CTCAGGAATGTGTTATGTATGACATGAAATAAACATTATTAGATATGGTTTTATAGCGTTGCATTGTTGTAAATTAGCCACTGGCCACTTTATTGTTGTTGTAGTACCTTTTATAGAGTGATGGTGGCAGTATCAATTACACTATTCTCATTCTGCAAGTAAATGTTTAGTTAGTTTAGGTGTTTGGTATGATTCTGGGAACTTTAATAGCCAGTGAAATCATGAAACAGAAACAAACTGGAAAATGTAGACGTGAAAATAGGTGAACTCTGAAACGAAATTAGGGAAAATGATAAGTCACTACTGCTTATCATGAGAAAGCAGGTTTAATCACCCTGTTTAACTTTGATCAAGGTTTTATCCCAAAATGCTTTACGAGCGCTGCAAGGTTGCTCCCCACTGCTCCTCTGGGATGCTTTTATTGTATTGCACAGAAATTAATTTTAATAAATAAGACTTCACATGTGTAAAGTGTGTGAAATCAAATGTAATTTTCTTTAATGGAGACAACTTTACATGCCAAAGTCAACTTTTCTACATTTCTAATATAGATACTGCACCTCAAATTCTGGATTGAAGGTAAAGAGGAAGGTCTCTCCTGTGCCGTAGAAGCCGTCACTGACCTTAAAGGGCTCAGAGGCCAGGGCACCAAACACCTAGAACACACACATGACATGGCTTTATACTGAGCTGATGAAGTGCTGACTCAGCAGAGTGCAGCATACCTGGCCATCGCTGTCCTTAATGACCATGAGCACGGGGGTGTCCTGGCCCTGCATGGCCCTGTACAGCGACTTAATGCTCATGCCATGCTTGGATGTTCCAAAGGCCAGTGTCCACGGGTACCCAATAGTCCGCGGAGGCAGATTCCTGGCAAGCTGTGGGAATTAGAAGGAAATGGAGCGATGAAGGAAAAGGAAATGAAACAAAGGCCACAGGCAACCCTGCTCAATTACATCTGTGGTGACCTCCGACAGCGTTTGGAGTTTTAAAGAAGAGTAACAGGCCTCTAAACACAGAAAGTAACCTACAGAGGAACACGAGTGCAGGACTTCCTCAGGATGTGTGGCTCTGTTGATAACAGAGAGACATATTATCTGTGGCCATGCTGCATGGGCAAAGAGAGGAAGACAATATGCTTGCGCAGAAATAAATAAATCACTATCCAAAATATTAGCCCCATTGCATTTATGGCTCTGGCTGTGTACTAACCTCACTAAAATTAAAACACTGCAATTGCGTAAACTAATAGTAATGCTTCAAAGAATAAATCAATTAAAAATATGAAAGTATTCATTTAACACAGACGTTCCAACAATACACAATATGTATAAATACTGTATATATAAATGTCAAACTTGTCCCCAATCATACATTAAATAATATTGTACAATTAAAGCTTAAAGGACATACAGAGATGAACTGTTTACAAAGAAGCGATACCAACAATTAACTGGATCACCTGAGAATGACTAAAAAGTCAAATGCATCCAGGAAATTCCCCTGAAAATGTTTACCCTTTGTTAAAATATTGTTTTTGGTTTTTGTTTAGTTTTTACTTTCTAACATTTGTAAGTTGTTTGGACATTATAGATTACAAATAAAAACTAAGTTTAAATAAATTAATAATACTGTACAGGCCTATAACTGACTGGAAGAGAGTAAAAACATCCTGTGTTCTCTCATTAAAACACAAAGTCCATTGAAGGCACGTCTTGGTGACGCACATGCTCTGTGTGCTTTGATTGCAGCGTGCATTATTTGTTGTGTGCACTGGTTTCATCCCATACAAATTATGATCTTTATAACGCGGAACAAGTACAGTCGTGACTCGTGACGTAGTCAAGAGTCTCTCTGTGAAACGTGCGCTGACAGACTGTGAAACCACATACTGCTGGCCCTCGAGGACTGGAGTTCTTCACCCCTGGGCTACACGGAAGTACAGTGTCTAAGTTACACAGAAACATAGAACACACTAACGTGCTCCGTCGACTCTACTCAAAAAACACTTTAGTGCTCAGATGTAGTGAAATACAGATGCTCCGTGAGTCCATGGACATGCTAGCCTGTTTCCAGACAAGCATGTGCTCGCTGTTTTTTTGCATCTTTACAACATCCTGTTTAGGTCGGTTTTTTTTGGTGAGAAAAGTGTTTCAGCCGAAAACCGAAAAAGCACTTTTGGGCCATTGTGGTTTGTGCTTTATTTCAGTATTTTCTGTTAAAATGCTGATATTGATTGTTGTATATATCTGTATTATATTTATACATTTGTATAATAATTATTATTTATCTTATTTTATTTTTTTCTACTATAATGTGTGCACTTGTATTTAATCCTTATTTAATTAACAGTCTTTTACTTAATTATGTAAGTTTTTCTTTATTTGTAACATTTCTTGAGCCTTTGTAACGCAAATAACTTCCTCTTGGGATAAACAAAGTATTTCTGATTTACAGTATGTAATATTATTGCCACGTGTCACAGAAAAGGATTTTCAAGTGCTAGTGATTGTATTTGCCTGTTCCACACAGTCTTGAGTTATGCCAGGCATCTGTGTGGGCAGAAGCTTTGGAAAGGAACTGGAACTCAGCCTCAGCACTGCTGAACATCATCCTCAGGGTAATTACAGAGAGGTGGGTATTGGCAGTCAATATCCCAACAGGGACTCATTTCAACCTCTCTCTGTGTGTGTTTTTTTGTTAACCTGCAACACCTACATGGAAAACACCAAAGATCAACCTTACACTAAAGGTCAGTGACTTAGAAATGTGCACAGACTTACTATTTTATAAGCTTGTAAGTAAATGAACACTGTGGAATGAATTCAGCAGGAGAGTTGACATTTCCTACTAGAAAACAATGGCACACAAAAAGCTTGAATGGAAGATCTGCAAATACGTAGAAGGCTAGAGGTGTTTGAAGTAGAAATGTGATCCAACTCACTAGATGAGATCATTGAGGACTATTCTCAGCTGTGCATTAATACACGTGGCTCCTTATTAAAAAGCCCATTTCACTTTCTGCTGTTTTTGAGAGACACGATGTGATGCTCCTACCTTCTCTATCTGCTCAGCTTCCAGCAGGTCACTGGGCTCTTTGAGGTTAGGCTTAAAGGTTTCTGGCTCCAGCTCAGTTTTAATGGACGTGGAGTTCGCCTCCTCCTTGGTGGTGATCTAAAAGCAAAAAACATTGATGAGAGATGCAGGGACAGAAATGAAGGTCTTAATGTAATTGATTACAACTACGTAAACTCATCTGTGCATCATTTTAAGGAGCATCCAATCAGATTTCTGAAGTAACAGGCTTATCTACTGTCTAGTCAGTACTAGCAACAATCTAAATCAGTGTTTTTCAACCTCAGGCTCGGAATCCCATGTGGGGTCACCTGAAATGTCTAGTAATAATTGATAAAAAAAGATCCAAAAAACTTGGTTTTTTTTTAAATACACAATAAATATAGAATAACTATCCTATACTTAAACATTCTCAAATATAAATCTATTTCAAATGAAATGCAGTATAAAAATATTTGAGGTGGCACACTTGTCCTGGCTACTCTGTGTTTGTAACACACTTTAATAAACATGATCAAAAACTAATTCTAGAAAAACAGTTGTGATATCAAAATGGGGTCACAACACAATAAAAGTTTGGGAACCTATGATCTAAATGAACTAACATAAATATAGGAATACTAAATGGATATGGTAGACTGGGCAGTTTGCCTCGACAGGTTAGGGATTTAAGCTAGATAACAGGAGTCACATGATCCCTAAACAATAGCCTAACCTGAGGAACTAAGACTTGTATCCAAATATTTTCTACATTAGCAGCTTTTTGGGGATTTTGAAATGCAAGTTAAATGATGCCAATAAGTGGTGTGGAGGGGATGGCAGGGGTGCTGTGGGGCACTGATGCAAAGTTAATCAGAAATCCAACCAATGAATAATTTGCATTGGACTGACATTCCCTCTGACCAGTGTGCTGTTTATCATCTAGATAACAGAGGCTGACTGTGGAGTACTCCATCCCTGGTGGCTGAAGGGCTCTCATGTTTCAGTCTGTATTCAAACTGGGTTTACCTGCATCCATCCTTTAAAGGAGTCCTACTAACACTGTTTTTCTCTCCTTCAGTCCTCTGAGTACCGAGGGAGAGCTGCATTTTTTATCCTTGGCTTCACTGAGCTTCAACAACAGACCTGATTTATTGAAGACAGTGTCTAAAAATATTTAATAGTCACAAAATGACCACACTGCTCTGTGCGCCAAGTCAAAGGGGTCGTCAGGTAATAGCCTGAAACTTAAAGATAAGGCAGCAATCGGATGAAAACTCATCACTGATAATGAGCCAACTTTTCTGTGATGAAGAGATAAAACCTATCCAGTCTAATATCATTTCACACTAATCTGGTTTCAGCCTGCAACGATTCCTCAAGGTCCTCAAAAACCTCGATCACAAAAATGATCATTTAAGTTTCTCTGCCTCGTAGCATTGCATATGTTTGAAAAATTCCATTTAAATGTATTTTTTGTTAACTTCCCCTCTTTTTTCTTTTTAACCATGACTGTATTTGACATCTTAGGTTGACACTACATGTAGTGAATTCATTTCACCACAAATATGCATGTTTTTTTTTTCTAGCTTTGCACAGCACGTGTAATAAATAAATGTAATTTTTTCTAAAAATGAGTAAACAAATTGGTTGGTATTATTTTCTGTTGTATATTTTAAAAGTGAGCTTAAAATAAGTACAAATATATATATTTTTGTAATGCTCAATTAATCAATTGAACAATCGATAGAATACTTAATTACTAAAATGTTTCATAGGTGCAGCCCTGATCTTGTTTGATCTAAACTAGCCGTCTCTGGTTAAAGCAGCAGGGACATGTGTTATAAAGCAAGCTTGGGCAGATGAAGCCTGCAGCAGCGAGTCTAAAGGGAAGCAGGTGGGTGTAATCAGCAGTAGCAGACAAACGGGTGGACAGGGCTATAGTCGGGGCACCTGGAGTCGTTCGCAGAGCGAGCGCAGATCTTCGCTGTTTAGTGCATCAATCCGACGGTGGTACTCTGTCAGAGACACTACCTGGTAGTACACAGACAGGAACAAGTGGAACATAAAACTCTGCCTGTGTCAATGCAGGCCATGATGGGAGGATGAGCCTTGGGAAAAAGAATGTGCATCATTATATGCTCTCCAGACAACTTCACAACAACGAGGTTGTCAGCAGCTTTAAGCAATAATAAAGCAGCTCGAGGTCAGTGCTGACATTAGAGCATTAGGAGGAGTGATGGCGCGTTTTAGAGCACCCAGTTTGTTTTGCATGTTTGTGTAATTTGTTTATTGCACCACTTCTAGGTGCATAAAACAAGGAGAACCAAACGACACTGCAGCAGAAAACAAAGCAAGGGTGAGAAGGAAAGTCCAGGTTTAGAACAACACCACGTGGAAAGTTCACTCAATAATTTGTCAGAAACAATCAAGAAAAGGGGGCGTGGCTACACCAGCTGAACTGAGAAGTGTCTAAACATCCTTTCACTGTGTGGTAGAATAAAGAACAAAACAAACCAGAGAAACGCTCCTCCACTACACATGGATCTGTGATTTCACATGGTTCACCCAGTAGTCTGATCAAATTCACCACTCTCAAAGAAATTATGGAATTTCATTACTTTCTTTACAAAACACAGGCCTAATACCAGTTAGACACCGAAACATGTTGTTTGGGACAGTGTTCAACAGCACCATCATCAGCTAGTGATACTAAAGGTAGCAGCAGCATCAACTTCAGCTAGTAGTAGAAATAACACTGATGGAGTTTGGATAAAACAAACTGTTTTGATTGAATAGTTTTTAGTCTAGTGGTTTTAAAATATATATTTTTAAGGCTTCATTAACCTGGATTATTTCAAGATTAGTCTTCACAATCGTGAATTTAGTAACAAATAACTTAATTTTATGGATATGTATGAACACAAAAAAAACTGTATAATATAACTTATTGTAATTAATTAAGGATGCAGTTTCATTTCATTTAGTTCCAGTAGAGCATAGATCATTTGAGTACATTTTCTTCTTCGAAATAATATGAAGCACTACATTAAACCGTTCTCCAAGATGTTTTAAAGGATTTCTCTTAAAGAAACGTGAAACTAAATACACATGATTTTTTGTGATCATGGAATACGGAGAAAAAATACGGGATTCACTACCTGAAACGGCAATGGCAATATTGCTAGGTGCAAAGTCAAATGTCAATTATCAAGCAAAATATGATGTTATAATATGACGCAATATGATGGACTTAACCTTCTGAAATGAAGAGCTGTGTGTAATGGACTAAACCCTAACTGATGTGTTTAGGGACAATATAAAACTTTTAGCTGGTCTAATGTCTAGCTTTTGCAAGTGTTGTCAATTCTTGTGCAAAATCTTGTGTGATCTCAGCATATTCTTGAAAAGTAAAAATATAAAATGAATGACAATAGTTATATCCACTAGCATTATTGGCACAATTTCAGAAGGTTTACAAGCCTGTAATGATATCTGATTGGGGGAAGTGACACAGAGATGACACCGAATTGGGAAAGTTATGAATATATACATATATATAAACGAAGTGTCTATTGATATGGAAACGTACCAATAGCTCCAAGACTATGGCTGCCACACTCTAGAATCCTTCCTTCCACTAACGTAGGTTCGAATCCCAACGTATTGTCAAATATATTTTTTCATTTTAACATATTTAACACGGCAAATTCCACCTTTAAAAATACATATACGAAAAAAATAAACATTTCAGGGTATTTCCTGGGTTAGGGTTAAAATAACATATGCGAAAAAAATAAACATTTTAGGGTTAGAAAGACTCTATTCATACATTTCCGTATGAACAGCCACGGCCATATATAAATGTAATACTGGATAAGCAATTCATACATTTCCATTATAATGCAATTGGTGCAAGCCTTTTCTGGGGGCACTAAATTGTCATTGATAAAACCATTATAAATAATAACATAAAACAATATAGGATATAAAGAGATTTAAAAACAACATTTGTTATTGCTGTACATGCAGCCAAGTAGAGTACACAAACTGAACATAAATCAATTTCTGTATCTACCCTTTAACAACATGAGCCTCAATGACCTCAATTAATCTTTCCTTGTATAACTTTTACAAACTAGCTTCCATCTAGGAAACTGTGTAGCCACAAAGCTACTTTAGAGATGATCTGATTATTGATCAGGCATAGAAGAAGTTATGCTCACACAAGCATCTACAGTAGCACATTAGGGAGGGAGCAGGTCTGTTTTTTATTCAAAATCATTGATTTCTAACGGTACACATTTTAAAGTCACTCTAAATATGGGCTGGATTTGCATCTTGCCAAAGGTTGTGCACAAAATAATAAAAAGTTAGTAAAAGGCACACCGCCATGGGATAAATAACCCACATTAAAGTAGATAGAGTATGTAGCTTATGAGATACTTCTGGTTCAGTAAAGTTTAGCCAAAGCTCGGATACACAATAACGAACAGCAACGCCTGGACAACCGACTAATGTCCGCACAGAGGACACTTTGTCACCGGCCTCTGAACCAGACCCGAACCGCCTCAAAGCTAACGTGCTAATTAGCGTCGCTAAGTAGTTAGCATGACTTGCTAACAACAACAACAACAACATAGATGCACATTATCCGTGCCAGTCAAATCGAGCTAAAACACAAACAACCTACACAGGTGTACTTCGGGGTCAGTAGTTTCTCTTGGTTCTTTCCTCTCCTAGAAAACATCTCCTGAAAACTGGGCGAAGTTAAGGCTGGAAAGTCATATCCCTCATTCTTGAAGTTGCCCCGAGTCCAGGAAAAGAGTGAGAAAAAAAAAAGGTTTGGCAGCCCAGATTAAAATAGAAGCACGGATGTTTCCTCTAACCGGTCAGCGCCGACACTTTGAGTGACACCACCAACGTCCAATCACAACCTCTGATGATAAATCTCTGCAACACCATTGGTCAGAAAAAAAACCCCATCTCACAACAGAGAAAATTTTAAAGGCACAGCTCACACTATCCCAGGATAGGTGTTTACAACAAATAACCAAACGATTAATGCACACAGAATATAAATAAATAATTTAAAGCCTACATTTGAGTAAAAAACAGCCATAAAAAAAAAAAAAAAAATCATAAAAGCACACTGTATTTTTACAGGCTCAGGTTTACAAATTCAGATGTGTTTGATAAAGTAGCCACAGCCAGGGTTGGGATCAATTATAATTGTAATCGTGTATAATTAATTAATTTGAATTATGACATTTAGAATTGTAATTGTAAAAATATGTTCCTGTGAAAATCATAATTGAATAATAATTGAGTTCAGATAATTTACTTTGTTATTTTAATTGCTATGGAAATTATATAAAAAGATGTCAATTACTATTTAATTAAACATAAAACTGTGGAACCGTGTTATAGTTCTACGGCTTACACATACAATCATTGGAATATGTTTCATATTAATTGTACCTGTTAGTTCTCTTGAGAATCATTTTACCATTGAAAAAAAAAAAAAAAAAATCAAATCAAGAGGTATAGTAACAAAAAAGGTTCAGACGACCACACTAGAAATAATAATACCAATATTTCTATTGATTAGGAAGCATAACAAAGTAACCAAGGGTGATGAAAAACAAATTTGATGATAGATAATGTATTTTTGGTGTATTTTACAGCTGATTTAAGACGGGTCAAAACCGACCCGTTAATTGAAAAAAAAAAAAGCTGGTCAGCGTAATCGTAATCAAGTTGTAATTGAACATGGATATTTGAAGACGTAATTGTATTTGAAAAATGTAATTGACCCCAACCCTGGCCACAGCTTTGCCAAAACAAACACAAATCTCACAACTACAGTATATTGTTTGGTCCTACAACAAAACAGGCCTATGAAATCTGTGAAAACTGCTGGAGACGATAACTTTTTCATCAGATAAAAACACAGTGAAGGCCTTTCAACCTTTTTTTTTTGTGAGCAAATTATCTTCGATTTATTAATACACTATGTCTTCATCTAATAAAAACTGATCGTCTCTAGCAGCTTTAGCTAAACGCTATTCATTTTGCAGACTGGATGATAATGGCTGTGGTCAGCTGGGCCTTAATCCGACATGCTCCTCATTGTAGGGCAATGCATTATTTCACAACACTGAGTAACTCCTAATAACTCACTTACTTAAAGTGCTGAAACACATTATACAACATTCGCCTCTTTTTCATTAACCACAGGCTTTATAAATCTTAATTTGATAATATGCTATCATGTCAGCTGCAACTATACGCTTTTTCATTTTTAGAAGAAGAAAACGTACCTCAATTTCTTATAGCTTTATTTACATATCATCTGAATCTAGAATTTTGTTAAAGATTAAGTTCTAAAAAGAAAACAACGAAAATCAGAGCTGGGTAACAATAACACAAGCAAATAAAATAGAGCCATTTAGCAAAATAAGTTGCCAAATACTGTCTAGTGGGAGTGACAATCACAGAACATGTGATGATCTACGGTAACTGAAAAGAATAAACAATTACACAAACATGCAAAAACACTTTGGTTGGAAGTCTGGAGAAGCACGTTTCCAAGCAAAGCACGTGATTACACATCTTACATGTGATAGAAAGGTAAACATAAAATTTACCACAGCTACACAGAAAGGCAAAAAACAGAAGCAGAATACAAAACTAAAGCTTGACAATACACAGTAATAACATTTGACATTAGCACAATACAGTACTCATATACGCAGCATTAAGAGAGCAAATTAAATTACTCCACACTGAACTGAACATGTAACGATAAACTGAACAACACTGCATAAAAATGGTTTTAACAGAGGATGGATCAAACTACAGTTGAACTGTTTTTAATCCATGTCTGAAAACACAACAGGAGCACAATGAGCAAAGAGGGCTAACAGCATTAGCTGAGAACACCTTACCTCCCATTCCTTCACGTTGAAGTCCGTAATGGGCTCATCTGCTGATTTTTCTGTCGCTTCATTCTTCTTGACCACCATGAATCCTGGTTCTTGTCTCATTCCTCTCACACCCTCACCGTACATGTCAGGGCTCCACTGCATGAAGAAAACATACAGGTGGTCCGATCTGCAAAACAACAAAAACAAAACACATTTAGTTTCAAAAGGCATGGAGTTTGTTTTTTTAAAAGGAAGAAAGAAATTACCTCAGATTGTCATTCAAAGACAAAAAACTTCTCACTTAAAATGTAACACTAATGCTATTTCTACTATTTTACTACGCAGCCCAACAAGGTGATCTAACACCAGTTACCTTGTTTCTTATCTGTTAGCACGCGTGAACAGTTGAAACTCCTACCGTCTGCCTGCTTTTCTACCTTGGTTTAACATGAGTAAATATTGGACAAATACAGTCTGTTTAATAACTGCTGGCTCCTTGGGGGCATTGAAAAACCTGAAAAACAACAGGTACAAACTAAGGTCAAAGAAAGTCAACACAGGAAAAGATGGGATGAGTTTCCTCGATACTAAATGATTCAAAATGAAAAACATGTTGCGTAAAAGAACACAACAGACTGCATGAATTAGCACAGTGCAGTTTGACAAGAAAAAGATCACGAGTGTAGGAATGTAAAAGTTTGTGAAAGTCAGCGTTCACATTGGAACACAACATTTAAAATGAGCCATCTTCAAAAATATCCTCATTTTTTGTTTTTCTCATTTAATTCATATTGCTTGCTGAATCATATTATAAATTAAACAGTTGTTTTTATTCCTGAATAATACTTAAATACTGTATTGAACATATTGAACACAAAAGCAACTTATTTTTTATATTTGAGGTTGTACATTTTCAAACACAATTTTCTAACTTATTACATTTTCTATAATTCTTACAGCTGTATATCCATATTGTGTTGTGATTGACAAACAGTAACAATAATATTTTAATAATAGCAGATCTGAACGTATTTAAGTCCACATATTGTATGTTGGGGGTTTTGGTTTCAGCCAATTCATTGTAATACATTAAATTGCTGCTGTTGTAATTATTTGTAATTGTTATTTGTCTGCTGATATTAGGCCCAGAATTGCCACTCTAAGATCTTCAGCTAAGTTTTTGCTGTGGAGCTTTAAACTCATTTTAGTTTGTGCCTTATCGTAAAGGACTGATTTCAGCTGAAGATAAGAAGCCTCCACCAGCGATGCTCCAAGATTTAGTAAAGATTAAAATTGTAATTAATCACATTTCCATATGCTTTAGACGAGGTAAATGATTTTGTCTGTCACAGCGGGACTTTATAAACTACATTTCTATAGATGCCTGAGATGCTCATTTTTCTCTTTTATTAGCTCAGGTTTTTTTCATCACTTCAGTTCTAATACAAAGACTTTCTATTGATCCTTGCATGTGTTGACCCACTTCTACTCTACCTTTGATGCTCGTCACTGCAAGAATAATCAGAGAATGGCGAATCACATGCAATAGTGTTGTTTTTGTTTGCACAATGGCTTCACCTGAGCATCCACGGCCGTATCACACGCTCTTGTTTGAGGTCTTTAAAACAAAAAAAGTACCGGTATTTGTACTAAAAACAACAATTTAATGCCCGCAAGACAAAGTCTGAACCTTGCATTATTAGTTGTTAGGTTTCTGTTCAACATACCTCGTGACTCTCAGATGTTACTACGAGTAAACATGTTTTTTTGTGACAAAAACACGGTTTGTTGGATTAGTTTTCTTGGCAAATAAAGGAGTTGATGAATGCAGCAGAGATAGTTACAGTATTTGTGAGATGTTGAGCTTTTTGTTTGTTCTAGGCCTTATTTTCCCATGTGCTTAAGCCAGAAAAAGATCCTGGCTGCTTGCTATTCTGAACCTCCACTTAAGTCTGTCACTTCACACCTTGAGTGACCCTGAAATGTGGGCGTTCCCAGTCAAATGTGGACTTACGCGTCACTACGCATATTCTCCTGTGGACTGAAGTGCATTTCCTCTTAAGTGCTTCTGAACCTGAAATGGGTGCCGCACCCCACCAGGATGAAACATTATATTGCACTTGAACTTTGGACGCAGTTACAATTCAGGCCACATGGACTAATAATATTGTAAGAGAGACTCCCAGAAAAAATCTAATCAAACTGCCGCTGTCACCAAGTCTTTCATTCTTTCTTCATTCCTTGTTTATTTTTTGGACATTATAAACCATTCATTGATTTGAAATGAACGCAAATGGTTCAATGATGGTTATCAATCAGCCAGCCATGTGATCGCTTCAATTGGAGACACCCGGAAACATTGATGAGTGAACCTGTTACGTTCTCCTTCAACAAATAAGGGTTTTCAAATTAGAAGTGTGCTTCATGTTTTTTTATGGATATCAATGACATTTACAAGTGTTAAAAAAACTATGTTCAGCCCGAAATGACATCATGGCAAAGTCATGATCAGATCAAATAACCTTCATTCACAGCCTTACACAAATCGGGAGAATACGCAGAAGAGAAAACGGTGTAAAAAAATGATGAAGTGCAAATGGGAGAACAGAGGGCCCTCTGTGGTGATTTGATGTGGTTTCGTTAATGAAACCCCACACAGTGTTATTCAGTTTATTCAGACTATACACATGGAACAGAATGTGCATCAGTGGTTTTTTATTTAATTGCACTTATAAAAGCAAAATTATGTTTGAGATTGTGAATTACTTTCAATATTTAAGTAACTTTTTAATGTAGTTACTTCAATACTTTCCCTTTAAGGGCCATTGTGTAGGATACATTCAGGTTAAAACCGCAGTGGGGGTGGGGGGCGTAGTCAATGTGTGGAAACGGAACAATACGTCTGGAGCAGTAACGGTGCGTTCAAGGCAACTTGGAACTCTGTATTTTCTGAACTCCTACAAGGGAAAAGTGCATTGGAAGGTCACAAATCACACAAAGATCATGGAATTCCAATCATCTGGAATGCTTTGAAGAGAGAGTCTGGTATTTTCAAATTGGAAATGCTGATTTCCGAGCTGTTTTGAACGTAGCATTAGCCGTACTGTTATAGGCCATAAGTGGACTTCCAAAAAAATTGAAATTGCAACTTTAGGTGGTGCAAATCTGGTTGAAATTCTATACAGCACCCTTTAAAGTAATATGACTAAGCTACTTCTACTTGTATTAGAGTAGTTTTATGTACAGTTCTACACATGTCTTTTAGAATTATTAAAATATGTTTAATATCAAGTTTTCCCACATTTTACCATTTAAAAAAACTTGCAATTGAGGTGTATACTGAAACAAAAAAGGCTCAGACGCCCACATCATAAATATTAAAAACTACTGTATATTTTCATTGATTAGGAAGCCTAATAAGGTAAACAATAGAAAAGAAAGAAATTAAATGATATATATTTGTTTTTAGTGTATTTTACAACTGATTTAGGATCCGTGATGCTAACAGAAAACGAACACAAGAGGAAGGTTAACTTTTATTAGGTTATTTATTCTAGATTACTAGCAATTTAATTGTAATTAGAAAAAATGCTAGTCACGGTATTCGTAGTTGAATTGTAATTGAACATGGGTATTTAAAAACTGAAAAATGTGTTCATACCTAATGTCCACTAAAGAATCTATTTTAAATGAAACATTAGCAACATATGGCAAGATCTAAGGGTCACTTAGTTAAAAATAAAAGTTGTCAGTTTTTAGCCGACTAGTCTAGAACAGAAGGACCATCTGTTTTAGGAGAGAGAGATGACTGTCATGATAAATGTAGAAAGAAATGAAGCCCACATTTGGTGTCATGCACAGCTACAGTTGGCACTCATGAGAGCACTGAGCCAGAGTCTTGTTTATGTCTCCTTTTCTTTTCACGCTGACGCTTGGACACTTAAAGACGCATCATGCAGGTCACCTGCTATCTAGGTCAAGCTGCAGAGAGATGGATGGTGACTACAGGAAAGGATTTGGAGCCAGAGAGAGAGAGAGTCTAAAAGACTTATGATCACCAAACCCATGCACCTGCAAGCTACTAACAGCCCTGAAAAAGGCAACCTAGGAATAATTGGAGGTCACATGTGTTAGCTCTGCATTGTAATACCAGGTTTGTCTGTTTTATCCCTGGGCGGATATTGATACCCCCTGGAGCTCCATGCATGGCAACAAACCTCGTGTTGCCTTACGGCACAGGCTGTAGCAAAGCAACATGTGGGATAAACAAAAGCTTTTAGGAAGTAAAATTGTGGTTAATGTCATCAACCATTAGTAGGATGATCCATTAACAATAACAGATGCGTTTATTGTTAGATACAATGATCAGGCATCAGTGCATTCAGCAGGAAAATCAAAACCTGATATAAGATGGGAAAGAAAAGTCAAATTAATGCTATTTTTAGTGAAACATTACACGTTTTAGAGCCAGTCAGAAAAAGTTCACCAACAAGGGTGTCAAAAAGCATTCTGAAGTCTCACAGTATAAGCTTTGGCAAGAACATAGAGTCAGCTGATTCCTCAGATCCTGGGTTGTGTGCACGCCTCAGTGTAGAGATGAAGAGCGTGCTTCCCCACAGACAGAATGAATAATACATCATCTTGCTGTCTAGCAGAGGCAGCACCGTGAACAGGCAAAAGCTGCAGTGGGCGTAAGACCTGACACAAAATGTATGTTTCATGGTTTTGAAACAATTAGTCTACATGAGGTGAGATGCTGAGGCTTTAATGGCTTATATGACATGCTTGAAGATCAAACAGGTTTTAACCGTATCAGAAACACCACACGCTGGAAGGTTTTAAAGCCTGTTATTCAGTCAACCATCTGAGCTGCAGGAATCCAAACAGAAGCTCACTGACCTCTCCTGTGGCACGGCAAACCAGTACTCGTGCTTCTTGCCCCGCTGAGCGTACTGCTGCATGGTGGCACTAGCATTGGATACAAACGTCTTCTTCATGGGCTTCCCCACCCGCAGACACAGAAACTTGTGAGAACGGTGCTTCCGTCTCTCAGCAGACCCCGTACCTGTGTGTGGACACAATTTAACACTTTAAACAACTGGCACCAAACATACAAGTATCAATAAAAAACTTAAAGCTCTTCTTTTGTTTTTCAACAAGAGCAAATTTAGCATTTTAGCTACTATCCTGAACTTATATTGTTCATATTGTCTATTTTTAACAATAATCAGCCTCCCAATATTATTCACCGTAAGCACATTCTTTTTACCTTAAAATTGGCAGTAGGTGACAAAATGTTCAGGGGTTAGCAACATGCTAAAGGCTACTTATTAAGTATTGGTGCCACTTTGGCAAAATGCAGCCCAATCTTGTGAGAGTTTGTGAAACTGTGATTTAAATGGATGAATCCGTTGTTCCAACACATTTTTCATGCTGCTAGGATCATTCTTTTTAATTTTATGCAAAGAAGCACAAAAAAAGTAATTTAATCGCGTTAGAATGAATTAATGAATGAATTAATTAATATGAGAGTTTCATTATTTCATTACATTTCATTTATTTGTTTTTTTTCGAGCAGGGACAGGAAATTGAAAAGCAAAAGGAACAAAAGAGAAGTTCAAAATAATATATAAGAACATGTACACTTATAATTGTAATATTATGTCTGCTCTAAAGGGAGCGGGAAGAAAAAATACTTTGTCATTCCCAACCCCATTTCTTAATCATATTATTAAGAATATGAATATGAAGTCTGTTTGGACTTCTAGAAAAACACAATAAGTACTAAACAGAATAGAAAGAAAAAAGATAACATTAGAGATAATGTTGCAAAATAACAGCCTTTTACTATAAAACTTTATTAAAAAACTTTATGTTCCAATGTGGGCTCTTTGAAAAATGACCCATTATCTTCCCATGAATGATATAATTCCATTGTAATGTATGTAAGTGAACTGGTTTTAAATCATTTGGCTCCTTCTGGTAGCATTACTCATTCGGGGGCAGGACCAGCAGAAACTAATGGGAGAAGCACAATGTAATTTATAACGGCTGTAAGTCTTCAGCTCATGATAGATAACTAGGAACCAATTACCGTTAAAGGGTCAAAACTGAAATATAAAATCCTACCTGTGACATTATACTGACTCATGCTGTGGTGGCATTACATAGCAGACAAATGGCTTCAGATCTGCATTCCCAGCACAGCTTACTGGGACAAGGTTCAACTTTTAAATAGGACGAATGAGGTGTGAAAGCAGTGCTGTTACATGTGTGGGCTGTGGTAATGTGGAAAGAAAAAAAGAGCAGCCCACCTGAGTTGTCTGAGAGTTAGAGGTGCTTCTTCTTCAGCACTGCTCTCACACTCACACTATGACTGCGATGAAAATAACAGCAAACCTCTCTCTTCCCTGTCACACTGAGCTTCCACAGAGGGAGAAAAATATTCACGTTTAACTCAAGTGGGTTACGTGGATGTGGAGCTACTCACAGCCCTCCAAGCAGGTCAACACCGTCATGTTGCTCAGGATAGATAATTCGTCATAGTTGTAATATTGATCCGTATAAACTGCCGGCTTTCTGGAGGTGCACTGGAGAATGAACTTTATGAAAAGCATATTAAAACCACCTGTTCATTGTTCTGTCTTAAAGGCCATATTCAGCGTATTCATGTTTATAAATGTAAAAGCACTGCACTCCCCTGAATGAAGTGCCATACAAATAATGCTTGATTTACTGTTACTGTTTACACATTTTCTGCATTCATCACTTTAGCTCATTGACAAAACATGCCCTTGCTGCCTGTTATAGTGAGCTAACAGGCATCATAAAAAAAGAACCAGTCATTTTCACGTTACTGGTCATAATATTATAGCAGAGTGGTGTATATTAGGCTTTGTTAAATCAGTCCAACTGATAATGTTCACAAATATGCAGCAGAGAAGAGGAAAGGCAAATGAAACAGTGGGATTAATTCAGTTATAGATGTTTTGCATGAATAAACCAATGGGATTTTACACTAATAGTAACAGAGTTCAATATAAGATTATAGTATTGAAATTATAAACAGGTTTACTATATATGGTTATTTTGAGGTGTTTCAGAGAATAGGAATTACAACATAGGACTCATTTCACTTTTATTTACATGGGGCTTTATGAAAACAAATCTTTTTCCTTTTTTTAAATTTTGGTACAACAATAACTGTTAAAAGAGTCCAAAAAGCCAAGTTTTGCCCCAACCTTTTGGTTTAATCTCACAAATCCTTTGCTTTTCTGTTGACACGGGTACTCCTCTCACTAAAACCATTTCACAGTGAACATGTCCAAGAGCTGTCACAGGTATCTGACTCATCTTTTCTTTTCTTGTGAGTGAAAATCTGACACAGCAGCATGATGACATTAAATATTTAAACAATCGGTATGGCAGTTTACGGATTACCAAGCATGAAGTGTGGGTGTTTAGCCACCGTGCTTGAATTAAAAACTAAATAAATAAAGTGAACATTTTGTCCTTCCATTTATTTATAGATTAAAAAAAACAACCTATATGATAAGCAGTATAAGTATCAATAACTAAAATCAAATTTAAAAATAAATGCTAATCATGCATATTTAGTTTGGGCATACTGTTGTGCTTTAAAGAGTAATTAAACCCCCCAAAAAAAATTTCAGCAGAAAATTAAATTAATTAAAATGTAATGAAATGACTGCCCTCTAAGCGTTGAAATTCAGCTATTTGCATTGGCTGAGAAGGGTAGTTTTGGACGTTTTTTGGTTCTTTTTTCAGACATTAGGTGTAAGAGTAGATGTTGCTCTTTACCTTTTTACTTGACAGTTTTGAGACACTTCTGAGGAAGGCGAGAGACATCGCGACAGTGTCAAGCAAAAAAGGTAAAGAGCAACATCTACTCTTACACCTAAAAAAAGATAAAAAGATTCTTACATCATGAACCACCACTATTAGCCCCGCCCCTCCTATAAAAACTAGCACCTGTGGACAATCTGTGGTGAGTTGGTTTGATTGAGATAATTGTGAATAGAGAGGTATAGTGAGTATTGAGTAGCTAGTTAGCATAGCATAGATAGTTCTTTGGAGATTTTTATAAAATAGACTGGCCGTGTCTTAACTGCTCCAGGAGCCCCGCCCATAATAAAGGCATTTAAAAAATAAAATTCCAGCCTAGAGGCACATAAGTCAAAACCTCAGGATTTAGTTAATCTTTAAGATTGGACTTTGCTTGTAGAAACGGTATAATGCAAAAGGCAATCTATGTTTGATCTTTGTTCGTCTGTTTGCACTTTGTGAGGAGTTAAAACCTCTGGGTTAGTTATTTTTTAAACACAAATTGTCTGACATATTTGAGAATGTATTTTCCACAGCTATTTGTGCTTAGACAGAATGTAATGAGTGATTTCTTTCTGAACCATGTTGAAACCTAACCGTACAATCTTAAATTCTAACAAAGCCTGATTTGCAGATCTTGCCATTTGTCTTCAAATTTGGACTTTCATTGGCTCAACTTTCATGTGTATTTTGACTCCAAATGCACATGAAAGCTAAATCAATGAATCTCTGAAAGGTGTTGGAAAGCGTTTTCATGTTGGGTTTCAGCTTTGGGGGCAGGTGTGTTTAGACATTGTGGTGTTTGATGGGCTTTAGCTTATCACACAAAGAAGTGACCCAGACAACCAAAGCCAGAGATCAAACAGCTGGGTAAAGCCCCCATAAAGCAAAGGCAGCTCTATCGCACGGATAGGAACAGAGAGGAGGCCATTTTCTATCTCTGGTTTTCCCCCAATTACCCGCGCTATGGAATGGTGGCTGAGAAAGGTTATCTGGACCCAACATGAGGCGTAAAGTGTTGAGGCAGAGAGAAGAGGGACAGAGAAAGTGAGAGAGAGAGAGCGAGAGAGGAGAGAGAGAGAAGACCTGAGGAGAGAGGAGAGTAGGAGAGAGAGAGAGGGAGAGAGAGAGAGAGAGAGAAGGATAAAAGACAAAACAGGGCAGACAGATGAAAAGAAAAGTCTCTTGCCTACAGCTCAGTGCAAGTAGAACTTGTATCAGATGTGTGTGTTTACCCTCGGCAGAGTCTTGCGTGTCATCCTTTGGCGAGTCCTCTGCCTCCTTTTTATCCCCCTTGTCTTGCTGCTTAGTGTCCTCTTTAGCGACGTCTGTGTCCTCTTTGGGGACGTATCGGTTCCTTTTTGGCATCACCTGTGGACAGCCGGGGACGGTTGTCTGAGCTTTGGGACCTGGGCGAGACGTGCTGCTGCTGCCCTGGGTCTGGCTAGTGCTGCTGGTAGTTGTAGCAGTGGTGGTGGTGGGGGTGGGTGACGGTAGTGGGTGGTGCTTGGTGCCTTCTCTATTACTGTGCTGCTTGGCCATTGTGGGGACTGGCTATCGTTTCAGTGGCAGTGTCTGGCAGATTGTCCTCTTCTTTTGTCGCAAGGCTGGCTCTTCTGGCTGGCTGACTGGGCTAACTGGGGTTTCTCGAGTCTGGGCGCTGGCTCCCTCTACCTGGGTGAGTACTGACTCTGTGGATGCACCAGAGGATTTATCCTGACGGAGGTCCTCAGTGGATGCTTGTTCTTCCTCGCGTATGGGGGACAACTCGGTTTCAGTGAACACGTCTTCAGAGAAAGATCCCTCAGTGCTGCGTGGGGCCGTGCTTGCCGCTGTCATTGGCCCCCGGCTCCTCAGGCGGTGCTCTGAATCCTTCCGCTGGGAGGGATGACGCTCGGAAGGCAGAGGCTCCAGATCACTGGAAATATGGGCGTGGGAAGTCCAAAAACAAAAAACAAGTTGTTGTTAGCCAACATGTTCCCATATATTTATTAGCAATGATTCCACACTTTGAGAGGATATAGATTTTTAAAGTAGCTTCATGTTTTCCATTTCAACTTTAATTATTTCTATTAATGAAAGAGACAAAAAACATTCTTCTCCTTTTACCTTACCAGTGCTGGAGATTGAACGAAAATGCAACCAAAAAGTACTTTATTTTAGCATCATAATGGGGCTCATGCACTTCTTTCAATCAATTAGGCCTACATACTTTGGCCCCATTCAATTCTCTAATGATTCTGCCACCAAAAGGTGACAACCTTATTAAAATCAAACTAATCAAACCAAGTTAGATTATGGAACAAGTGAATTCCCACAGATGATAGTTTACAAAAGGGTAGGCGATTTTCAAGGCAAGCATGATTTTGAATGTAGCCTCCCCGACGGCTCCGCCTTTATCCCCCTCCCCTCTTCACTCTGTGCTCCGTCTCACTCACATGCATGAGCACAGCTGCTGCAGAAGAGGAGCTCAGCTCATTGCTTGTATTGTGTAGAAATTTTGTTGTCTCATTCAGCAGTAAGTAAACAATTAACTTTACCATTATGTAAGTTAAAAACCTGACAACAACTCTGTTTTAACGAAGTCTATGGTGACGCACTTTCAGTGCGAGCTCGTGCATGCGAGGGAGACAGAGGGACGTGATTGGTTAAAAAAAAAATGTTTAATTTTTTTTCCATTGGTTGAAGTTATTACAGATTTACAGCTGCTACAGTTGATAGATTTTCTTTTTCAGAGCACTTAAGGTCTTAATTTCTATCAGGACATAAAGACAATTTCAACCAAAAACTTAAAAAGTGTATCTGGAGTAAATCGCCTACCCTAGCTTTTACAAAGGTGTGCTCTGGGTATGGCAGTTCACAGCTTTATACAACATCCTGGTCATAAAAGTCTTTCCACTAATTTGAATTCACTATAGTATTGTTAGTAGGTTTTATAAGAGACAAAGTAAATATTATCTAAGAAGTGTAAAAGCCTAGGAGAGGATACAAGTCGCTTTAAGAGCCCGACTGTCGCAATAAATTTACGCCTGTTTTCAGATTTTATCCTCAACAAAGAAACTATCAAGCCACTAAGTAAATTTGTCTTTTCAAAGACTGCCGGGGTTGCATGTATAGTCTGATTATAATTTTTTTGACTTATCTTATAGCGCCACTGTTTATGATAACACTTACAGTATGTGCTGTATGCTCGAGTTTTATAACAGAGAGTGCTAAAGCTAGCACTTCCACTGTAACCGATAGCTACTACGTAACACTTTAAGGGAGATCACGCATTCGATTTAATGCATAACTTTAGTGAAACATTTGAGAATAAAATGTAGACAAATGTCTATAATGCATGCAAAAAAATAAAATAGAGTTATCTTTAGGGCGGCACAAAAATAACTGAACATAACCACAAATATGCATGCGACGCTAATACACAAACTTGTAGCTTAGTTAATTACATAGACAGAGAGGTCAGCTGTCAGGGGTGGGGGTGCTGGTGAGTGTGGGTAGTCATTAGAGACACAGGCAATGTTCCAAAATCTTAAAAAAAAACAGCTGGGTCGGGCACAACACCAGCTATCTCCCTGCATAATCATGACTCAGCAGGCAACATTCACCAACTAACTTCAGCTTTTTCAGGACACTGTGACCACCATAAGATCTCCACAGGGTTTATTAGACTAAGTATTTATTATTGTGGAAATTTGGCTTCAGCTAAAAAAAAAAGAAAAACAGAGTGAGTAGAAATACATAAACAGACAAATCTGTGGGAGGAAAGACAAGCGAATCCTCTGAAGTGCTGGTTTTCCTCTACACAGAGAGGTGAGCAATCACAACGTAGGAGGGTGATGGCACACTTCATTAACCTCAGTTTAATTGCTGTTTCCTCTTTACTTTGAACGTGGAGAGAGGGGGATAAAATTAAACTGTCGGTTGGTTGCAGATGCAATCTGACAACTGATGGAGCAGAGAAAAACATTGATTAGAGGGTTGCATAACCGCAACGGACGATAAAAGTTAAAAGATATGTGTAAATATAAAGAATTTATGTGACAAGAAATGTTAGTTACAAGTCGCCGCTGATCTACAATGCCAGTCCGTGCATTTGCAGCATTCTGTGTTTTCTCTTTACTCTGGGACTGTCTCTCTGATCTTGGGGTCGATTGATCTCCTTGCAGATGGCGGCAGACTGCACCTCCTCCAGGGGACACATAATCCCGTACTCCTCACACCCGTGGGCCTGAACAAGGGGGTCCATCCGGTGAGGGTCAAACATGATATTGTTGGGCGTCACCAGCAGCACCCCACTCACTGCACCCCTGTCAACAGCACAGTGGGGAACAGATTAGCTGTCAGCACTCTCAATGAATGTTACCATTACCAGTACATTAAGTAGCACCTATATAGGATAATCGAAAATCAGCAAACGGGAAGGCAAATCTATTTTAGAGCACCAAATGCCTTAAATCAAGTGGACTGTATTGACTGCCAGTGCGACCACTTCAGTGCTTCCATCTGGTACTGAGTGAATCAGCAGGAGTTCAATACCATAGATCTGCATGTGTATTTTCCTCAAAGAAGCCAGTTGTTAGACACACACACATATATGCACACAGTGAAAGGTTATTTGAACACAACTGCAGTTTGCAGACTCTGGTTGTAGAGCATCTGAACAACATAAGCTGTAATCAGCTGAATTATAACCACAAACAGCAGGGAGGTGCCTCTCTCAATATGCTGGTTCACAAGGTTGCTTGTGTGTGCCCACACAGGCCACATGCATCATTATTAAAGTAGCAATAAAAAAACAACAACAGACCAGAATAATGTACAAACTATCCTGGTGGTAATGACTTTAATACCGTTATATGGCCACTAGAATAAAAGGGCTGTGTGAGAGTGAGATGCAAAGGAGGAATATTTTAACTGTAACTAACGTGGTGAAAGATGCATTTACTGTATATGTAATTTTTTCTAAATTAAAATTCACAACATGAACTACTGGGAGTTGTTTTCACTTCACTGAGGAGGACTTGATGAAAATCGGAAAATTCATTTTGAGTTAGAGTTTTATTGAACAGTCTTTTATCAATCAAGAGTATGGCATGAAATGAGAGAAAGATGAGTGAAACAAACTTTCTTGTTCAATGATCAACACATTAAAAGCTGAATTTACTACCTTGATGCTTGTTAAAGCTTAATATGTGAATGGGTTTGGTAGTCCCTGAATGTAATGACCACCCATTTTCTTACGCTTGTTCATTATGAGCTCACAAAGCTATAATCAGGATAAAACAAGCATAGGATCAAATTTAAGCTATGAATGCAACCCCTTTGATCCCTTTGAAACACTGTCACACAGTGCCCCACAGTGTTGCATTTTAAGCTTCATCTCACCTTGCCATCAGTGATGTACTTGCAGTTGATCTTGAGAAACTTCTCTGTGAGTGCCTCTTCCTCCTCGGAGGTGGATGACACCACTCTGGACTGACGCAAGGCCGAAAACACAGGTGGGTGAAAGCTCTCTGGTCTGGAGGGGCCATCAGAGTCCTTGAAGAAAGATGGATGGAACAGAATTTAGAAAGCAATACAACACATTAAGCTTTTCTCCCTTTTTCTTTGGCTGCCTCTTAAAAACTCAGCCATTCAAAACATTGGACGAGTTATAGAACAATGGTCTTTTTATTTTTTGCATGTGCAGAAAAAATAATCTCAGTAAAAGACTAAAGATAAATTCATTAGGTGAATGTTGAGACGGAGCTGTAGAAAACAGCTGAAACATTACAGAGTTTATGTAGAGGGCATATTTTGGATTCCAGTTCAATGCACAAAACTAACATCATGTAAAAACTAATTGTACAATAGCATATCTATACATTTTATAGATTAAACCTCCTTGTAGAACATTGTCTTTTTTAAAGGATTTCCTATTTGAGTTTGATGATGGTACCTTTACCTACAGAGTAAATTCACATCCATTTAAACTTAAGCAACTCAGCAGTTGTTCTTGTTTGCTTTCTCATCATTTTGCTTCTCCTATTGGTTATGTGTCAATGTGTGGATCTTGCTCCATCAAGCCTTGGTTGCTGTCCTCTGGCCTGCCTTAACCTGCTCACCCTCATACAATATCAAATTGCTGCTTTGTCACCACTTTGATAGAAATCCCCCCCCCCTTGCACTGCACAGGGCTGAAACAAAATACACACACACAGATTCTTACTAAAGAAAGAAACAAAAAGGAAAACACTATGAAATACCTGAATGGTCTTTTTGGATGGGGATGGTCTCCCTTTGTTTGGGCTTGTCTTGAATCTTAGACTATCTATTGGTGATTTTTGTATTGTATGTACTAGAGATGCTAAAGGTCATCTAGGGGTTTATTCTAAGCAAGTTTATACCTATAGGTTGAAATAATAGAAACTTTAACCTGAGAGGACAAGGAAAAAAAAAAATTAGGAGAAATACATCCAACATGTTTTTATACAATGCATAGAAATGTATAATAATTCCATGTTGGCTTCTACTGCAGCAAAACTATAAACCTTGGCATGTACTATAAAGTCGCTATGATAAGAAATTTATTAGATGCAATATGTTGGCACACACACAGCAATCAAGCAATTTAGGCTAATGTCACTTCCTCTACGCCTTGGTAACTCTGAAATCTGCCACAGATGGCTTGTGTGTTGTATGTGTGTGTGTGTGGTGTGTGTGTGTGTGTGTGTGTGTGTGTGTGTGTGTGGTGTGTGTGTGTGTGTGTGTGTGTGTGTGTGTGTGTGTGTTTGGCTGGTAACATGGGGTGTGGTGTGTTTGTGTCTACCAGTGGCCTGTTGCCATGTGATGCGACTAAGCCACAGCGAGAGATGGATGTCTGAGAGCACCTCTGAGAACTGTTGTCAACTGACTGATTATTGGTGTTGTAACAAAACAGACAGAATTTAGTGCTGAGTGACTTTGAAAAACTCAAACAAGACTGAGGAGACAGACAGACAGACAGACAGACAGACAGACAGACAGATAGATATACTTTACTGAACAACAAGAGGGAAATTAAGGTTGTCACAGCAGCTTAGACAATACCACATAATAGTGGCAATAGCAGTGCAAATAAAAACATTTGTACAATATGAAGGGGTTCCTCTGTTATGTGATATCAGTCTGATATCGCCAGAAAAAAAAACGGATTGCATAACATCGGCCTGCCATCTAAATCAACTAGAATATAATAATATATATATACTGGGGTTATTTTTCAGGGTCTTCAACTTTATTTTATACCAATTGTAGAATATTCTTTAAGGTAAAATGAATCTAACTTATTGATAATAATAAATTGGTGCAGTTTATCTCATACCTACTGTTGTGTACTATTGTTCTCATTTTTAGTAATATCACTTGATTTGATCAAGGCCTTTCTTACGTTCCATACTAAAAATAAGCAATAACAGTGTGTATTATCTGTGCATTGCACCAAATCACTACCAGTAATGACCAATACGCAAGAATGCAATATCAGTATTGTATCGGAAGTGAAAAAATAAATAAATACATAGACAGCAATTTACATACAGTATACATCTATACACACACATATACATACATGTATGTACAAACGCATAAATATAGCATTAATTATCAGCCACTGTCGCCAGGCTGTCTAGGTCCTGTTCCACCACAGGAGCGCACTTTCCTCAAAAGCTTGTTTAATCGGTTGCCCTCATCAGTCTTTATTGCCCCCCACCCAGCACAAGATGGCCCAGAATAATGCAATGGCCTTCTACCATGAAACTGGGGGAGCTGGGTGCAGACACCAAAGAAATCTCAGTCTCTTCAGGAAACACATCCTGCTCTTCATCCTGCTGTTCTAGTTGTAGAGAGCATCACTGTTGTGAACTCAGTTTAGTTTATTAATGTGGACCCTAGATGGTAATAAGAATAGGTTGTCTTTGGCTCCTCCTTTTGTCCCACCACCTCTTTAGTCTTAATGATGTAGAGCAGATGAAGTGCATCACGCGACAAAGCCCTCCACCATTCCTCTGTACTTCTCCTCGTCATCATTGCTGATTCATCCGACACAAAGCAGTCATTGAAAGACTTTTGAAGGTGGCAAAATCCAGAGTTGGACAGGAAGTCTGACGTAAAGCGTGTGACGAGGAAGGGAAACAAAACAGAACCTTTGAGCACTCTGGTGCTGCTTGACACGGTGCCGGATACACGAGTGAGTCAAGTGACCGAAGAGTCAAGTGCATGAAGTGGTAATGGTGTATTCTGTAGGTTCAGCACATGAAAAGAATGAATGGTAGGAATTGCAATGATGCGTCTGAAGGGCAAAGATTAGACAAGGAATATCTGAAGGGGAGGAAAGTGTGGGAGCCATTGCTGACAAGAGGTCTTTGTGCTAAAATGGGAGGGTGACATTAGTGAAGAACTTCAGTAGGAGTTAAGAGCAAAGGAGGAGAGCCTGAGCCAAGTGTCTGCTGCCATTCTGACAAACAGCCTAGAGCGACTGACCTACACTGACACAGATGGCTGTGGAGGCTGAGGCGGCTGGTTCATCTCTTAAACTAAACAAGCTTTTTTTATTCCTAAAGTCTAAGTACACCTCCAGGTTTTTGTTAATCTGCCACTTGGGAGAAATTCCAAAAATGCCTTCATTATGGGCGTTGCTCCTAGAGTGGTTAAGACACGCCCAGTCACAGCAGCCCCGCCCCCACAGAGCTGCACAGTTCCACATGGAGCTGTCAATCAATGCTTACTGAGGGCTGTGAGCGGAGGAAACCTGGTCCTCTTCCCATCTTTTATAGGAGGGGCGGGGTCAACAGTGACGTTTAGTGATGTCACTGACCTAAAAAGACGTCACTGATCCAATCTCCTCCAACAGCAAAATGTACTTGCAATAGCCGGCGTTCAACCCATAGAGGGTAGTCACCGACAATTTACAACTAAAAATGCTAAATAAATACTTGATTAAAATGTGAACTGTGGAACTAGGATCAATAAACTATAATACGTCATACTTAATCATAAATGTATTCTGCATAATAAAGTGTATTTACATTTTTAGAAATTTGCTGCTAAAGTTGTCACAGGTTGTTTCTTATAGCATGCAGCAGTTAGTTGTCTTATTTACAGGATTAATATTCAAACTAGACAGGAAAATATTACTTTATCAATTTTAGAGTCTTACCTTGAATATAACAGCCATTTATAGTATATAAAATTATAAAATTTTCTGTTACTAGAGCCAGGTCTATGTAT
This sequence comes from Gouania willdenowi, assembly GCF_900634775.1. Lineage (NCBI taxonomy): Eukaryota > Metazoa > Chordata > Actinopteri > Blenniiformes > Gobiesocidae > Gouania > Gouania willdenowi. Next base: position 23,889,593 of record NC_041059.1, read on the forward strand.
TCAAGTGGGCTGTAGAAAGCCTGTTTCATCACTTAAAGCAGAATAAAAAGAAAACACTACTACACACCTGTGTGCACAGGATTGAGACACACCTGGACAAAAAATGAGCAGCTACAGAAGTGTAAACATGTCTGCTTTTTATTGAAATGTGGAGGAAACAGAGCCTCGAGGTCCCAGTCATTACGTCTGGAGGAAGGCGTGTGATGCATATGTCAGAAAATAAACATTCAATGAGCATGACACATGGTCCATAAGAGATGACTGTTTAATCAGCAGGTAAGAAGAACTGCTGTTTTGTACATCAGTATGATTTTACACAATGATCCCACACAGTTTTTCTCCCTACATTTGGGGATTATGTGCGTGTACAAGAGTAGGTAAAAACACATATATAAGTGTTTATCTAAAAGCTACTTCTGTTAATAAATGAGATGCTGCTTCTGTAGTTACCAGTTTTTTTTATTTTAGAAAAACAACCCTGCACTGTCATGTTACATTAGCTAATCAAAGCATGTTTTACACATTAATGGATCTCTAGTTGCTTCTTCTTCTCAGTACTCATGCTGTTTGTGCTCCCTTACAGCTCCCCATCGCAGTATTAACGTTTTGTTCTTCAGTCTTACGAAAATTACAAGAATAATGGCCTGTTTGCATGCTGTGGCACAACACTGTGCCATGGGAGGTCATCAAATGTGCTAGCAACTAATACAAGTATTTCAAAATTAATACAAGTATGTAGATCTGCATCAATCCTTTTATATTTCTTTGAAGAGTTCTTGTAACTAGTCCATGTCAGGAGGTGGTGTGAGCATTAGGTTTAGCTGTGCTTCACAAAGGTTTGAAAACACTGCTTCAGAGCAGGTTCCCAATCTAAACTTGGTTGGCATCAAGTTTTCTCTGAGCGCACCAGTTTCATTCTTCTATAATTAATTTGCAAATAACTCCGGCGGCTGTATCAGCTCACAACTCTACACAGAATGACGAACGCAACAATGCAACACAAAACAAAAGCGCATACAAGTACAAACTCCACAACACAACACGAAAACAGTCTGGTAAAAATTCACAAAGAAGAGTGATAACAGAGGTACATGAAAAAATCCACGAAGAATGACGTTAACGTTGGTGTCAGTGCCGATCCTTTCACGGGTCTTTTTACTGGACTGCTTTCGTGTTGTGGGGTTTGTATTTGTGTATTGCTCCCGCAGGAGGCCGCAGAAGTTTGGTGTGCTTCAGCAGCAGGGACGGGTTAATGCTAATGATGGCTCTGTTACGAAACACGGCTATGATTTCTGACCTGCCCATTAAATCCTGAACACAGAAACTTGCCTAGCTCCACAATTACATTCTAAATGGTTGAATGGCGTTGTACATGTTTTAACAAATACATTCATGACCTATTTAATGTGTTTAGAAGAAAATGTCAGAATTTGCTTTAGAGGAACTTTAACATTGAACATTTTCCTAAACCAGAACAGCACCCAAATAAAATTAATGGCAGATAACATTTCAATATTTCATCCATTTTTAACAAAGCAATGCTGAATATACATTAGTTCCCGCAAAGGAGTTTTATTTTATATTAGCCATAAAATAAGTATTCTTAAACATATACAAGTTTGACTTTATGGACTTCTATAGTGTAAACAATATTGCTTTTAATAAGCTTGTGTTTATTTTAGCGGTCGTACAATAAATGTGGTGTTATTACACACATTTTTAATGCAATAAAGAGAAGCATTAGTAACAACACTGTCAAATGACATCTTACAGCTGTCTGTAAACAAAAGCCAGAGTGTGATTGTTGGCTTTAAAATGAGCAAATAATTATAAGAAATGTATACTATTACAGCTTAAAGACCAGTATTATAACTTTTATTGATATATGTCTAGTGTTTGTCACTTTGTTTCAGACGTTTATAGGTGATAAATTCATGCTTTCTCAGCTGGAGTATTACAGCACTATAAAGAGGTAATACGTCACTGCTTTCTCTAATATATTCCATATTCACTCTGAGCTACTTCTCAATGAGGAAGAGAGATCAAATTAGGTGAACCAAGAAAACCGCTTTGGAAAGGCCTATGATAAAAAGATTTTGTCAATTTGACCACATTTGAGGTTACCAGAGACCTGTGTCCTAAAATGACTGGATTCCAGTCAAAGCCTTTAAAAGTGGACTGTTATTTCTATGTGTCACATCAAAGGGATGAGGAGAGAGCACAGTGCAGCAGAGTGCACTGGCTGCTACGCTAAAGAATCAATGATGAACAAACTGCTGTGCTGGTCTAAGAATCTGAGCCCATTTGGGTCTGTTGGCTTTGAAGAGAAAACCTGTGGTGAGGAAAAAGGAGGTACTGAAGGAGTCTGTGCCTGACGTGGCCACCAGGAGTTTCTCTGAGAATAATCTGAGAGGTGGATGGAGGACGGAGCGCAGCAACACCCCATCAAACACACTGACAATGTGTTGCTCAGCACAACAGATGGATGTAACAGCCTTGGATGATAACAATGACTGACTGCATACATTTAGGCCAATGTATCAGTCCTTTTCAAAAGACTCCCTTAAATAAAACAAATAGTTCTGACATATACTAAGCCATTATTATTATTTATAATAATAATAATAATATTTACATGTTAATGACTTTGAGCAAGATGGCCACTGACTGTAGCACTTGAAGAGAAAATAAAGACTGCAGAGAAAACCTGCAGGTGCCCACCCAGGTTTGACCTTGACAGTTACACACACAGCAAACAAAAACACTTCACCAGCACCCCCCTGTGGATGAGACCGAGTACTGCAAGAACAAGTCTCAGTCTGTTGTGCACCTGTTTTTGTGATAGAACTCGGGTTGCCACCTACCACATTTTGACCAATACTACAGAGAGTGCTTCAAATACATAATAATCTTGGGAATGTATATATATATATTAGGGATGTTTTGATATTATTTTGATATTTGGCCACATTTTTGCAGATATCCATAATGCTGATATTGTCCAACACTAGATTTCCGATTTCCGACATTAATTAATACCAACATATACAGAAACTCCCTCGACCTCAACCTAATTTTAGATCAGATAATATGTATCTAAAGATAAATAACAGTTTAAGCCTACTTTAATGTGATGTCCACTGGATGTATTCAAACAAATAAACATGGTTTGTGCAAAATGTTTGAATTTAAATAGATCTTTGGCAGTCTTTAGAAAAACAAAACGGAACAAACAACACAATTGTCTACTTCTTCAGCCAAAAGGGTGTAGGTTGAAGCAAAGCTTATATATACCTACCCCATCACAACAAAACAAGGTTCTGTAGATCAGCGGTTTTCAACTGGTCTCATCCTGAATCATAACATAACCTAACCTGTGAACGGTCGCATTTACAGACCTTGGAGTCGCTGTTAACTTACCAATAAATGGAAAGAGATTTGTCACTTTTATAATATGTTGACTAGGCCACTGGGAGTGAGGCTCAAGGCCAAGGTAGGCTGACTTGATAATACTGTCTCATGTTTTTCTGCAGTCAGTGCCTTCTCCTCATCCTTTTCTCTCTGCTCTGTTTCAGGTGTCGTGAAGCTGATGACGGCAGTTCCTGATCTGTGGTTCACGACTCAACTAGTCTGGGACACTCTGATGTTCTATCTCTCCACCCTGTTCTGTTGGTCTTTCTGTCCACTAACCCCAACCAGTCACAGCAGATGGCTGCCACCTCTGAACCTGGTTCAGCTGGAGATTTCTTCCTGTTAAAAGGGAGTTGTTTCTTCCCACTGTCGCTAAATGCTTGTTCATATGGATCTTGTTGGGTTTTTTTTTTATTTGTTATGCATTTTATATTTTGATAAGCGCATTGAGATGATTTTGTTGTAAATTGCGCTGTACAAATAAAGTTTAATTGAATCCTGGGACCCACATTTTTCCACGGTCATTAAATCACAACCTACTTTTTTTTTTTTTTTTTTTTTTAGAATTCAACCAACCAAATTTAGTTTTTCAAAAATAGTTGTTGAAAACATACACATACTGTATATCATATTTTTTAAAACATGAATCTATATATTTTTCGTTGCAACATGCATTTTACAGCATGCCTGTCAAAAGAAAAGACATGAGAGACATTAAGTTAATTTTTGACCAGCTGTCCACGACCCACAGTACAGGTCTGCGACCCACTTTTGGGTCCCGACCCACAAGTGGAGAATTGCTGCTCTAGATAACACTCACAATATATTACTTATTACTATTTTTACAATATACATTCTATATATATTCTGCAAAAGTTTTATATAACTCACTAATATATATATATATATATATATACACACACACACACACACAGACATGGATGTACATGACATGTACATAACATTAATATTATACTATTTCATATCTACAAAAATAAATTTCATCAATTAAATTTAGTGTGGCAATACATACATTAATAAAGAATACTAATAAGAATAATTATTCAACTTTAGTAATGAAAAATCGATACCAATGTCAACCAATATTACATTTAATGGCTATTTATTGGCCATCTATAATTAAGTGTTTACAAAAATCGACCTTTTTATCTTAACAATATTACATAATATTTATATTGGCTAATATTACTGTATATCAAATAAACGATCATTCACTCGACAACATCCTAAACAATCAGTCAAACCATGGTTGTCTACTAAAATAAGCTAGAAACCAGAATGGAAAGGGAATCAATCATAACCTAATTTACCGTACTTTAACAGCAACAGGAGAGGACTGTATGTTGTATGTACTGTATGTGTGTGACAAACAGTTTAAAATATGGAACAAATGGCAAAATTAATCAGCCAAATAAACGACAAGACTATATTTTACTGGATCGGTGGCAAACCTAGATAGAGCTAGCTTATTCATTATCAACAAGACAATTCTGTTTTATCCACAAATCTGAGTTAGTTACTAAAACTTTTGCATGGATTTAGTTTATACCCAAGTAGAAGAGCAGACGGAAGAAGAAAAGAGTGCTAACAAAGGAATACACACATAGGTCACAGTAGTAGCTGCACCACCAGGGTAGGTAGGCATGTGTCAGCACTAAAGGATGTACCTGCCAGCACAGATGACCACAGAGCCACCACGCCAACAATCCACCGTCTGCCAAATAATCCGTTGACAGCATGACTGCCAGCAAAAAAAAATCCACCAGCTAACAATGCACATGCACACATGTACACAGTCACAGTCACAGTCACACACGCACAACAAGCCAACCATCCATGCCTGCAAGATGTGTTACCATTTGCTGCCAATAGCAGACGGCAGGCGGAGAACATAAAAACACTTCAAAGTAGCCTTACCTGGCAACGAGCTCCACACGGGAAACACCAAAGTATTTATACACTTACAACAAAGCAGTTATCTTATGCAGTGAATCAGGATTTGTCATTAAATGACCTGCTAAAAAATGCTAATCCTGTGAACAAAGGTTACCTCTAATGATTTGTAAATATTGTGTCATAATGCGTGAGATTCTATTATAAATGTTGCGCAGATCGATGTGCAAGGCATTGCAGCTGGCAAAACACATTGGAATTTGACATCTGAGACTGAGTAGAATGTTCAGTGGCTGTACATGTGTGACAGCTCACCTCTTTCTAATGAGAAAAAGGCTGCACTGCTGTTCGATCGCGGCTATTTCTGCTCACACCACCAGAAAGAGCCATGAAATACTGTATGCCCAACCTGCAACAATGTGAACTTGGAGAAGGAACAAGCACAGCCATAAAAATGTTTTCTTCATTTTATGCTATTAACGGCTTGCACACTTGTGTACACATTTAGCGGATTAAACACTGTGAACCACACAAAGTCAGACTGATCAACATGACACTCATCAACCCAAAGCAGCATAGTTTTGCGGCAATGACAGCAGTCCATCTATTAGGGGTGTCCCGATCCGCTACTGATAACGGATATCGGTCTGATATCAGCCTGAAAACGAATATTGGATTTTATCGGACTGCATCTTAAATCGCCGACATACGATACGTTTTTGTTCTTTTGTCCCAACCCTCAGTAGGGATGCGCATCGTTAACCGGTTTCATTTGGGAACTGGTTCTTAGTCAAACGATTCTTTGGAATCACTAAGAAAAACTCTTTACGATTCTGCTATCGGTTGTTCCCGGGCTGCGCCGCCACTGTAAACAAACACATCCCAGTTTGGTTAGTTAATGTGAATGAAAGCCAGAGCCTGCGTGCTCGCAGTATGTGTGTGTTCATGATAGCGCCTGACTCAGTATGTCAGTTATACAATACAACAAGTGTAAGGATGGTTCATGTTTGAGCAGTAATTCATAGTGGTTAGTGTGTAGTGTTGTTACTCAGGCTACTATTCAGTAAAGCTAATTTGGTGACAGGATGTAGTAGCATATTTGTATATTTCACAATAAAAGCAGCCTGCTGGTTTCGGCAGTTAAGGGATTTATAATACTGGCTAACATTGTGTGACTTGACTTGTGGACTTATTTTACTCACTTGAGTATTGTTTATCTGTTTATTGAGGACTCGTTTAGGTATTGTTTATTCTCATCGTTGAATAATTAAGATTTATATTAATAAACCTGATATTTATTTTCATAAACCAGGCTGTATTCTTTTCTGTACTCATGTACTACTTGTTTTTCAGCCTATTGGGGAATCGATAAGAGAATCGATAAAAAACTGGAACAGTAAGCAAGAATCGACAGAGCATCGGTATTGCAAAATCTTAATCAATATACATCCCTAGCCCTCAGTTGTTCCCACCATATAATGACAGTAAAAAAAATAACTGAAGTGAACTTGAATTGTTGACTATTGTTCTCTGAGTAACATCACTTGATCAAGCCTTTTTTAACATTCCACACTGCAAAATAAGTAATAAAAGTGTGTATGATTCGTGCTGGTATTGCATCGAATCGATATCGGACAATACGCAAGGCTGCAATATCGGTATCGCATCGGAAGTGAAAAAATTTGTATCGGGATATCCCTACTATCTATAGCGCATTAAACATGCTTTCTTTTAACTCATCAGTTTGGGTTATTGTCGGTGTTGGAAATTAGCCAGGGCCACAGGCCATTCTGCTCTCAATTTAGCCAAGAATGCCCCCCAAAAACCTTATTCCATGGGCCAAAATTTCCCCCAAGGTTTTTGTCAACAACAATATATATACATATAGGTCTTCTATTATATGTGTGTGTTGCATTGCTATTTTTAAGGTTTTATTGTGTGTAATATTTACAGGTTGTTAAGAGCTAAATAAACCCATAGTTTCCCCACATCTGTCTTCTTTCTGTAATAACTACTTGCAAACTTATTTCTGAAAAAGAATAGATGCGTTTTTCATTTATTTGCACTGGCAGAAGCTACAGTGCATTTTAATCTATAAAAGTATCCAAGCTGTAACTAAATGCCTTTCCATGGCCCCCAATCATTTTAAAAAGGCCTCCATTTTTTTTAGACTATGGGGGAAAAAATTGCCCCCATAATATTTTCTTAATTTCATACCCTGGTTGTGGTGGTACATGAAGTAGAGAAGGCACACAGCGAAAAACTAATTTTAGTGTCATATTAAAGTAGGATATCAGTGGAGATGAACTCAGGGGTTTTTATTTGCTTGAATTACATTTCAGAGGATTTGAACAAGCTTTTGAAACTGCTTTTCACATCACTTGGCTTTGGATAAATGTCTCTGAAATAAAAGAATGGAGCCTCTACAGTAAATACATCTTCATCAAGGTCTCACCAGCTCTTTGCAGCCTGCACAACTATGCAACCATTTACTTTGATAGTAATCATCATTGAGTGGAGCGCGTGGAGCATTTACATTGGCTTGTAATTAAAAGATGTTGGGATTGGCTAAAGGGGAGAAACTACGGTGGCTTCCTGAGGTTTAGGAATCAAACAGCACCAAAGTGCAGCATCTTTGTATGGAGTGCACTCAAGACAAGAGGAGAAAAGGATTGAAGAGTGGAGGCAGGAGGCATGCATGCAGACTTGACAGATACAGACACACTTCCTCATTCACAACGCCTCCACAAACACACACGATTGACACATCGGGTGAGGTAATGTTCCCTCCCTTCTTCTTCCAAGCACACTTCCTTTGCCTAGAATGATTACTGCCTGGCTGCTTGTCTGGGAGAGCGAGCTTCTCTGTTCATTAGTTGCTTCAAATATCAGACACGGCATCACTTTTAAAGGACTAATTTCTCACAGTCACAGCCTTGCTCTGATCCGTCCCCTGTCGAGAGCTGCTGAACATGCTCTTGTTCTCACAGGCAATGACCTAAATAGATAAGTAGTCAATAAAGTGAGGCCTTTCTTTGGACTCCCATGAAGAAGTGCATGGATATGGATGGGAACAAGACCAAAATGAACAAGGCTTATGATATGAAAGAGTCGAACACTAAGCAGAGCCACATTACAACGCAGAGCAGCAGTGTCCATTTTCTTGAGAAAGCAGCAAAATAAAACAAGTCCTACGTTTCCATGGAGACCAGTCATATTTCTTAGGGGACCAGTGGGTTCCTAGAAGAGCTTAATGATTGGCTCATTCACATGCGGCAGACACAGCACCTGGGGGAGATGGCTCTCAAAGCTGGCTTTAACATGTCACAAGGCCACAATCTGCACATTGGTGTGGATCAAAGTTTCATACAAAATGAATGGAACTGCATCAGAAACACAGTTAAAGAGAGATAATGCAACTGTCCTAACATGACCACTCCAGACAGTTAAACTGAGGTGACCCACCTTCATTCTTGTGAGATGCAATTTCAACAGAAAATAAAAGTAAACAGTAACACCGGATTTCTACTCTATGTGTAACTACTACGTAACGTCTCCGCTGCGCAACTGTTGTGTAATTTGCTGTCTGTCAATCCCCACAGACTCCGCCAGTGATGCATAACTGTTGCAGCAAGAGCTCGCTAATTCACATTACATGAAATTGCCTCAAATAGTGAGTTGTAGTCAAGACAGGCCATACAAACAGTTCATTGTGCTCTTGGAGAGAAGCAGAAGGAAAGCCACTCGGTGCTTCCCTGTCGAACTTCTGCTTTTGTGGAGATTATTGTGATTCAACCATGAATAAGTGCAATATTTATATGTAAAATACAATCCACTGCTGCCCTGTCCAGGGTGTACCCCTGCCTAGAGCATTAAGAAACCTAGAAATAGGCACCAGCAGATCCCTGCCTCACTAAAAAGGAGCAAGCAGGTTGGAAAATGGATGCCGCCTTGAACACAGAGTATTTTATTTTGAATGTAAACTGGATATTTCATTCCGTCTCTGTCACTACTTCCTGTTCCGCACAGGATTATGTTTGTTGAATTCATGCAGAGTTGCTCCGGCGTCCGGCAAAAATGAAAGGTCTACGCATCTGTTGCTGAAGGCTCTGGCATGACGCAGCTGTGCTAGAGCAGATACGCATGTCGAGGAAATTGACACATTTAATTTAATGGAAAAGTATCAGCTCCATTGTTGTTATGCAGCAGTTATGCATCCCATGGAAATTTGGGGTAAGTCATTGTGAATATAATTTTAAAAACTTTTCCTTTTCTTTCTCCTCCACAGTGTTCGTTTGTTGGATGTTTTGCTTTAACTAGAATTCTCTCAGCTAAGATTATTGCACTCCAAACATTTTAGCTATCTAAACTGAACTTGAGAAGCAAGCAATGTCCACTGATGTCACCAATGGAGTGATTTCAAATAAACAAAGAATTTCACTGTTTTCCAAGAACAATTGTAGAGCAAATGACAGAAAAGTCTCCGGTTGTGAATGCAACAAATATCCAAGTGCTGCCGAATGAATGGCTGTACTGTAAAGCACACAAACATTCCTTCCCATTGTGTATTTAACAGTTGTATGGTTTTGCACTGAACCTAATGAAAAAGAGTTTAGTTTAAAAAACAACATGAGTCATCTGCAGCTGGATGTAAGGATGAGCTTGTGTTTGTATTACTGATACATTTCTGACCGATCAGCAATCAGCCAATGAAACAATGTCTGAAAAGAGTGAGGTTGTGCATCAGACGGGAGGGTTAACATACCGTCACTTTTCTCTAAATCAGCTTCTGAGGAGGTGGGAGACAGGGGGCTGATAGGGCTGAGGGAGGGGGAGCTTCCAAACACTGGAGACGTACTCAGGATCAGGAACGTACAAAACCTGCGAACACATCCAATGTTTTGTATTCACCACAGGCACTGCCTTATTGCAAACACAACAGCTCACACCACACATGCATGCACGAACGGACATGGAGGAGAATCTCCTGTCCACTGTCCAAACATGGGTTCGACAAGACAAATAATGTCATCAGTTTTGTGCTGTTGACAAAGATAAGACAGAGAGGGGAAAACAGACACATGTGATGGGTTAGTGTTTGAATTAGTGATGCGTTGTAATGTCTGCTCAGTTTCTCACAGTTAGAAAACAAAGAGAATCATTGCTTCATGCTGGTGAAACATTCACTTAATGTTTACTTTTTGATAAAATGGTGGATTATTACTTCTTTGTTTTTTTAATGTTTTTTAAAAAAAATACTATTTCCAAAGCATGGTGCAATATTCATTGTCAAACTGTGTAAAGAGGAAGTTATTAACTTCGTCCCTTCTAAGCTGGTAAAGCATTACGCCATCCAAATCTTAAAATAAATCCAGTAAATTATTCAGTAAAATATGAAACACTATTATTTTTAAAACATCTTCACTGTGTGAATTTTAATTAGCCTGAGAATAATTAGCATGGTCATTAACCTTAGGGTTACCTTAGCGCTAAACTGTAGGTAGTTTTATGTAGTTTCTGTGTTTCACACAGTTTGGTCCTGACTTTTTGACCATCTTGGACATTTAGAACATTAGATTCACATGAAGCAAACACACCCTGATGCCTGGACTCAAGTTTAACTTTGCATTGTTTGCTGAGACCTTTCAGAGAGGAATGGACGGGAGTGGGATTGGTGTATCGGACTTACTTACAAACCACAGATATTTATTTAATGCCATGATATTGAAATAGACAATTCCTTCAGTTCAGGGGCCAAATATGGACCAGTTTCACCTGAAGTGGGCCGTAGATTTAGTTGGGGGGGAAAAAAAGAACAATTTTAACATTATTGTGCCCTTGTTTTCAATACCAGTTCAATTCACTTCAAAAATATTGATCTTGTTCCCAATTTTTGTGTAATTTAGAGGAATTTTGTGGAATTGTTTGTGAGAAATTGCAAGATTTGTGGAAAAAGTAGAAATTAAAAATGACTCCATTCATGTGATATAAACAAAAAAAAAAAATGCCAGCCCCTAAAATATTGTGGAGTTGCTGAATTTGAGAAAGCTACAGCTGAATTTTTTTTGGTAATTTACACAATAATTCATGCTTTCTACGTCATTTTTACTTTGTCCTGTGGGCTGAATTGGATGCTTTAGTTGATTGTGACAGTACTCAGTTTTTCTTTAAAATAAAAAAAATACTGGTAAATATTTTAACCAGTATTTGTTTTTGTTTTTTTATATAAAATAAAAAAAACAGTTCCAAGCTGCTAAAGACAAAAACTAACCAAAAAGTAAAAGCCAGCAAGGCGGGCTGTGGCTAAAAATAGGCTACTTGTGTCATGGTGCCGGAACAGAGGCGGGTCGGGTGGGGAGATCTTTAAAGCAGACATATTATTATACATTTATAGAAACAAATTGGTCCTGTGTAGTAATCTGCATCCTAATCAGACAGTGATGTTGTAATTAGAAAGTGATAAAGTGAGCATAAAGGATGCAGTTTGGATGCGGTTAGTGACTCAGCGGTTCATTCTAGAAAGCAGTAATAAACACATGCAGCGTTAGATGACGCAGCAACCTTTTCCCTTTCAGTCCCTGTTCCCAGATTCCCACATGCAGAGAATGCTGCGTGAGATAATGGCAAAGCTCGGAAGATGCACTCTAAACTGTCAGAAGCAGGATTATGAGGCTGAGCCGTTAGTAGGTGGCAGTGAATGTGAAGCTTGCTGTGGGACAGTGATGAAGTGATGCAGCTGAATAGATCAGTGAAAGAGTGCACGGGGCAGTTCACACCTGGCCAGGCACCCACTGCTCTGGAGAACAGCTTGTTCATCTGACCAGCTCGTTGGGTGTGGTGTCAAACTTGAGCGCAATGCTGTTCAACGTGTCTCGAGATTCCCACCTAGACCACAAGAGATAGGAGACGACAGAGCAATCATCACACTGGTGCTTTGGTTTTGGGTAGTTCCAGCGAGCAAACGGTAGCACAGAGGAGAGATCATTAAAAACAGGAGATCGAAGGGAGTTTCCTAAGGTGGTTTAATGTGCTTTGTATTTTTTATTTTTTTTCAGGATGATATCAAGATAAAAGCAGTCAGCTGTTTACCCAAAAACAGATTCCCAAAGGATTCCAATGATGCTGGCAAAAACATATACTCACTGAGCAACAATCATAGCAACAGTGCTGAGTTATCATTAAGCCACATTTTAAGAGTAACTAAACCCCAAACCCACTTTTTTCTGCTGAAATACATATGTATTTGGTATGAAGTAGTGCTGTTCATTAATCCTAGTCCCACTCTTCACATTTTAGTAGTAGTATTTTAATTTTACTTATTTACTTGTAAAATGTCAGATACACTGGCCTCTAAGGGTTGAACACCGGCTATTACAATTGAATTTTGCTATTGGCTTGAAACGGATTCTTTAAGATTCCCCTCCGTCATCAACTTTCACTGTTGGCCCCGCCCCTCTTATAAAAGCTGAGAGGAGGGAGAGGGTTTCCTCCAATCACAGCCTCAGTGAGCATTGATTTCCCTCAATTTAGGAGGGAAAGTGAAAATTTCAATATTAATGAGCCACAATTTGCACTTCCATTTAGGAGTTGGAGAAAGTATGGAAGGCATCAACAATTAGTTGATGAAGATAAAAAATGTAATCTAAAGCAGATAGTTAAATGACCTTTGTTTTTTTTTGTTTTTTGACCAATTTTGATTTTAATATGGGCAGATTTTGTCAAATATTTGAGAAAAAAATGCAGGACTTGTGAAGTTCCTTTGAACAACAATTTACAACTGAGTTATTTACACAATTAATCATTTTGTTATTTTCCCTTTCTCCAGCGGGTCTATGGTTCACCTCAAGTTTGGCATGTGCACATGTGCCTTAGACAATGAACACAAAAAATGTACCAGTCTCATATTTTAACTTGAAATATTGCTAAATATTCAGATACATTATAGAAGAATGTAAATAAAGTAAGTTGTTGTGTAATTCGTTTACATTAGTTTTAAAGCTTTATCTCATCCTAAACTAAACAGATCAGCAAAGTCAACTTTTGGACTTTGCAGAGCTTATTTTCTGCATTAATCTAAAAGTCAGTGTACATATCCCATTGGGCATTTGCTGTTGGAATACAGGCCATGCTGACTTTAGGGTTGGCCTATTAAAATTTATCAGCCATGGAGGCCTCTATTTTCAACACATTCATCAAAGAAAAGCAGCTGCTCCTCACATTACAGGAACAACAACTTTACAACTGAGTGTTGTAAAGTTTTATGTCAAACACTTCCAACAAGTTATTGAATGTGCCATTATGTACTTTGATGAGGGGAGTTATTTTGAACTAAATGTATAAAAACGCTGCAGTTCTGCACATTAGTAGGCACTTTCCATGATGCAGACAAAGCTGCACTCCATGCTCAGCTGCGTTGCGACACAGGTGCATTTTCTAGTCTCCACCTGTTAAAAACATTGCAACAGAGATTTGCCCCACTTGTCTCAACCAGTTGGACATCTAACATACACCACGGGAGTTCCTTTTATCCAAATAAGGATGACTACCATGTCACAAAGCATTTGTGTGTTTAAAAAATGTGATTGAAATGGTACAGTCAGCTCATGGGAGGAAAAAAGCTTCAGTGTGTGTATGATAGCAATGTACGATATTTTATCGTTTATGATTTATCGTCAAAAACATTCCCACCGGTAAGATTTTGTCATCCCACGATATAAACGATAACTGTCCATTTGTTGTCAACAACTTACTATTCTCTGGAGCAGAACGTTGTTTACGGAAGCTCTGACGTGCACCCCCACCGCCCCCCTCACACACCGCCGTCTGTCTGAGTGTGTGAGGTGCTCGTCTCAGCTACCTGAAGCTGCCGTGCTGCGATACATCATGGAACGCTACTTGGTTAAAACCAGATAACCATCCAACAAAGTGAACCCATTCAAGTTCCTCCATCAGATCCACCCAAAGTTCCACAAACACGGGGACAGAGATGAACCTGTAGCAACGATTATGAACTGGAAACTCAACTAAAGCTAACTATGCTAAGCTAACCCACCGACACAGACTGGGCTAAGAGCTAATGCTAACTACCCCATACAAGGAATAGACCAAATAAAAAACACGTCTCACTGTCACAATAAAGCCACTGATTTGTTTATGGTCAGATTTAACACTTAATGTAAATGTTAGCATAAATAATAATGTCACTATTCATTCGTCCCAATTTGTGAAACGCAATATTTTTTAATTATATTTCACGTGTTCACAGACAAAGCTGGTCCCATTAAACTAATGTAACTATTGAGATTATTACACCCAAATATACTGAATGATTTAATCATCAACTTGATCTGGTTTAATTATAAGAAATCAGAGAAATATTTATCAATCATGACTTTATGTAACTCATTATCAGATAAATGAAACAAGATTCAGCAACAGTAAAAACACTGATGGAGTTATTTTTGCTTTTCATGTGCTTTTTTTTTTAGAAAATAATTTTATTTCAAATGAGGAAATAAATGAATTACATACAATAACACTAATAGTGTGACCCACATGCACAAATATATTCCATAAAATATCGGCTCATGAACTCTGAGTCAGCAAATATTGTAGCCTTAATAAATGTCTAGTGTTGATGTATTCACATTTATTTGCGTTTGTAAAGAACCTGTTTATACTAAGTTGTGAATTTTTCTATTATTATTTTTTATTTATAGTTTTTATTCATCGTGATTTTTATCATTATTGTGATAAATACCAGAAATTATTGGGATCATTTTTTTTTGTCAGCATCGCCCAACCCTAGTGTATGAGTGTGTTTGCAAACAGAACACACAGCATAGCAAATATCCCGACATGGCAGTTTTTTTTCCCCAAACTTTGTACAGACAGAGGCCATTCGGGGGCAGGTGACTGTACAGGATAACAAAAGCTTTAGTAACACAAAAACCATTAAGTGAGAAGCATTCCTACATGTCACTGTGTTTATTCAAGTCCAACACCACAAAATTGACCAACAAAAGCCTCAAAAATCTCTATGGGACATGTTGGCCCAATGTCATTTGCTTGATTAGTCATTAACCATCAAGGGTGATAAAATAACTAATGCCATCCATCCATTTTCTGACCCACTTGCTGCTCTTTTCAGGGTCGTGGGGATACGTAATGCCAATTAATGACAAGACTTGGAATAAATTATCAAATGTGGAACCCAGAACTGATAACGTGATGCCATTTGTGAAGGTTCATCACAATGACAGTAAAGTCATGTGGAAAAATGTACTAATAACATAAATTAGAGATTAAAATGTGTCATTAGAGTGCAAGGCTTACCATTTTAAAGAGCTAAAGCGTGTAATAATTTCAAGCCGTAGTCTTACTTGATGTAACATTCTTGCTGGACAAGTAATTGAAAAATGTCTGTTTCAGGTTTCCCAAATTCCGCATCACATTATACTTTTCCATTTCATAATCTTTCCCGGCTATTAAACTTTCCAATATCGTACCAAACATGCTAAATAGGGTAAATGGGTTAACTACTGTTATTAATTTGAGAGGATTTACAAAAATCAGGACGTTATGCTGAAATCCTGCGAGATTACGTTGCAAAAGCAACATTAGTCACACCTTCTAGACCTCCAACTACCCATTTAATGAAATAAATACCATGGAAATGCATGATATGGCTCCAAATCATCATTTGTTAAACCTTTAATTACCGCCAACCGGTGATAACATCACATTTTGCACAAAATCCTGTGCAGCCGTGTGATTTTAGATGCTCCTGTCATGACGTGTCACCAGGTAAAATGACCACCAGTTCAACTATTACACCATAAGCTCTTTGTACCAGTGCCTTTTCAGATTTGAATAGGGTCATATTAATCTGAACTGCTTGTTCATCACAAAACATTAAAAACTCACTTCAGATGAAGCTCTGTATGTAAGCTTTGCAATCACAGGACAACATTATTCACTACTTTTAATGCTTTTAATCATTTTAATGGAATTATTGGTGGAATTTCTCGCACTTTCCCGACATTTAATTAGCCATTTTCCAGTGAAAAATACTGTGTACATGTGTCATATTGTCCTAAAACATGCATGAGGGATCTGTTTAGAGCTGATTAAAAAGTAAAATAAATAAATAAATAAAGAAATGGGTCAGATTGCTTTTTTAGTGATAGTGTTTCCAATGTTCCACAATCAGGGAAAATCGAAGGCCATAAACATATAGATGAAGTACAACCAAACATTTAAAGGGAACAAAGGGGTTTTGCAGCTGAAAGGGCAGTTGAGTGGATGTTGATCAACAGTCCTGTCATTCCAGGTTTTTTCTTACACTTTTCTTTCACGCCCATAATGGAAAGTGGGCAGAAAACAGGGTAGAAAATAATGTGGCATGTGAATGTTTGAAGCTGTTCCTCTTCCTCTGGGAAACAATCTGATAAGAACCTTGGTTGGTCACACATCGCTGAGGATACAGGCTTCCTGACTCAGCAACGTGTGCGACACACTAATGAACAATGGTTGTTGGGCTGCAGGTGCAGTGTGAAAGAGGTAGGGATGCCGTCTTTATGTTAGCATAGGTACACTGCTAAAGAAACACCATCAACCCATTTAGCATTAAAATACTTTACACATACAACCTGCTAAATATCAGGATATTCATTTTAGTCCTCAGTGTCTCTTTAATGTGATCAGTCTGTCACTAAGTGCAACAGTCAATTGGGTGAATTTAATGATGTAAGATGGTCAAACAATAATTCATCTAATTTACAAGTGCTATTTAATCCCTTATGTCATTCCTATTGTTCGACGAAAACAGTGAATAAAAAGCCAAATAATATAGAACTGGCCCTTGATTATTTTGTAAGGGTGTAAATCATCTCTTTCATTCCGATACGATACCGATTATCAGATCAACTAGGGGTGTCTCGATCCGATACCGATAACGGATATGGGTCCGATATTAGCCTGAAAACAAATATCAGATATCGGATTAAAATTTCCGGATTTTCTATTTTATTGAAATGTAGAACACTGCAGAAGGTTAAAAATGATGTAACCATTTGGTTAATAATAAATGGGTCAGTTTTTCTCATACCTACTGTTGCTGACTGTTGTTCTCTGTTTGAGTAACATCACTTGATGAAGCCTTTTCTAACATTCCACACCACAAAATAAGTAATTATTGTTTTTTCATTAACAAAAAGAGAGGGGAAAAAAAAAAGTATGTATGATTCATGCTGATATCGGATCAATATCAATATCGGGATATCCCTAAGAACAGATCAATACCGGTATCGGGACATCTCTAAGAACAACGGTCCGATATTCGCTGATGTCACAAAGCCTGCTACAATATGATTGTGATTTGATTTGATTCAGAGACCTGCAAGGTTTTTTTCTTCACATTAAAGAATAAAAACACAATATTGAAACACTGAGAATTTTTAAGGCATTTACATTAAAAACATTTTTTCTCACCAATTAACGTTATGGTTTTAACAAAAAATCAAAGTGGAAGGCAAAATGGCGATGGATATCAATGTTTATACTTTAGATCGATTTGACTGAATCATTGATCAAACAATCGATCTAGTTTGATTAATCTTTACACTCCTACTCATTTGCTTTATGTTTAGTAGTAAAAACGTTAAATATACTAATGTTGCTCAATAAAATCAGTATAAAAAACATATGGTGAAGAGAACAATAATAAATCTGAATTGCCGTGGAGTAATTACAGTGTTCACCACAGTCAGATACCTGAACTGCATTCTCCAGAATGTGGGTGGACCAGTTTGTCTATCACTACATTAATTGTGTTCATACTACTTGTTACAGTATATTGTGTTGCTTGTAACCTCAAAAACACTAGTAGGAAACACTATGGCAGCATGTTAGACATGTAGGTCCTCCACCAGACATTCACAACTGCTCGTGCACACCTCAACACATCAGCCAACTTTCAAACAATCCATCATGTCATCGTCGGCTCCATGAACAGGATTCCTGCGGTAACTTCAGACAACTGAAGCATGTCAGCTTGACAAATATCCTGCCACAAAGAGGATGGCGGATGTCAAGGCTATCAGATCTTGGCAACAGAGTCCCTGTGACATGATAATTCAATGTCCTTGCCATTTATTTACATTACACAAGAGTTAATTAATGGCTAATTGCCCAGAATTAAAAACTCTCGGTTGGAGCTTGTATCTCACCCATGGTATGTGACTCACATTTCAACGCCGAGGACTTATTTTGAAACACAAGTCAGGGCTGGTTTATTTACTTTCAGTACGGAAAAGGAGTTAATAATCAGCAGAGCTCCAAGTTACAAAACCTTTCATCCAGGCGACTCTAGCCACAAACATTGATTCTCCCTTGGTGCTATTTACCATCACTTTATCCATGAACTACTATTTTTAGCTCTACAATGCCTCTGTTGCTCAGCAAAGGGTCTTTCTATGTGCTTCAGGACTACGGAATATTCACTCGTCCAATAAGCTCTCTATATGCTTCTACTCATTGATTTGGGACACTTGTTCAGATTTTTACACGCTGTAAAAATGTGGATGTTTGAATAAAATAAAACCCCATTGTTGTTGGGATAGCACGCTGATGAATACACATTGTATCTGATTAAAATTGGAGGCGTATCTAATTGAGCAATACCACTTTCTCCTAGAATTTTACAAAGGGTAACTAAACCCCCAAACCGCTATAATTATGATGAAAATCATTTTGGTATGGAGTAGTATTGCTGATTGATTCTTGTCCAACTTTTGATATTTTAGTTGAAGTATTTAAATATGGTGTATTTTTTTTTCTTAAAAAAATCTAACAGTGACTACCCTCTATTGGTTGAAAACAAGCTATTAGAATAAAATGTAGCTATTAGCGGAGAATGGTGGTTTGTGGCATTTTTGTTGCTACAAAAGACAAATATTTTGATTGTAAATATCATTAGGCCGAAATGAACCAATTAAAGGCGACTGTGTATCTGAAAGCTGACCTGGTGGTTTTTATATGGGAAGCTCAGTTAGTGAAGATTATTTCAAGGCTACAATGAAAAAATAACAATTAAGCCCACAAGATGCAAATTGAAATTTTAAAATAATTGCATGGATTTAAACTTTATTCAGTAAAATGACTTCATACATGCCTGTAACAGTCTTCATGCAGCCAAAAATAATTAGCCACTTTGATATGCACCAAAGACAGGAAGACCTAAGTGTTTAAAGATTTTGCTATTGATCGCACTGTAACATAAGCTATCTCTAACTCAATTAGGTGGCAGAGGACAGGGCACATGCAAATGTGATCCCCTGATAAAGACCTGTTATTGACACATTGAAGGCAAATGTAGAGGAGGGGGGAGAAAAAGGGTAAAGTAATCCCACCCAGGATCATGGCTGCTAATGACCGTCAGACCCTATCGCTCTGATCAATAAATAGCCATTATTCATAAGAAACTAGGGGTGAATTATTAAGCTTTTTCCTGTCCTGGTGACAATCCTTTTCGAAAGAGGAGGACGGCAGACGCATGTGGCAGCATCCATCTTGAGAGAGCGTGATTTTCAGCTAATGGTCAATAACGTCAAACAAGAGAAGACTCGGATTCAACAAGGATGTTGGATCTAGCATCACATAAACTAAAAGCTTCATTACAGACATGTCTACTGCCACGTTACATCAAGTATGAAACGTAAGAAAATATCCATTATTACTACTGTAAAAGCTCAACATGGGTATCAGGATGTGTTCCCAGAATACCCTAATGGTCTACTTGATGGTTGACATCTGCAGTTTTTCTTTCTCTGCACAATAAGAGATGCTAAGTCACCTACAGCTGCTTTAATTTCTGATTTTAATTGAAGAAATAGAGGACGCGCTTTAATCAAGTAAAGATAAAAGGTCATTAAACTGGAAATAAGACTCACAGTGTATATTAATGAGTTTAATCACCCATAATACCACATCAGAGCAGCTATCATGCCTGATTTTAGAATGAAGGATGAGGCCACGCTTGAATATAATGGTTGCCATGGTGATTGCGTCACTACTGCCCTAATGGCATAAGTGTTGTGTGGGACTACACTGACACTGGTAATTTCTACATTAAATATTGCGTGACATAGAAGGTTATTTTTTTCAGGGTGACATAGAACATCAAACCAGATACTTGCGTCAAGCTTAGACTCACAGCCATATGGTTTGATTTGACTTACAAGCAAGTACCATAAAAGCTAAAAACTGACCTTTCACACCTGATAAGCAACCCATATAAAAACAAATGACGTGTAAAAGTTTAAAATAAACATCACAGTATAAGGCAAATCTTTTTTTTCTTCTCTTTGTTTTTCTCCTTTCCTCTTCTTTTCCTCCTTATTTTCTCTTCTTTGTCTTTTTTGTGCCTTCTTTTTTTTTTCTCTTTCTCTCGTCTTTCTTCCCTCTCCTTTTTACAATTTCCATTTCTTTATTCTCCTCTCTTCCTTTTCATTATTTCCTTTTCTCTTTTTTCTTTCCTTCTCTTTTTTGTATAAGGCTAATCTCAATCAATTACGTACAGTGAGCAACGACAGACGGCAATCCAAACTGTATTAACAGGTAGATTTCATGAATTCACAAACACTTCAATTACTCTCAATTCTGCATTGTTTTTTTTTGTGATTGCATGTGTATTAGCACTGCAATAGGTCCAGAGATATCCCGCTGTTCTAATTAGAGTTACATTAGCTTGTACTGCCCTCAGCATGCTGCTAGTAGCCAAGATGGTTGATTGATGTAGGGTCACTGTGACTTTGAATTAGAGAAACGATTGTATGCAAAACATCTCAGTTCAACATTACCTTACAATTGGCCAAAAATCAAAAAGGCTCAGGTACCTATGACCTTTAAAACTGCATGTGGTTAACAATGTCATTAGATGTACATTTGTATTACTATTCAGGACACAATCAAAAGAGCCATCTATTATTTTGGCACAGCTGTCCTGTGTCTTCATCTTCTCCACATATTTTCCTGACAAATCCACCCTCTAGCTTTTCAAACATCCTCATCTACACACCTGCAGTGCCATCATTTCTCCATATCTATCAACTTGTTCTGCAGCTCAAACTGAGAGTTGTGAAAGAGCTCAAACAGTAGGATCCCATCTCCCACCCAGTAGTGAATAATGCAATCAGAGTGACTGATCGCCATGAAGAGTATGATTGCTGGTGATGGGCAAGTGCGTGCACGCACATATACACCTGAGGTGTATGAGTCATCTAATGTCGCTTCAGATTTTTAATGCCCACGGTGCTCTTCCCACCCAAATCCAGTGAAGATGCAGACAAGTGATAACTGATGCTTCCACAGCTCAGTCAATGTCAGACCCAAGTTAAAGCAGCTAACCATGCAAAGCAGAGTCCGTTTTAAAGATATTGAGACTGAGCCTATCTGTACCAGGTTGAAAAGAATGACAAATTTAAATAATTGATCAGAATTGACTTTAGTTAGGCTCCATTTCCTTTTCTTTTCAATCTTATTGATTGGTATTGCTAAGCGGTGCATAATGTATACACACATTTTTATATAGCGCTTTTCTGGATACTCAAAGTCGCTTTACAATGAAGGGAGCAGTGTTGGGGTTGGGTGCCTTGCTCAAGAGCACCTCGGCAGAGCTCAAGAAGTGCCCTGGCAACTCTTCAGCTACCAGAACAACTTCCGTTTTTTTGGTTCGCGCCAGGACTTGAACAGGCGACCCTCAGGTTCCCATTACATGGCCCTACGGACTGTTGTTTTGACAATAATATCGGTTTTATAAAAGTTTTAAAAATGTATTTTATTTCAACGCTCAAAAATAATTGTTTGCAAAGGTAATGTAATTGTATACAACAAAAGCAAATGATTTGTTGACAGCTATATGCATTAAATAGGAACAGTGATATATGTCCAATCCTTCTACTTTTTATATTATGTCTTGTATACCCATCACACTGCTTACATACCATTTATACTGATGACCACATTATACTTATTCTCATTCCACTCACACACAGTCTAACACCAGGTGTTTCCAAGCAGGCAGACCTGCTAATATTGTTTCTGCAGTCTGTGCCTTCTCCTCGCCCTTCTCTCTCTTTTCTGTTTCAGGTGTCTTGAAGCTAGAGCTGGTAATTCCTGATCAATGGTTCATGGCTCAACTAGTCTGGGACACTGATGCTCTCTCTCTCTATCCTGTTCTGTTCTCTTTCTGTCCACTAACCAAACCAGTCGAGGCAGATGGCTGCCACCTCTGAGCCCGGTTCTGCTGGAGATTTATTCCTGTAAAAGGGAGTCGTTTCTCCCCACTGTCACTGATGCATGTTCATGTGGATTTGTTTTTTTTTCTTAAGAATTAAGACTATTGTTGTAATTTGCACTTTATAAATTCAGTTGAATTTAATTTAATTATAATAACGTAATAATAATGTTAGCCTTTAACAATCACTTCATTTTAAAATTATTGTCTCTGCTTTTTGACCATTTTCCCACAACATTGTGAGGGTTCCAGGGTGCAATTTGGAGATAAAGATCTTTGTGATAGACCTACAGCATAAAGACAAAATATATTATAGATGAGTGCGCAGGTGCACGTCTGACCGAAATAACCAATGCGTACCAGATTAAATATTGAAAATTACATTTGCACACATGAGATTTGGGGACAGATAGAAGTGAACAATGGGAGTCGGCAACTTGCACAGACACATGGGAACAGTCCATCCATTAGTGACATTAACTGTACCTTTAGTGATTTAAATTGCTGTCAAGATGATTGCGTTAATTTAATCGATTATTTAAAAAACATTAGCACAATTAAAACAGTTTTATTTACTTCTGGTGCTGACTGACCCGTAACCTTTCGTCGAGTGCGCAGCCAAACCCAGATACATGGAGCAGCTGAATACCACACGACGATGGGAGAAGGAATATTAGGCAGAAAGTTTCCGCTTTAAAAAGTTGTCTATTGCAGTATATTTATTCAACCTTTATTCATGTAACAAGTTTGAAACTTTTTTCTTGAAATATTTGTTCTCAAAGTGGTGAGCCTGCACTTTAATATATTATATAGGTCTGGGTTTTGTTATATTCTGTAAGTTAATATAAGAAAGATTTTTTCCTCTCTTTTTGCTAAACTTGGAAACGGATTTCATTTAAAGCTGATAGAAAGTTATAAAAATGTATCAACTAGTGTAGTGCCCGTAGGAAGTATGTCTTGCTATAGAAAAGTGGGAGGTTAAGTATCTTTTTCATGTATGATATACATGGGAGTTTTAACTCCTCTTTAATTCAGAATAAAAGTTAAATCCTCTTTAAACTGACCATGCAAACACTCAATTCCTGATGCAAATTTAATTCTGAATCACACAGACACACAGCTGTTCTAACTTACCCCGAGTTACCATGACTACCTGTCAACATTGAGCTGTTCTACAAAGCTGCATTTAAGACAAATTTATGAAATAATTCATGAACGTATCATTGCTGTCCAAACAAATCCGACGTTGCACACCATTGAACCAAGCAGCAGCCATGTTGAAAGTCTCAAGTGAATCTGATCGTGACGTGCTGAGATATTTGAGACACAGACACACACACTGAGGAATTGAGTGTTATTATTATTATTACTCACCTTAGTTATAATGACTGGAAGAATACACAAAAGGAGAAAAAAATATACAAAATGATAAACAGTTCTTTCCTGTATTAAAGCTCAGATTGGTCGCTATTCTAAATGCTGACGTTAAATGTGGCCCTCAGATCAGACAATCACATTGTAGCAACCCACTTTGTGGTAAAAGCACCCATCTCTAATAGGGATGTAACGATTCACTCAACTCCCGATACGATTCGATTCACGATACTGGGTTCACGATACGATTCTCTCACGATTTATTTTACAAAATAAGACTGCAGACAAATTTTTTTTTTGGGAAAAAAACTTGAAAATACGGTACTATTTTCCTTTTATTTTTCATTGTCAAAAGAATTCCTTGATAAACTATTCAAAACAATGCAATTTAACTAAAAATAAATCTTGAATGAAATAAATAAAGGAATAATACAAATGAAAATGAAGCCTATTAATTTAAATTCTGGTTCTATAATAAACAATGCAAAACTGCATAATAGTTCTTTTTCTTTTTAAAAGTGCAACTGAAAATGTATTTTGTGCCTTAACAATTGGACTAAAAACGTGATTGCACTGATTTACGTCATATTTGTTTGGACCAGTAGAGGGCGCTGGTGACACAGTGGTCGGTTGGCATGCAGATATTCTAGCAGTGAAGAAGAGAAGCTATGCTAGCAGACAGAGCTAATAGAAAAACGAGACTTTTACAGATATTCAAGTAATATTACAGATATTCTTTCGGTGCTAAAGGGGTAATGAATCATTTATTAACATATTTAAGAGTAGAAGGCGGCCAGAAAGAAAGTATTAGCAGACTCCGCCCGCCGCCTAGACTTGTGGATAAAAAAAGTACTGTGATTCAATTTTCAGAAAATCGATATCAACCGTGATACCTATGAATCGATTTTTAACTGCCTTATGATTAATCGTTACATCCCTAATCTCTAATCAACAATTTCTCAAAAATCTCAGGTAAATGAAAAAACTGACTACATCAGGAACTGGTATCAAGATAGTTCAGTCAAAATTCTTCTCTAGTGTCACTCCGTAGAGCAAAAAATGAGAATAATCAGCAATAATCTGCTCGCCATGTTGGCTTTATTTCCAGAAATGGATGCAAGAGAGGTGTGATGAAAGAGGATTGTGTTTCTTTAAATCCAGGCCACTGGGACAGCCATTTAGAAAGCTTCACACAAGGTTAAGTAAACAGATTTAAAAAGAAAAATTAGGTCTGTCAGTTGTAAACGTGCATGGCAGAACACACACCGTTCATTAAAAAAAAAAAAAAAACACGGGATCAGACAAAGACAGGTACATATTCCATGTGGTTGTTTCCGAACACGTGCACGCACACAGCCCGGCTCAAGACAGTTGATTCTGACTCTTTCTGACTTTCTGAGTGTTTTTGTTAGGTTTTTTTCCCCACAGTTGTCTGTCCATGTGCCAATTATCTTACTTAGCCAGATTCTGAGGAGGAATATTTTGTCTTTGTCTGACACTAACAGACAAGATACTGACATGGTCCGTACTATAAACCACACAAATTAGAATTATTGGGTTCCAAATAAGTAGCATTGGCACTGAGCTTTACTCTTTAGTATACCATAGTATTATTATAGAAACCTATAATTGCAGGTTTTAATGTTTTCCACACTAAGCCAAAACGTCCATAATGACCTAAAGTAATATGCTAAACCAAAACCAAACATAAGCCAGGTTCTTTGCTTTATTTGACTTTGACTAAATATTATTATAGGCAGTCTGCCCCACCTGTTAACTCCCACTGATTGGCTCATTTCGCAGCTAATCTCTCTCTCTTTTTCCGAGTGGCTGTGTTTTCTCTCGTTCATCTTTGCTATTTCCAGAGAGTTTAAACACCATTTCTAATTTGATACGGGTCAGCCAGTAGCTG
This sequence comes from Gouania willdenowi, assembly GCF_900634775.1. NCBI lineage: Eukaryota > Metazoa > Chordata > Actinopteri > Blenniiformes > Gobiesocidae > Gouania > Gouania willdenowi. Next base: position 23,915,500 of record NC_041059.1, read on the forward strand.
GACTTGGTTGAATGGACTTGGGTTATCAGTGTCTATACAGATGGCTTTCAGCTGTATGGTTTATTTCTAAATAGAGGCGGGGGGGGGACAGAAAATAAAAGCCAGTGTGAAGGGGAAAAAGGTGAGGGAAATTGAGGAAGATTGTATTGATAAGGAAGCAGGAGAGGAAACACGCCTCGTTCCTGTGGGCGCCAGGCGATAGATTATAAACTTATCTGGTGGAGAGCAAAATACAGAAACATCACCAGCCATTCTGTCAATAACAAAGATGCGTTTAAGATAAAGCCGCTTCTCAATCATTGACATAGCGTTAGCCATGTGTTTCTCATGGCATTAAGGGAGATTTCTTCTGCCGTCTTTAAATGCTCCTGGCTACCCCGAGTCTCCGCTACACGCTGATAGTGTGTCATGCTACATGACGCAATCATTGGCAGTGGTCCATCCATCCATCACACAATCGTGCTGGATAATAGAGAAGGGGTGAAAACACAAGGGGATTGGATGACTGGTATTAATATGGTGTGCTGAATTATAAGAAGGATTGCTTCCAATAAATTATAATTTAACAGTGCGGTAAATTCTAGGTAATTTGCTTCACAGAGAGCTTTTAGTCCATGTTGCTGTTCTGTGGTCTATGTCATACAAAAACCATGCTCTCAATTTAACAAATATCCTGCTTTTGCCTGAGAAGCTCAGCTCTGTCTTTGACGGCTGTGGGATGGAACGTTTTAGAAACTCCATTCCAAACCTTCCCGTAGAGCTTGTTGACAACACATTGATATTTTCACGTGTGCTGTAACAAAAAAAGAATCTAAAACTCACAGGACATCAGCCATCTTAGATATCTAGGAGTTTGGACACTTCATATATAGACAGTTCAAGTTCCAATGATGTAAACATAGGACTTTGTCAATAAGCTAGTCACTACAGAAACATCTGAATTGGATGGCAATGAAAGTAATGCTATTGAATGAGTCTAAAACAAGGGACAGGAGGTGATGCTGGGTAATGGGTGTTATTGGGAGAGGAAGCAATCATCAATAAAAATCTTCCATAGCTCCTGAAGTGACGACTGACATCCATGTGTCACAATGAAGAAGAAATCTGGTACAATGGTAGCATTGATCATTTAAAACCATCAATCCCCCTCTTGAGTCCTTTCCCTCCTCCTTTTATTAAGCCCCTCAACAGACAGGGAGACCGCCGAGAGCTGAGCCGCAGCAATTCCACTTCTCGCTGTTGCCACGGAGAGAGCAGCAAGAAAAAACAGTCAGACTGCAGCTGGGTTTGAGGGTCATTTCAAGAACACAACCAGACAGAGCACATAGAGCGCCACTTTTAGTTCAACCAGAGAACACTAGTTCCCTTCACCTCCACCATCCATTCCTCTCTATAACCCCCCCCCCCCCCCCCCCCCACCATCCTGTCCACTCCCCTTTTCCTACACAACAGCCAAATCAATAGAAATGACAATGCAGTTGGAAGGTCATTTGCGAGCACGGCGAGATGTGGTGGAATGCTTGCTGATTCACAGCCGAAAAGGAACAAATGGAAAAACAAATACAGGTCCTGCCAGTACTTGTAGTCCCCTGTTGTACTGATGATCCAACTGGAGATGGGGACAAAGCTGCAACATCTGCCCCCTCTCCCTTCTAAAAGATAAACAAGCAAAATGGAGCTTAGTGTTGTTGTTGTTGTACAACAAAAGGAGCCGTCAACTCTTTATTTAAAGACAGACTAATGAGCTGCATGTCTTCTTACACACACACACACACACACACACACACACACACACACACTTGTCTTTTCGTCAACAATTCTTGCAGCACACGTGTTGGACTGGCCAAAGCTATAAAACCCTTGCCCTCCCACTGTAGAACTAGAAATTATGGTCACACAATACCTTCACAAAAAAAAAAGCCAAAAATAACCCAAGCTTGAAAATCCAGCTATTCCAGTAGCAGTACAGAATTGTAGCAGAGGAATAACAACAACACAGGACGTGGATACAGGATGAAGCAGAGTTGCTAGTTCATTACTCACAGAATATTCCACGGTCCCTTTGGGTCTCTGAAATGACATGCGCCTCCCATCCTTCTTTTCTGGAGTCTTCTTCTGGCCAGTATCTGTAAGCAAACGAGGCAAGGTACGCATTACATTCATGTTCCTCTCCCCCCAGCTTGACACAAGCTGCCGTTATCCCTGCCCCGTGGGTAGACAGCTCATTCGTCAACAGTGAGCAAGCCAGCCAGCCAGCCAGCGATGTGAACAGAGAACACCAGACCACTTTCTCTCCTGCTATGTCCTTCCCATTCTCGCTTTTACCCTCCTGCTCTGGCACACGCTCTCCCTCTCTCTTGCACTCTCTCTCTCTGACTATCCTCCTCTTACACTCCCTCCCTCCCTAGCTCGCTTTCTCACTCCCTTTTCCCCGTTACACCTTGTACAACATTGAACATAATGACAGCTGTCACCTTGCCTTTCTTTCCTTGTTGCCCCACACTGTAATCAGGGACTGGACTGACCTCAATCAGGATGCTGCCTAACCAGGTTGCTAACCAAAAAGCAGAGCAAGAGGAGGAGAATAAACGGGGAAAAAGAATTTAGGGTGAAAAGCAGGACGTGCTAAAAGTGGAACTGTGGAAACGAGGGAGTGAAAGCAGAGGGAGAATCAAAAGGGATGTAGAGCTATGTGTGATTCAATGTGTGCAAGTGTAGTTAACAAGGTTAGATATACTGCAGGTGTTAGCCGCAAGGTTTGAAGGCATCCCACTTCTTGTGAATGGACCTGGTAGAGGGTTAAAGAGTGAAGTGAGGTAAAGGAACAAACAGAAGCCGGAAGGGAGGATGAAACTCCAGGAAAGACTGCATTTTGGTCGATTTAACGATAACCAGTCATGACATTAGGGATAAAAAGGAATGGTTTATTATGAAGGTTTGAATGTGAAAAATACTGATAGATGGTGTACATGTAAGTGCGTGTCTGTGTGCAGTTGTGTGTGGAAACCATCTGTATGGAGTTGAGTAGGTGACTGGAATATTGAAAACCGGAAGATGAAAGAAAAAAGCGGAAGATATGATGTGAGATGAAAGAAATAGTAAGGGAGACTCTCAGGAGAGCAAATGTTGAAAGAAACGCATAACTTTAGTCTCTGTCTTGATCAGTGAGCATGTGACTATAGGCTTAGAAAGCCCTGAGAACAGCTTTACTGAGTGGAGGTGTGTGTGAAAAGGAGAGAGATGATTGGAGGATGTTCTTCACTCGTAGTTAAATTTCGCAATTGATGTTTCATAGGTGTAACTCATGACTATGGTATCCCCATGATTAGGATTTATGTTTAGCAGCTTAGGACTATATTTCAGTGTGGAAGAACAGTGGTGAAACCAGAGGTGCTTTAGGTGTGGTCTATGTATAAGGACATGCACACCAATAGGTGTGGAACCTAATGATGTACAACCTAATGAAATGCTAAATTCTAACCAAAATAGCCATTGTTCCGCCAACAGAATGGCATGTTATGGAAGACAAGGGAATAGTTCTTAGGTTAAGTATGGGGAAGTCAAGACTGAAGGCAGAATATACTCCAGAAAGGGTGTCTATGATAAACAATAAACAATAAAAATAAAATGAAAAAATCACTGTAAAAAGCAAGCACCTACATGTAAGAAGAGAAAATAAATGGTTAAAATACTTAAGTATTGAACAGTTGCCTAAATTATGTTATTCTGTCTACACAAAAAAATGAAGGATTGCTCTATCAATCACTCAGTATTCATATGAAAACCTTGGATGGATGACGCTTTTAAATGGAAACTACTAACTGAAGGATTGGAATGATTAGTATTGTGTTGCTTTTTAGAATCATGAATAGTCTATGCTTTGAAACAGACATCTTGATCTGATTTCTGTCTTTTTTTTGGTTTTAATGTTTAATTCAAAGAAAATATGTATTTGCTGCAAAACTGAAAAGGCTAAAAAATGCGGTAATTTGAATAGTGGAGGAATGTCAAAGCCTGCACATGAATACCTAGCTTGTATGCATGGAAAATGCTAACAAAACATCACAGCCAGACTTGAGCACACTGCTGAAAAAGAGGAATGGAAAAGAGAAAATGGCAGATATGCATTAGTAGCTGCAGGGGTGCTGGCACATGGTGAGCTGGTGATTGGTCTAAAATTATACCTCACTCTGGATGATGGCACAACGAATGAGCATTTCATTCACGCCCCAGACATACAACAGAGCAGAGTGCCAGAACATCTTTAATAACAAAAGCTCTGGTTACATCTCTCTATGATGGAAAAAAGCTGTGTATGTTGTCTATATATAGGTGCCATTTCTATAAGAATTGTCCCCTTAGGTCCACAAATCACAGCCTGTTTGTTCCGTGTCATCTAGTACGTATAGAAAATTTTATTTTCAGTCAAGTGTTTTGCACTTTATCAATAGATCGTTTGCAGCGACGTCACACATTTCCCATGATCCTCCAGATTCGCTAGTTTCTGCCATCTTTTATGACAACTTTTATTTACAGCATGGCGGAAATCGTTGAGAAAAGCGCAAAATGGGAGTTATGTGCACAGTTGTCGGGTGTTCTAACAATTCTGCTCACAACAATGTTTTGTTTTTTAGTTGTGAATGAATATGTTAAAATACTAATATTTGTTCATACAGAATCAATGATGTATTCATTCTTTTATTCATTAATTCACTCAAGTATACAGTGATATTTTACTGTCTGTGAAACACCTTTTGTCCCTGGCATAATTATGTGACAGTTTTAAAGTAGTAAAAGTTTATTAAGATTAAAAAAATGTCATGATAAAATTATAGAACTATGAATATTTCTTTTAAGACTCTTTTGTTCTTGACAGCTAACTTGGGCCAGTCAGAAGATTGCAGTGAAGACATAACATCTGTTGGTACATCTGTTGGTGCAGAACCTATACCTGGCCAGCCCGTGAACGTGGATCATGAAATTCAAACAGAGATGCCAGCTTCTGAAATAAATGACCTTGATAAAAGACTGAAAGATGCCGATGAAATTCAAAAGAAAGTATAAGACCTTTCCTTGAACTAGGACTCATTTAGAAATGACAAGGAGAAAGTCAAGTGTTATACTGGCTTACCCAGTTTCAGTGTTCTTACGTGTGTACAGGTATTTCACTTTGTTGCACCTTACAGAACAACCACACATACTGTACAAATGTATTGAGCCAATTTCAAGAACTTCTGATCGTACTGATGAGGCTACATTTAAACACTCCATTCCAAGATTTAGCCTATTGTTTTGGAGTCTCTGTTTCCACTGCTAGTCGTATTTCTGATCGTTGGTTACCAGTCATGAGTGTCAGATTGTCATCCTTTATTGTTTGGTCAGAATGGGAAGTGCTACAGAAAACCACGCTGCTTTCATTCAGACAGTCATTTGGTAATAAGGTTGCTGTCGTCATAGATTACTTGAAGTGTTTATCGACCGTCCATCTACATTGGGGTCACGCCACAAGGAGTGATTTCCTTCATCTCAAAAGCATGGAGTGGTCGTGTGAGTGATAAGCATATTACGGAAAACTGTTCAATATTAACAAATTTGCTTTCTGGAGATTTGGTGCTAGCAGATTGACGATTTGACTGGGCAGACAGTGTTGGTTTCTACTGTGCTAAACTAGCAATACCTGCCTTTACATGTGGTAAAAGTCAACTCTGCATTAGAAATTGAAGAGACGAGGAAGATTGCGAATGTCAGAATACATGTTGAACGAGTGATTGGATTAGTTCGAAGGAAGTACCCAATTTTACAGTCAACTTTGCTTATAGAGACCGTCACGTGTAAGGAGGGACAAGAAGACACACCACTTGACATGATCGTTAGAGTTTGCTGTGCCCTTGACCTGACCATGTGTCCTTCAGTTGTGCCTTCAAAAAGTCACGAATTGTATGTAGTCTTTACAGACTTTAGTATTGGAATGTTTTTAGAATATTTTGTGTAATTTCAAATAACTGGAAGTACACAGTTCCCAATTAAAATTTAGCAGAGATCAATTGTTACAATTTTTAGTGTACTCGACTTACATCTATGATGCACCCGTAAATTAAAAAAATGCCTCGTGTACTTTGCAAATGTTAAATTTATACTTAAGACTATGTGTATGTCGATTTAGATCTACATGCACGAGAACTGACCTATTCATTGGGTAGAGAAAATTGCAAAGGCACAGTACCCTACCAGCTGATTAATCAGTCAGGCTTTAATATGTAACTTATGTATTCACTTTTTTTTGCTGTGTGAAAATTCTATGCTTTCTGCCCTATAACTTGCCACTTTTGAATTGGCAGTTATGATTACAAAATCAATTCAAATACATTTTTATTTTTATTTTTTACATTGTACTTGTCGTACAACTTTTGTCGTACGCTTGCAGAGTTTTACTTTACAGAAATAGTTAACTATTTTACAGAATACAGGCCTACACCAGCCAAGTATTCAGGCGCCTCTTTACATTATTGCTGTGGACGAAGTCATACGTGCTTCACTGGCTGCGTAGAAGCACTAATTCAAAGATATTTAGAACAGGCCAATGAAGGCAGCAATTGTTCTGGTGAGATGAGTATCTGTACTGGTTAAGAAAATGTGATTGTACAGTTAACTCCAAGGGTGGACTAGGGAGGGAAAGTGGCCCGGGAGTCATTGACAGACCCGCTCACTTCATGCACGGTGTGGGGAGCCAGCCAGCCAGCCGGGCCGGCAACACAATTTCATGTCCCTTGATGAAAAAAAAAAACTGCATTTGATGTTGCTTTGTACCATAATCATATAGTAATCATTAACTTGAACCCTTAAGTAGCCTACAGTAATATAATAACAGCAATAAAGTGATTTTACAGCATGTAGTGATTTTAATGCAAACAAATCAAGCTCCAGTATCACATATATTTTAAGACAAGTGTACAGGAAATCTAAAATTAGGGCTGCAACTAACGACTATTTTAATAGTCGACTAGTCATCGATTATTGAAACGATTAGTCGACTAATCGGATGACATATCGTACATTTATTTGCTCTATGTTGCTACAGTCTTTTAAATTTGGCTTGAGGCAAATTACGACAAATAAAAACAATAAATAAATAAATAAAACTATTCCCAACTTAGTGTAAACAGGTTCCTTACAAACACAAAAGAAATTGAATACATCATCACTAGAATCTGCTTCAGTAATACCATTTACACATTAAAAAGCTTGTGCATATTGGTCATTCCATTAGTGTTATTGTATAAAATTAATTTATTTCCTCATTAATAGTGAAATTATTTTCTAAAAGAAAATAAAAAGCACATGAAACGCAAAAATAACTACATTAGTGTTTTTACTGTTTAATATAAACCACTGCTGCTGAATCAAGTTCAGTTTATATCTAATGAATTACATAAAGTTATGGTTGATTCATTCAGGATATTTAGGTGTAATAATTTCAATAGTTACATTACTGTCTAATGGAACCAGCTTTGTCTGTGAACACGTGAAATATAATTAAATATATTGCATTTCACACGTTGGGACGGATGAATAGTGACATTAATATTATACTAACATTTATTTCACACAACGTGACATGTTTAGCATTTATCCTTCCATTAAAGTGTAGACTGAAGAACAGAGCTGTGTGTGTGAGCAGCGTCGATAGCGCTGAGCTCCTGGTAACAGCAACATATTCTTACCAGTGGGAATATACAGTATCTCCCACTAATCAAGTCGGTAACGTGCATACAGGTCTGAGCACAGATATATAGAAGGTGAGATGAGCCACTCCTCATGAAAAACAATGTTCTGCTCCGTCCACAGCTTGAAAAAGACGGTGATGACGTAACCAACTATTGTAGACAAACATTTGTCGATGACTAATTCTGTTATCGATTTTTGTCAACAATGTCGACTAATCGTTGCACCCATATCTAAAATAGACAAAGAATCTGGTAGGCCTACCTTTGTTGACATTGAAATGCTGTGAACATTCCTACTAGGGCAGCGCAATATGGACCAAAACTCATATCAATATATTTTCTCAAAATGGTGACACACAACATAAATCTTGATCATTTTATTTCAAATTAAGTCTGACCAGAAAAACAATTCTGGGTTAAATTTTCTGATACAAAATAGCACACAGACTCATTTATTAACAAACAGATGCACAATATGTACTACTTTTGGCTTTTTCACCTGTAAGAGACGTATGAGTGAGTTCTGTAGTGTGGCTTGTTATGGTGAAGGTCTGGGATAGAATGCACTCATTGATCCATCTAAATGTGCTTTACATGTTGTTCTGAGAAGTAAAAGCAGCAACTCCTAAAAGTAGTATTTTTCATACAAAATACAATATATATCAATATATGCGATATTGTAGTTTTCTATATCGTCAAAATAGAAAACTTGATACATCTTGAATCTCGATATATTGCCCAGCTCTAATTCCTACATTATAATACAGCTTAAATAAAAACATAAATGTGTATATGAAGCACACACATTTATTAAATATACTTACAGTTTATATACAAGTCAATATCTACTGTTAATTTCACGTTGCTTGTCTTTAAGTTAGACATTTACATTTTATTTTCATTACATATTTTCTTTTAATTTCTCATGCTCACTCATGTGGTTCTCTGGTATTCACTAATGATTTATTAGACACATTTGTTGCAGACTTAACATCCTTTAACCATTATTGAAAGGAGTGGTGCTTGTGATTGGCTGACTTTTTATGCTGACTTATGTTGTTCCTTCCCGCGTGGGAGACGCTAAAATCTCAGTTACTAATCTTACAGAACGTAGAACTATGTCCCATCCTGCTGCTCTTTACGAACGTAACCTCTGTCCCATTTTACAAGGTATTTACACAAGTTCCTTTTTTTTTGCTGGAGCATCTTCTTGCATTCATCTATCTCACTTCCGAGTTGTTTCCGGGTTTGTTCCCACTGCTGGCACTGATGGCAGTTCTCATGATGCTAGTGACAGAGAGGCAGAGGAATGTTTTTATTTATTTATCATTTAATTATTATTACATTAAAATACGGGACATTTACATGAAAATACTAATATGGGAAGATGGCCGAAAAAAGGTGTAAAATACGGGAGTTTCCCGGATAAAATGGGATATTTGACACTGACAGGTATGTTTATTCAACCTTTCTTTTTCTCTCATGGCCCGACCCACCGGCCCACCGGGGAAAGCCTTGGTTAACTCTCTTCAGATCAATTTTCCCTTTTCTGTAACAACAACATAGAATCAATGTGACTGCTGAAGAAGAATCTCGGTGTGAAGGACATCATAAGCATCAAAACAGTGATTTAATACACCTCTTTAGGGCTTTGTTTTTGCCTGTGATGGCATTTGTCATACCTTTATCCTTAAGCTATGACAGAGAGCCTGTAACCAACACAAGCTAACTGTTTGATTCTAAATAAAGGCTGAACTTAAATGCCAATGTATTTGTCTAAACACCCTGTGTTATGTGCCTGTACAATCTGCTGAGTATGAATCATGGCTGCTGAAAATATAGCCCTCCTCACTTTGTACACAGCCATGACAAACTGATGCAGGGAGGGAAAAGGAGAGTCAACAACTCTGACTAACATTCCCTCATGGTCTGATAGAATACACAAGCAGCCAATTTCCCTCTGCTACCTTGTTGTTCCTGCCTGCTGGCTATATGCAGGCGTCCCCACGTTATTTTTAGAAATCCCCTCTTTTAATATTGAAGTGAGGCTGTTCCTGTGATCCAAACCAACAAGAACAGCAAACAGGTTTAACACAGGATTAGTGAACTTTTCTAAAAAAGTATGTGATCCAGGACAGCCATACCAAAGACTTAAAAAAAAGCAATGTCTATTATATTTTGGGAATTTCTTTAACTTTAACTGTAAGCACTATCAACACATACGAAATACTATAGGTTTATTCTGTTTTATTCCTTTATGTGGAGAAAAGCACTACAAAAACCAAAATAAACAAGAAAGTCAGAGTGTCAGGTGGGAACTAATGTAAACTTTGAACCCCCATGGAGTATATTTTAAGGTATAAAATCATTCAAAAAGGTACTTTAAATGTGTTTTTTTTTTTTAAACGTGCCCATATTTAGTTTATTGGTAACCACAAGGACAGCCTTTTCCAACTCCGTAATATCTCTAAAATCAGGAATATCTTGGGCCAGAGTGATGATAAAAAGCGAATCCATGCATTTGTTACATCTAGACTAGACTATAATAACTCTCTTGTCAGTAACTCACTAAAAAGTCTCCAGTTAATTCAGAATGCTGCAGCTAGAATACTAACAGGTAGTAACAAGAGAGAGCATATTTCTCCAGTATCAGCTTCCCTTCATTGGCTTCCTGTAAAATCTAGAATAGAGTTTAAAATCCTTCCCTTAGCATACATAGCTCTACATGATCAAGCTCATGCATATCTTAAAGACCTGTTAGTGCCCTATCGACCAGGCAGAACACTCCACTCTGAGTTTGCTGGTCTACTGGAAGTTCCAAACGTGTCTAGAAGTGGAACAGGAGGCAGAGTGTCCAGCTACCAGGCTCCTCGCCTTTGGAACCAACTCCCAGTCTTAGTACGGGAGGCTGCTACTCTCTCCAACCTTTAAGGCTAAACTCAAAACCTACTTATTTGCTAAAGCATATACCGTATAATAGCGTTAACCTAACCACTAGGAACAAAGCCCTAAACCTAAAAACAGGAATTCAAAACTAAGATTAAAAAGTAGAACACCAACACTATATTCAAACATGATCCACCATCTACACATAGCTCTAATGAGCTGCAATGGGATGATGTCCAGTCAGACATAGTTGTGCCGGGTTGTAGACAACCACCCACTTGTATTTGAACCTCGTTGTATACCCATTACACTGCTCACACACCATTTACACTGATGTCCACCCCATACTCATTCTCATTCCACTGTTTTCTGCAGTCAGTGCCTTCTCCTCGCCCTTCTCTTTCAGGTGTCTTGAAGCTGGAGCTGACAGTTCCTGATCTTTGGTTCACGGTTCAACTAGTCTGGGACACTCTGATGTTCTATCTCTCTATCCTGTTCTGTTCCCCCTGTCCACTAACCCCAACCAGTGGAGGCAGATGGGTGCCACCTCTGAACCTTCTGGTGGAGATTTATTCATGTTAAAAGAACTGTTAAAAGGAGTTTTTTCCTCCCACTGTCACTTATGCTTGTTCATGTGGATTTGTTGTTTTTTTCCCCTTTTTATTACGAATTTTATATTTTCAAAACCTTCTACGTGAGAGTGAAGTAATGCTACTGTATTAAGTCATTACAAGAAAAGTATGGGACAAGACAGGCATCAGTGTGGCATATTTTGATGCTTGAGTGAAAATGGTGAAAAAATTTACAGTGTACTGGACAGATCCAATCAAATACTGTACCTTCTCCAGAAAGCAATAATCTAGTCTATACTATAAAATGATCAAAACACATAATTCTAATAGCACATATATACTTCACTGTCTCGCTTGTACATTAGGTCCCCAACTTTTGTTTCAAAGATTGAATGTCTTGCTCGTTTATGCCCGTTTCCACACACCTGAATATGATTAGTAACTTGTTTTCAGGCTTTTAGCAGAAATAAATGATTGCACATTAATTACAATCAGGTGTGTTAGTACATTTTGGCATTGACAGAAACAATGAGTTTGAAGGCAATGGCAACTCAAAGCATTCCAAAATAACAATTACATAAACACGTTGTAAAACAAATCTGAAGGCAGACAACTTTTGAAACACACTTAACCTTAACAATTTGGGAGTTTTGTAAATCACTGGAATAAAAAGGACTCAATAACGTAGGCTTTTTAATGGTGCCCTAATGTGTTGTTTGCTAATGTAGCCGCTAGAAAATGTGTACTTTGAACTTTAAAAAAAGGATTTTGAAGAAATTGCCAGGAGATTACGTCTTTCAAATATTTTACCACCACTACACCAAATGGAAATTTATAATTATATATCAGATGTGCAAACTATAGCTGGTGCCATTAGGCGGAAATGTAGCAATTATTTAATCTACCTTAGTGCATTTAGAACAACTGATGGTGGTGCTAAAATGAAAGCAAACACACTCTTTAAACACTTTCTCCCATGTGAGAACTTATTACAACCCCTGAGTTACACTTTAAAGGTGCAAAAAGAACATAGTCGCTCTAATCTGATAAAAATACATTAAGTGACTCATTAGTTGCCTCCACCTATGTGAGTCAAGGCAGAGAGCACCCATCACTGTGAATACCTACACCCACCCACAGGCATTAACTTTTTCAACGAGTTTAACAGCCGACAGCACAAATTGCCATAAAGTGTGAAGGACAAAAACACGAACCGCTTTGTTCCGCAGTTTGGGCTTTAACTTTATAACTGAGAGCAACAAACAAACATCAATATGTGTTAGGCAGAGGTGAAAGTAATGGATTACAAGTACTCATTAGTGTAATTGAGTTGCTTTTTTGAGTACATTTATAAATCAGTAATTTTAATTGTACTGAAGTACATTTTAACTGAAGAAAAATATTTTGTTACATTTCTACACCCAATCGTTACTGAGTAAACTAAACTTAATTCACCGTGCCAAAACAGCATTGAATGTCGGTTATTTTCTCTGTTTTAGAGTTCATAAATGCAGCTATACTTAGAGCCTCAAAAGTGTTTTATTTTGCCCGATCTCGTTAGATCTTGGAAGCTAAGCAGGTCTGGGCCTGGTTAGTAGTTGGATGGGAGACCACTGAGAATTCCAGGTGCCACAGTGGGGGAAAGTCGCTCCAGTGGTATCTGTCATTGTGTCCTTGGGCAAGGCACTTCACACACATTGCCCAGTATGAATGTAGTGTGTGGGTGAGTGTTGGTGGTGGTCGGAGGGGCCGATGGCGCACTATCGCCGCCTCGCTTCCGTCAGTCTGCCCCAGGACAGCTATGGCTACAACAGTAGTTTACCACCACTAAGTATGGAGTGAAAGAATAATGCCTTAGTTCTGTAAAGCGACTGAGTGTCCAAAAAAGCGCTATAGAAAATTGATGTACTGTATATTATTATTATTCACTGTATGTAAGGGAAAAATAAATGAGTAGTAACTACTGGAAGTAACTAGTACTATCTACTTGTACTTGAGTATTTAAAGCTGATATCTGAAAGTTCTGAGAAATCTGTGTTCATGTATGATTCTTTTCAAATGAGTAAAAATACCTAACTAGTCTTTTACTATGGTCTACTGCCCGTGGTCATTCATATACATTAATGTATATAAGTCCCTCCTTCATCCTGTAGAGGTCAGAGCACATTACTCCAGTTTTAAAGTCTTTACACTGGCTCCCAGTCAGCCTCAGAATAGACTTTAAAGTTCTGCTGCTGGTGTATAAATGTGTGAATGGGTTTGGTCCAGAATACATCAGTGAGATGTTAGTCAGGTATGAACCCAGCATGTCTCTCAGATCTATGGACACAGGTCAGATAGTGGAGCCCAGAGCTCACACTAAACATGGTGATACTGGGTTTAGTTGCTATGCGGCAAAGAAGTGGAACAAACTGCCAGCAGAGCTGAAGTCAGAATCCAATGTGAACATTTTTAAATCAAAGTTAAAGGCACTTTTTTTCTCTACTGTATATGATTGAGAGAGAGATTTTTGGTCATGTTGTTGATGTAATGTGTTTGTTGACGATTTTAATTGATTTTACATGTTCTTGTTGATTTTAAGCTGTTGAATGTTTTTTCATGTAAAGCACATTGAGTTGCCTTGTGTATGAAATGCGCTATACAAATAAATTTGCCATGCCTATACAAATGGAAATGAGTGCCAAGTGCACCCAGCCAATAGGCTTCAACTTCCTGTTTTTGAGACTGTCAATCAAAGTGAATGCAGAACTGTGCAGGGAAACAAGGGCGTACGTCAGAACCAGTGGCGGATGCTTTAAGACTACAAGGGAACCTCAGCTTCCCCTAAAATCAGTGGTCAAATATGTAGTGTTGTGTGTACATTTCATTGACTAAATATATGACAGAACACATGTATGTTTAGTTCAGAATCAGCTTCTTATAACAGGAAACTGACAGTGACAGCGTGACGTTCTTCATTCATTACCGCAGCGTCACAGTGTTAATAAACAGTGGTGAAGTTCAGCTTCAATTGACTTCAATGGGAGAGGAATTAGGGGTTGATCCACTGCAGTCAAACTACACGCTCATTGGATAAATGCTCGGTTATGACGCACTTAGTCCCGCCCATCGGACGCCGGGCTTCACAGGAGGTCTATGGAGCAGTGGGCTGGATCTGTCTGTTCCGGACGCTGGAATAATGGATGATGATTGGATGATCTCTCTCAGGCTAATTCAATTTTGATTGACAGCGAAATGAGCCAATCAGAGAGTATGACGTTGTAAGCACACAGGCAGGTTTTTCAAATATTTCAGTCCGTTGCTCTGTGTTGACACGGAGACTTTGCTGATCCTCTCATAGCGAATCAACTTCTGACAAACCTAGTGTCTGTTTTTGGTGTTTGTGGAGACTGTTACTGCTTGTGTTGTGAGACTTTTGACCAAACACTCACACTCCAGCGCGCAGCAGCTACGCGCGTGCGTGTGTGATAATCTACAAATAGTTGTTGACAGCAAAATGTGAATTCTACTAAAATTCACATTTAAATAAACAGATACATTTTCTGAAGTAGGCAGAAAATGAGCTTCCCCTGCATGAAAGACCAGCAGCCGCCACTGGTCAGAACAGCAAACAGGTAAATTTGATTTTGGCTCTTACCTGACCCATAGACCTATGCGACCTTTTTATGTTCCACGATGCACATGCAGAAAAGTAGAGGCGTGGCTTCTGGTAGATTGGGAGAGGCAGTGGGAGGAAGTGAGGCTGTTTAGGGCGGGACATTGAGACGTTTCTCAGAAACTCTGGATAGAAGCCTTAATGTATGACTAACTTGTACTTGTACTTGAGTACAATTTCAATCAAGTATCAGGGGCTTCTTTGTTTTGAGCTACAGAAAATAATCTACAATGCAATATAAGGCTTCTAAAAAACGGTCATAACACATTACTTCAGTGGTCAGAACAAATTACTCCAGTTTTAAAGTCTTTACACTGGCTCCCAGTCAGCCTCAGAATAGACTTTAAAGTTCTGCTGCTGGTGTATAAATCTGTGAATGGGTTTGGTCCAGAATACATCAGTGACATGTTAGTCAGGTATGAACCCAGTAGGTCTCTCAGATCTATGGACACAGGTCAGATAGTGGAGCCCAGAGCTCACAGTAAACATGGTGATGCTGCTTTTAGTTGTTATGCTGCAAATAAGTGGAACAAACTGCCAGCAGAGCTGAAGTCAGCATCCAATGTGAACATTTTTAAATCAAAGTTAAAGGCACTTTTTTTCTCTACTGCATATGATTGAGAGAGAGATTTTTAGTCATGTTGTTGATGTCATGATGATTTTACTGATGATTTTAATTGATTTTACTGATGATTTTAAATGTTCTTATTGATTTTAAACAATTGAATGTTTTATCATGTAAAGCACATTGAGTTGCCTTGAGTATGAAATGCGCTATACAAATAAATTTGCCTTGCCTTGCCTTCTAGTAGAGGGCTAGAGTGTTCGTAAATACTAAAGGTGAAGTATTAATGAAGTTTGACTGAGGGAGTTGACATCATCATTGACTGGTGGTGTGTGAAGCGAGTACTGCCAGTGTCAGGGCCGTGTGTTGATGCTACAGGGAGTTAAAACTTAATGTCTTACTTTATGTTTGGCAGTGAAAACACATTCAAACACAGCTTCTTGATCCCTTCACAGTACAACCATGGGCAAACAATAATACTGTCTGCTGTAGAAGTCTGGGTGAGATGCATCACAATGAAGAAGGTACGTGCTGCTCAACACGTTTGTTTTTTTGTGTGGTGGTGGTAGTGGTGTGTCACGGTGATATGGATAAGACAAAAAGCAAAAGAGCAGCCGTTTCTCAAGAATACTAATAAAATCACTCTACTAATGCTTAGAAATACAATCTTGCCATTGTAAGGACTATAAAGCACAAAACCCGAGAACAGCAGGCCAAGCAACATTCCTTTGGCCACACTCAGTAGCTCTTACACTGCTAGCATACATTAACCTGCCTATAGACACGTTATCAATTGATGGCCAACTTTGCTGAGCTGCAGTTTTGTTCCACAGGATGTGATTGGATGTATGCGACCATGCTGTGAATCTGCTCCAACTCCTCATTAACAACCTCCTCATGTCGACTAATAACGCCTTCATTGTATCGGCACTGTAGTAACTGTTTTACTAAGCTGCAAGATTCTCCACTCTTTTTGTTCAAACCCCAGATACTGTGTGGTGATGAGGTGTGTCAATGTTAACACACACACATTCCCTTCAATTAACATTCTTGTCACATCTACATGACAGTTTCCATAGTGACGAACCTGGTGCAGACTTAAAGTAGAAGTGAAATACTTTGTTACCAAATGAATCAAATTATATTTTATACTTGTCAAAGCATTATTGTTTCATAGTTAGATTTTCTTGTTAAGTAGAGCTATGAGAGCCACTTTAACGCAGAATTAAGAAACTTTTTCACTTCAATAAATCCTTCTCGTTGTCCCTGTGAGGGTAATATACAGTAAGTGTTTATTGGGTGATTACGAGTGTGTGTTTATCTCTCCCTGCTGTCTCTGGCCAGAAAACTGCACTTGCAACTTTCCTGTCTCCGACTCGGAGGCAACACGTACTGCTTTACGGCATCCCAATACAAACTACTGCACACGGTTGTCAACAAACTCACTTTTCTCAAACTTATATCATGGCAGAGCCAGCAAATGCACGTCCACTCGCAACCCAGCGCTCCATCAGACAGCACACACACAAATATCCATCTATCCATCCATCCATCCATCCATTTTCAGAGCCGCTTTGTCAGCACACAAACACACACATGTCCACACTCCCTTCCGTATTACTCCCACATCATTAATTTATTTTACTTGTCTCTCTTTCTTATACTTTTCACATGGTCACATAGGATTATATGTGTGAAAGCACCGTTAGTATCACTGTTGTATTAGGATTTTTCAGTGATCAGTTGTTACCGTCTTTGGAGAGCAAAGGTGCACATGTAACTGTGAGGTGGGGCAGGCGGCGGGGGGTGCACAGTGTTTACGACAGTGACATAACCAAAAGGGACCTTTAGGGGGAGCACTAAGTGCAAGTTACTTAGTTCTGCTTTAAAGCCACTATTTTTTTAAACCTGCATTAGCAATGTTGTGAGTGATATCACCCACTGGGCCACATTGTTCCGTGTGTCTGTAAAACAACAACAACATGGCTAGCAACTGCCACTCGTTCAACAAGTGCAAAGAAAAATTAGTACTGAGAGAAATAATTAGCCATTTGCAGTTTCATTGTAACGGCCGCGTCTTTTTAGACTTGCATGATGTGATATTTGAGACAAACAAACCATCTGCTAAGCTAAGCTAAGCTAGCAGGACAAACAGCTGATCGCTAACATTAGTAAATAAACCACTTTAGTCCCTGCTCGGCTGCAGGTTCAGAAACAAAGGTCACGAAAGAACCTTTTACACTTCCGATACGATGCTGATATTGGATCACTGGCTGGGGACCAACACCATTATCAATCAGATATCAGCATGAATCATACATACCGTTATCACTTATTTTGTATTATGGAATGTTAGTAAAGGCTTGATGAAGTGATATTACTCAAACACAGAACAATAGTCAGCAACTAGCTTTACCATTGGGCTTACATATTAACTGAAAGACACCTTACTTTGCACTCATCTGTTAGCACTATATCCAAAAACATAATGGTCAGACATTGTACAAGTCTGAATATATCTTGGTTGGCACTGTATCTACTAGTAGCTAATTGGCACTTTAAATTATGTTTCATTTCTGACTGTTTGTAATAAATGTGTAAATACATGTGTACCACATCCTTGTGAAAATAAAAAAGCTTGCTGTAGATCTAAAAATCTAATATTTAAAGGAGTTTGAAACTCTACAAAATAATGGTTAAGCAGTTGTGCCGAAATGCTAGTGAGTACATCTTTCAAGTCAAAGTTGAGGAAAGGAAATTGTAAGAAAGCGGGAGGGGTCAAAGGGATCTGATGGATGACTTGAAAGCCAATGCTGCATTTCCTGGATCAATAGAGATGACATATTTAGAATATGTGTCCTCCCTGTACCTTTAAGATCAACTCTGTGATTCAGCTGTATAACGACAGAAAGGCTTCAATGCAAACTCGTGAGACAAATTGAAAGAATTGTGTATGGATTATTTTAACATGATCATATTATCAAACTTTACAAATGCAATTAAAACACTTGCAGCCCAAAGAAACCCTCCCCCCACCAAAAAAAAAACTGGATGGCATCAACTCAACTGAAGTCTACCTTTGCTCTAGAAAAGTACCACTTCAATTGCCTTAAACCTCCTGTCTGAGCCGTTGTACTCTGTTTCATAAGAGCAACTTTACCTTCTCTGGTTACAGTACTAATCAATAGAAGATGTGATGATGTCGGCTATGAGAAACCCAAACTCTGCTTTATCACATCTTCTATTGAGCCAAAGGCAGAGAAACCCAGTCCTTGCTCAGGAGGGCCAATGCATTGTATAATTACAAAACTCGCAGCTCTATTATACCCGTTTACAGTGAGTTACTTGTTATCAGGCTTTTGATAGTGCAAAATGATCTGTTAGATTCAGGTGTGTTTCAGCACGGGGATACAATTAAAATATTTCGGACAGTGATAGCGTTCAGAAACCATTCGTATCTGGCCAATAAATATGTTCCTGAGTGAAGAGCTGATGCCTAGTGGTATGAATAAAACAAGTAATAAGTGTTATAATGCTAAAAGCCTTTTCCATAACTATATCGTGTGTATCTGTTTTTTTTTTCTTGTACTGGGTTTACAGCTTATCTTAGCTAACATATTAATCAAACCAGGGAACACCATTGAGAGAATACCAGTGTGTCAAAGGGCCGGATTTGTCTTTACATTTCTTTTGGTTTGGATCTGTTTATAGTCAATTGCATTGATTTTTCGTCTTTGTTGTATCTTTGCTTTAAGTCTTCACTGCTTCTCTTGTGTTTTGTTTCACAATTTTTTATGGAAAACATCAATTTACTAACTCTTTGCGTTTGTTTATTTTGTAACCCAGTGTATCTTTTTCATCATCTTCTCATGTATCAGTAGATGTTTTAGAAAAGTTTACTGGAAGTCTTTTGTTGGGTCCCTGTAGCTATTAGTTTCCCTACAGTAACTTTTTGTGTATTACATCATGCTAAAGTTTGTTGATGACTAATGAAGAAAAGCAGCCTAACACATAAGTGGAACTTTTAAACTACACTATAGATGAATAGGAAGCAACGTTTCTCTTGTGCCCAGAGAGCATACAGTGTGATCAGCTGACAGCACCAATATAAAAAGATGATTGTTGCAACTCCTATTATACCATGTCGACTGTCTTTGCTGTTAAAGATAAACATTAATATAATTTATATTTTCATTGTTAATAGGAATAAAAATCACCCATAACTGTCCTTCCAATATATTGCAATACATTAATAAAAATCCCAATTACTGGCAATTAGCAAGTCCACGCTTGGAATCAGCAAAAAAATTATGCAATATTAAGTACAACACAATGTCATGAGAAGTGTTTTTGCCCCCAAATGATTAAATAAAGCTTCTTGAAAGCTTTTTGAACACTAGAAGGTAATTCATAAAACCCCAGAGTATAAATAACCCCATATCTGTGTGCAAGATCAAAAGCTTTATCTAAAAAGCTTCCCACTGCTAAACTTTCAAAGATGTGAAAATATTTAGGGAACTGATAAACAGAGTTGAAAGAAAATAGAGAAAAGCCCTCTTGGCTTCAGACAAATAGCGTGTGCAAGTTGTAAAAAAAAAAAATGATATCAAAGCTCTCGCATGGAAAACTATTTGACGTCACTCTTACGCTTTCCTGAGGTGTCTCTTTTTTTATGGTTTACAGACAAAGAAAGTCGTACATGTGTGCTAACTGAATCTGGGAGTTCTTTGATTCTAAGGGTGATGGAAGTCTCCACGGCTATACTTATAGGTGACAGATACTACTTTGACATTAAAACATTTTTAAATCCAACTATAACTCTTGAAATTCAACACTAGCTACTGTATATTTTAACATTCAATTTCAAAGATGAACTAAACCCTGAGGTTTTGGCTGAAGTCCGTCTCGGCTGGAAATAAAAAAAATGCCTTGATTATGGGCGAAGCTCCTGGAGCAGGTAAGACACGCCCACATGTCTATACAATAACATTTCCAAAGAACAATCTATGCTAATCACCTCCTCAATACTCACTATACCAATCTATTTATAATTTTCTCAATCCAACCTACTCACCACAGAGTCCACAGGTTTTTATAGGAGGGGCGGGGCCAACAGTGTTGGTTAATGATGTAAGAAGCCACCAAAACATCACAAACCACTATTCTCATCCAATAGCAGTCACTCTTACATTTTCACAACAAAATACACCAAATTGAAATAGTAAAATGTTAAGTGTGGTCAAAAATCAATCAACAACAATACTTCATAACCACATATATTTGTTTGGCGTTAGTTACTCTTTACGCTAACTCACATCGAGCTAAAACCCACTCCAATTATTTAATTCAATCAATCATATTCATCTGCGTACAAGCCAACTTCCTTCACCATTCAACTATAAGCAAACAAAACAGTCAAAAATTAAGTTAAGCCTATTGATTTGAAGGGAGCTGAGAGGGACACTGATATCTTTAAATATGTGATTAATTATGAAGTATACAACAAAAATAATTCCAATATTAATAGTAATAATAGCTCTACCCCTAATGAAAACAATCATTAGGGGTAGTTTAATCTGTCATTAAACTAGTTTCTTTCCCTAGTCATAGGGCTTCTGTTGACGTGACAGTGTTGTTATTTTTGTGCAGTGTACTGAGTAAACGGTCCTGTGAGCACAAGAAACAGCTTCCCTTATGTCAGGAGTTAGTGACTGGACTAAAGCACATGATGAGGTGAACGCAAACCTGGGGGCCTAATCCAGCTCATTAGAACATCTAATTTGGCCTGCAGGAGAAGGTAGAAATGACTGAGAAAACATGAATCATTAAGTATATTAACTAGTTTTCTCATGTTTATATTTCATAATGGCAGTCTTTTTTCTTGTTGCAAATTGTTGAAAGACCTTTAACCTTTTCAAATATCCTGAAATTATACCTTAAATGAAATTGTACATTTCTTTAAATGAAATACAAATTGGTCTCAAAATCAAGTTAAAGGTAGGGTAGGTAATTTTCAAAAGCTAGCATGATTTTGAATGTAGTTTCCCCGACGGCTCCGCCTTTACCCCCCTCCTCTCTGTGCTCCGTCTTACTCACATGCACGAGCACCGCTACTCCAATAGCAGACCTCAGCTCATCGCTTAAACTTTGTCGTCTCATGTCTCATTCAGCAGTAAGTAAACACTAAACTTTATCATTATATATGTTAAGAAATGTGACTAAAACTGTTTTAAGTCCATCACCGGTGATGCGCTTTGACTGTGGGCTCATGCATGCGAGGGGTCGAGAATTGATTAAGAAAAAAAAAAATGAACTGTCTTTTTTCATTGGTCAAAGTTTTTACAGGTGTACAGCTGCTACGGATGACAGATTTTCTTCGTTCCTTTTTCAGAACACATAAGATCTTAATTTCTGTCAGGACATAAAGACAATTTCAAACAAAAACTTGTACAAAAAGTGTATCAGGAGAAAATCACCTACCCTACCTTTATTGTAAAGTGGAAGATCCTGCAGGGACTGATATCTGTCACTCATTACTTAGATATTGTTGGTGCTTTACAATATTTACAAATCATCTATATGTGGATTTGAATACTAGTGCACAATCATTTTCAAGTTACGGTATGTATTTTCCAGCCTAAAATCTTTCACCCAGGCAGGCAGCAGGAATAAGATAATACATCCCACAGAAGGATTTTGTGATTAAATACTAACCTTTGTTGCCCAGAGAGCACGAGTAGATTGCACTTTCTGAATCATCCTGATAATTGCAGCAGTGTCTGTCAGCCTTAGGGTGAACCTGGAAAGTGACGATTAAGCAAACACCCTCAAGACTCCAAAGAATTAAAGGATGTGAAAAGGAGTTCAATGTCAGGAGGACACACTCAGACTGCAGAGCCACTGAATCATCAGCTACTCATAAACAGTATGTCTACACAATCTGTCCATGTGATTCTATGACTGCTTTATTACAAAAGTGCAATTAAATAAAAAAAAAATGATTTCATCAGCAATGATTTTTGTTGTATTTTACACATTTTTATAATACAGTGGGGCAAAAAAGTATTTAGTCAGCCACCAATTGTGCAAGTTCTCCCACTTAAAAGGATGAGAGAGGCCTGTAATTTTCATCATTGGTATACCTCAACTATGAGAAACAAAATGAGAAAAATTTTGTAAAATTTGTAATGAATTTATTGGCAAATTATGGTGGAAAATAAGTATTTGGTCAATAACAAAAGTTCATCTCAATACTTTGAAATGTACCCTTTGTTGACAATGACAGAGGTCAAATGTTTTCTGTAAGTCTTCACAAGGTTTTCACACACTGTTGCTGGTATTTTGGCCCATTTCTCCATGCAGATCTCCTCTAGAGCAGTGATGTTTTGGAGCTGTCGCTGGACAACATGGACTTTCAACTCCCTCCAAAGATTTTCTATGGGGTTGAGATCTGGAGACTGGCTAGGCCACTCCAGGACCTTGAAATGCTTCTTACAAAGCCACTCCTTCCCTGCCAGGGCAATGTGTTTGGGATCATTGTCGTGCTGAAAGACCCAGCCACGTTTCATCTTAAATGCCCTTGCTGATGGAAGGAGGTTTTCACTCAAAGTCTCACGATACATGGCCCCATTCATTCTTTCCTTTACACGGATCAGTCGTCCTGGTCCCTTTGCCGCGAAACAGCCCCAAAGCATGATGTTACCACCCCCATGCTCTACAGTAGGTATGGTGTTCTTTGGATGCAACTTGGCATTCTTTCTCCTCCAAACATGAGTTTTTACCAAAAAGTTCTATTTTGGTTTCATCTGACCACATGACATCCACCCAATCCTCTTCTCATCATCCAAATGCTCTCTAGCAAACTTCACACGGGCCCGGACATGTACTGGTTTAAGCAGGGGGACACATCTGGCACTGCAGGATTTGAGTCCCTGGCGGTGTTGTGTGTTACTGATGGTAGCCCTTGTTACTTTGGTCCCAGATCTCTGCAGGTCATTCACTAGGTCCCCCCATGTGGTTCTGGGATTTTCGCTCACCGTTCTTGTGATGATTTTGACCCCACGGGGTGAGATCTTGCGTGGAACCCCAGATCAAGGGAGATTATCAGTGATCTTGTATGTCTTCTATTTTCTAATAATTGCTCCCACAGTTGATTTCTTCACACCAAGCTGCTTACCTACTGCAGATTCAGTCTTCCCAGCCTGGTGCAGGTCTACAATTTTGTTTCTGGTGTCCTTTGACAGCTCTTTGGTCTTGGCCATAGTGGAGTTTGGAGTGTGACTGTTTGAGGTTGTGGACAGGTGTCTTTTATACTGATAATGAGTTAAAACAAGTGTCATTAATACAGGTAACGAGTGGAGGACAGAGGAGCCTCTTAAAGAAGAAGTTACAGTTCTGTGAGAGCCAGAAATCTTGCTTGTTTGTAGGTGACCAAATACTTATTTTACCGAGGGATTTATTAATTAATTCATTAAAACAATGTGATTTTCTGGATTTTTTTTCTTCTCATTTTGTCTCTCATAGTTGAGGTATACCTATGATGAAAATTACAGGCCTCTCATCTCTCATCAGAACACAAACCAACAGCAAACACTAAATATCCTTTTTTGTCAGATATTGGCAGTTATCTTTATCTGTGATCATTCACACTTTAAAGGCTGTAAGAAATTTATATTGCCATTAATAATTATTCAGTAGGTCCAAATGTGAACACTGCAAAAAAACTGATCCAGAAACAGTATATTCATCCAGATTTATAAATTAAATAATTAAAAAGTAAATACGTTTGATGTAATCCTGCTAACAGACAAAGAAATAAATAATGAACAATATAGACTTCATTTCAAATACAATCCCAAGGGCTAAATGATCAATTTAAAAACACAGAATAAAATGATCCAAACAGACTTTTTCTGCTTGCAAAAATGCAGCTTTGTAGCAACAAGTAGAAAACCTATATACAGTAACTCTAACCTAAAAGCAAGTGTAGCAAAATGTGGGTATTGTTTGTATCTATTCAGTCCCCATCCAAAATCAGTTACTCGCGAAACCGAAATATTGGATTTTGTTTTTTAAATTTTGTTTACTTTTGTGGGGCTGGTTCTCCTTCAATTTAATAAAATATAATGAATTTACACTGTAGCAATAACCCCAACTACTGGACTATTTGGTACTTGGACAAAAAGAAGGAAATAAAGTTTATTTATTCACTATATGTTTGTTCAAGTACTTTTATTTTTTTTTTAAATTGCTCACAGCTCTTTCACTCGACTACATTTGATTAGACTTGTATTTACTGAGTGGGAGACACACTGAAACGCCCCCATGTGACACCAGTACCTGGACTGAAACCTATAACAGTTTAAACATAATTTCTGACCTCTATACCAGATCTGGGACAGATAAAGAGTGTCTCTCGGGGCATTCAGAGAGATTAAGCAACATGTGCTATTTGGTCAACCTGATCCACAGGAGGGGCCTGAACAGGATAGATGATGGAACAAATGATCCATCTGTAGGATTCTTCTGTGCTCCACTCCAGGATGTTTTTATAAGTGTTTGGGCGCGGTGCTTTTTATATATTTACTTTTTTTTGTTACATGGATAGTGATTGATTGGTTTATGCATTCACCTCTGTATGTCAGACTTTAACAGTGGCTAAAAACATTAAACAATACTCGTGTCCCTGCTTCAGTTGTGACAGTAACAGGTTCCCATTGAACACGCTTGTAATCATCAATGACATGCATTCCTGACAAATGTGCCAAAAGAACACTGAAATTCTCTCTCACAGTCTTTTAAAGCAAGCTACAAAGACTTTCATAGTTTCCCAATTAAATCCATTGCACTGCATGTTAATGCTTTGGCTGGGAAAAGGCATCAAAAAACCATTTTGCACATGGTTATGTTGTTGACACAGCAGCAATGTGGTGCTTCCATGCCAAAGCACGGCAGACGTGTCACAGTTTTAATTCAGTGGATGAACTGTCATCACATGGCTTTAGTCATGTGACAAAGAGCAATCGCATACAAGATAAGCAAAGTTTGATCTGAGATCAATTTGGCATCCACAATGTCGCTGTGCAAACACTGCAAATAAAACTGTTATTTTTATATACAGTATCAGCAAATTCTAAAGTTTGAAGAACATAATGAAAAAATAATGAGAATCCTAAAATAGACTATCTGAAAAACAAAATCCAAGGTGCATTTATGAGTTTGGAGTCAGCAACTTGCTTTTAAAATAGATCTTAATTATCCATAACAGTTTCACCCAGTTAAAGCAGAACAAAGTAATTTTTTCACCTTAATAAATCTTTTTCGTTGTACCTGTGAGGGTAATTGGGGGGGTCTTTCATTCCCCCTACTCACTGGTCATTAAACAGCACTTGCAACTTTCCTTGCCTCTGACCCGGTGGCAAGACGTACTGCTTTACAGCAGCCCAACACAAACTAATGCTAGATTATGACCAGCCCTGTGGCAACACACGGTTGTCTACAAATTCACTTTTCTTAAACTTATATCATGTCAAAGCCAGCCAAAAAAAAGGCAGAGTAGACCTTTGTCCGAGGAACGGAGCAACTCCATGCAGTGACAGTTCAGCAGCAACACACAGCAATCACGGACATCGTCACGGCAACAGACACGCTCGCACACACTCGTAACCCATCGCTCCATCAGGCAGCACACACACAAATATCCATCCATCCATTTTCAGAGCCACTTTGTCAGCACACAAACATAACATTACTCCCACATCATTCATGTATTTTACTTGTCTCTCTTCCTCATACTGTTCACATGGTCACATGGGACTATATGTATGAAAGCACCCTTAGTGTCACTGTTGTACTAGGATTTTTCAGTGATCGGTTGCTACTGTCTTGGGTGAGCAAAGGTGCGCATGTAGCTGTGGGGTGGGGCAGGCGGCGGGGGGTGCAGAGTGTTTACAAAAGGAACCTTTAGGGGGAGCGCTAAGCGCAAGTTACTTAGTTCTTCATTAAAGCTAAATGTTGAAGTGAAGCAGGATTCCCATTCTTAGACCCAGAAAGGTACTGTAGGCTAGTTTATGATGTTAACACACCTAAATGTGATGACTAGCAATGGATTCTGATTACACATTGATTAGATTCAGGTGTGTTAGAGCCTGGCCAATTAATTGGTTAGTCCAGTGGTTCAAGTACCCCCTTTCTCCCATTTCTGAATCCAAGTACCCCCTTTGTCAGACGACATTTATAGAGCATAATGATGGAATGAACGCGTAATAACACACATTTTAAAGAATCTTATTTTGTAAATAAGTGGAAAGAAACAGTATTTAGTGCAATGGTTCCCAACCTTTTTTGGATCGTGACCCCATTTTGATAAACAATTTCTTTCTTTTTCTAGAATTAGTTTTTGATCATGTTTTACTGCATTTTACTTGAACTTGATCTATATTCCACAAAGTGAAAGTATAGAAGAACAGAGTGTGTGTTGTTTTAATTAAAAATAAAGAATAATAATTAAAACATTTACATTTCCCAAAAAATTATTTAATTGAATAGATTTATTTCTATTTTTTTTTTTTTATCATTTCCAGTCATCTCAAGCCTGGGGTGGGACCAAGACTGACACTTTATTTGTTAATTTTCCACTTCCTCTCTCGCTAGTACCCCCTGTAGTGCCATCGCGTACCCCAATTTGAGAAACACTGGGTTAGGTTATAGTGACAAATACATTCTGTGGAAGCTGTGCTTTCTGTATTAAAAGATGCCACTTCAGAATCTTCAGTAATGATGAGAAAATGAAAACACAGAGAGAAGTGCACTAGTTCATTGTTTACATTTAGCCTTTTTTGATTTATACATAAAGTGACGGAAGGACTTTTACAAAGCAGTTAAACTTTGTCCCATAAACTCCATTTCTTTATTTGTGTTTTGGATCCTCATTAGCTTCCAATGTAGTGGTTGCTAATCAAGATTCTAGTACATGTAAAAACAAAAAAAATTAAAGACAGTTAAAAATATACAGAATCATTACATAAAAAGGCACATTAAGACATTTTCATTCCCTCAACAAATAAATTAAAAAATACATGATATATACAGTATATCAAGATTGGTAAAAATATGAATTTAAAGAATTATTTAAAGTAGTCATGTCTTTCAGGTCCCTAGGTAATTTATTCCATAAGTGAAAAGCTCTATATGCATTAATAGTTTGTATTAGGATGATTGGTGACTAAATGGTTGGGAGTTTGAAACAAACAGCTAACTGGATATTTTAGTTGAATAATTTCTAAATGAGTGCCTTGACTAGCCAATTTAGCACCTGGACCAAGTCATTTATTTATCAATCTGAAAATTTAATTTTGAGATGTGTAATTACAGTCTGGCTTTTATGTGTATTTTATATTAAAGCTGATATCTGGAGTTTCTGAGAAACGTCTCAATGTCCCGCCATCAATAGCTTCACTTCCTCCCACTGCCTCTGCCAATCTACCAGAAGCCACGCCTCTACTTTTCTGCAGGCGCATCGCGGAACACAAGGTTGCATTGACATATGTCTATGGGTCAGGTAAGAGCTAAAATCATATTTAGCTGTTTGCTGTTGTGACGCGCGGCCTTGTTTCCGTGCACAGTTCCACATTCACTTTGATTGACAGTCTCAAAAACAGGAAGTTGAAGCCTATTGGCTGGATGTAGTCGGTGATCGTTTCCATTTGTATAAGGGTCTATAGGATGAAGGAGGGACTTATATACATTGATGTATATGAATGACCACCGGCAGTAGACCATAGTAAAAGACAAGTTAGGTACTTAAACAGATTTCTCAGAAACTCCGGATATCATTTTTAACAAAAACTGAATTTACTGAGAAGCAGCACAAAGTTCAGAAAGTAGGTAGTCAATGCCTTGCCAGGATGTTGTTTGAATAGATAGTAGGATTGTGCAATATTTTATCATTAAGAATATGTCATCCCACGATATAAACAATAAATTCCCATGTCAGAAATTAGGGGGCCACGGGTCATAAATTGTGAATTTTTTTATTTATAGTTTTTATTTATCGTTATCGTGATAATACCAGAAATGATCAGGATTTTTTTTTTGTCAATATCGCCCATCTCTAATAGATAGTAAGATCAGTGTGTTCTAAAATCTGTCTCAACCTCCACCCATCACTATGGATCAGTGGTTGTATAATGCTATTGATTTCAATCTAGATAGGCCCTGTTCCCTTCAGCTATATGGATTTAAGAACTTTGAGCCAAATAATAAGAAAAGTGATTTTGGTCTAGCTGACTACAGTTATTCCAAAAGCTGTCATTTCTTTTATTACACAATGATAGGCTTTACAAAAGATGACATTAAAGTTTGTTGTGTACCGAGTAGAGTAGGCAGCAAGACTGAACCTTAATTAAACTAGCACATTAGCCACCCACGGTCCTTTCAGCACCAGCATACCCTGTGTTTATGACTACTTGATTTACAGTCCAGTTATTTGTCTCTTCTTCCTCTCCTGAGCGTGACACTGGTCTGAAACTTTAACCTGCCTCTGTGCTCCACCCTCGCTTGTGATCAAAAAAAAAAAATAGAATGCAAAAGTGACTGCTAATGATGAACCTTACAATCCATCCATGATGTGTGGAAAGCAGCAGAGTTTGCATCTGATTAATCTTCATCCCAATTAGATGGAACAATTAACCCGCTTGCCACTGAGCTTTGGAGTGTGATGACTATGCATGAAGCCACAAACCTTGCGTACATTAAAGCAAAGCAGAGGGTGACGAGGTGCGTGCACTTAACCCCACCTCACCCCTCTGAGCTGGAATTTAAACATTTTTCTATCAGACAATGAATGCTATCTACCAGCATTCTGTGGGCCAACAGCCCAGAGCGGCTGCTCCTTTTCATTTTGACAAGCACTGCATTTCTCTGCTTTTAATTCAAAGTCGGCGGAGGCACTGATAGCTTTGGTCATAAATGAAGTGTGAGAGGCAAAGCCAAATGGGAAGGAGAGTGAGGGGAAAAAAAAATCCAATCTTCATTAACATGGAGATGTGAAAAGCCTTGAGGACATGCTTGTTCAATTGCTGGCTGGATGGTTTTAAGCGTGCACTGCCTGCTGAGCTGAAATATTTGGAATGCCTCAGTTGTTGCAAGCAGCATGTCCTCACCACAACCTGACAGAGTGCAGCCACTGAGGATGAGAACTCTGCTCATTCCCCATGAATTAACATCAGTGCATCAATAAAGACTCAGGCATGTCCAGCAGAGGTGCAACAGCCAAGGCTTCCTGCTTCAGCTTCAAATCCAACACATTTATTCATCTCAAGTGGAAGAAGATGTTATTAAGTTTGGGAGACGAGTTGTGTGAGAGAAATTGTGAAGTGAAAGGTGTAATATTTGAGTTTGGATGTGTAAATAATTAGTTACTGTTATTCATAGCCATGCAATGTTAGTTAGGGTTTAGTTTTACTCAGAAAATAAACAATATGCATTAGGGATGTCACGATACAACTCTTTCATTTTTGATATGATACCGATATTGCAGCCTTGCGTATCGGCCGATACAGATATTGATCCGATATCAGCATGAATCATACATACTTTTTTTTCTCTCTCGTTTCTTTAATAAAAAAATAATTACTTATTTTGTAGTGTGCAATGTTAGAAAAGACTTGATCAAGTGATGTTACTCAAACAGAGAACAATAGTCAGAAACAGTAGGTATGAGAAAAACAGACCCATTTATTATCAACCAATTGGTTTCATAATTTTTTTTAACCTTTTACATAATATCTACAGTATTCTATAATTGAACAAAATGTGTAATTTGTTTTCCTCTTTTTGCGTATTTTTTTAGTCATTATAACTAAGGTGAGTAATAATAATGACAATTCTTAAGTGTGTGTGTGTCTGAAATATTTCAGCACATCAGGATCAGATTCACCTGAGACTTTCAACATGGCTGCTGCTGTGTGTGTGTGTGTGTCTGTGTGCATCAGGAATTGAGTGTTTACAGGGTCAGTTTAAAGATGATTTAACTTTTATTCTGAATTAAAGAGGAGTTAAAACTCCCATGTAAATCATCCATGAAAAAGATACTTAACCTCCCACTTTTCTATAGCTTGACATACTTCCTACGTTCACTACACCGAACCCCAACACTGCTCCCTACATTGTAAAAATTATTAAAAAAATTTAAAAAAAAAACAAATCAGAAAATCTGTGAATTTGAATCCGATATCGGGTCGGGACACCCCTAATATGCATTGTGTTTTTAGGTATGGGAGAGTATTGTAATCATTAGAAAAAGCATTTATTTTTTTAAGTAAGTTTTTTGTGAATTATTTATATTTTTGATTTGTTTTTTGGGCTATTTTTTAATTTATTTTTCAGACTAATTTTTTTTTCTGTTTGTTGGACTAATTTTTTTCAGATTTTTGCGCTTATTTTTTTCTCCTGTTTTTCTGACTTTTTTTTCTGAGCTTAGAGTTCATTTGAAACAACAGATGCATTTATGTCTTTATTGAGAGCAAACATGGTTGTTTATCAAATAAACAACTTCTTTGATAAAAATTATGATTAAGAATGATTTAAGACACTGGGAGATAGTTCTAGCTTTAAGCCATACTAATGGCATGACAATTAGTCTATCGACTTTACGCAGGCACTTGAGGACTATGCGGTTGTTTAGAAGGAAAACCCATTTTGATCTGCGAGACATATAGTGATGTTTCTCCAGGATCAGTTGGAAAAATATGTTCAGTGGACATAAAATGATGCATTTGAAGGGCATTCAGTGGGTCGCTCAAGATAAGATCAGGAGACTGTTGAAAATACTGGATCTGCACGTAGTGCAGCTGAGGCAGAATGGGTACACAGTAGATGCCATCGGCTGGGAGTCACCATAGGATGGATCTTCACGCTGGATTTCCAAGTATCTGGATAATTCTGATTTTTATTTATTATTATCTTTATTTATTTTTTTTTACAAAAAACAGAAAAAAATTACTACAGAAGGAAACAAAAAGCCAGAAAAACAAACCAAAAAAATGCATTATTCAGAAAAAACATATATTTTTCTTTAAGTGAATGCAATTCAGTTCTGTAAAATTGAAGTGAAGGTGTAAGATTTAAGTTTAGATGTGTAAATATTTCATCACTCTTATTCTTAGCCATGCAGCATGGGGTAAACGTGGATTAGTGGTAGAGTGGGCCGTCCAATAACCAAAGGGTTGGGGTTCGAATCCCGCTCTATCCGAGTCATTGTGTTGTGTCCTTGGGCAAGGCACTTTACCCACATTGCCTCGTTTGAATGGTTATGAATTGTGCTGGTGGTGGTCACAGGGGCCGTAGCTGCTAAATGGCAGCCACGCTTCTGTCAGTCTGCCCCAGGGTAGCTGTGGCTACATTGGAGCTTACCACCAGTATGATTGATGAGAATGAATAATGGTTTCTGTAACGTGCTTTGAGTCTCCTTGAAAAAAGCGCTGTATAAATCCAAGCCATTGTGTTCTCAAGTAACAAAGCAACATACTGCATTACAAAGTGTTTCTCACAACAGGGTGTAATGTTGTTGATATTTAGTTGATTTAATATATTTTCATAACGAACAATGAAAAGCAAGGGTCTCCCAATACAATCACTAAATATTCTTCCTTAAAAGCATAACCAATGTACTCCTACAGACTATTTACAGCCTGGTCTTTATGATTCCACTCCATCAAGTCTGTTCCTGGTTTGTTTTGGGTTTTTTGACAGTGCGGTTGTGTCACTTGACAGAAAAGGGAAACACAAACTGCGCATGCGCACAGCCGTGCTGGACACTACTGCACAAATCCAAAATAAGTGTGTAATAAAAGTATGCATGGCGGTTAACACTGATCATTAATTCAGTATCTGAAACGTGTCCAAAAGTATAAGCAACCTTTGTGTTTACATGTCATGTCTAAAGTATAATTCAAACTGTACGGAAATGTGTCAAGGAATGAGGAAATGTAAAATCTGAGGGTTCTTTCTGTGGCATGTAAAAGTGTTTTTAAACGTAACCACTGCGTAAAGTCCAGTCATCCACGTGTCTAATGTTTGAACATTCAACGTTTTCGTGTTCAAATCCATTCTACAAGTTGTGTCTAGTTTAGTAAAGGCGGTGTTGAACGGTGGTTTAGGCTCTGTGGGTGGACGGACTGACCTGTCCTATGGTGGACCGGGTCTCCGTGGGCTGGTGTCCGATCCTGGAGCTGGACGGACTCCTGTTCGGATCCGGACCACAGTCTCTGAGACACCGCGTCTCTGACCGATCTGGCACCGCTGCCCGCGATAGAAATCAAATAGTCCATGACGCTGCAGAACCGAGCCGAGCCTGGTCAGCTGACTACAGAACCCTCATAGCAGAACCCTCATAGCAGAACCCTCATAGCAGAACCTCACACACAGCTGCTGAAGACTGCCACTAATGGCACGAGACACACTCCAAAACAGGAACTAACACTTTGCAAACTTTGTTTTGCCCCTAGTGGAGTCAATCTGTGCTACTCACTGTAGCAGTCAGTGTCCCATTGGCCTATATTATTTACTAGTGAGGTAACGATACACAAAAATCACGGTTCGATACGTACCTCGGTTTTGAGGTCACGATTCGGCTCATTTTCGGTACAGTGTGGAACAAAGTGCAAAACATAAATTTGCTTGTTGTTTATTCAAAACTTTAATAAACCAACAATGTATTTAACATTATACAGAATATGAAAATAAAGTTAAAAAAAAATACACAAATTATTTAAAAAAAAAAAAAAAGCTCCTCACAGCTTAATAACAGCTTTTATCCGCACAATTTGAGCTCAGCAAGTGGCACAAAAACAAAAAAAAGAAAAATCAAGAGCAGAGGGCAAACCACCATGTCCTAAAGATTGTCTTTTACAATTACAATTTCATTTAGCAGACGCTATTGTCTAGGGATAGACCAATAGGGATTTTTTTAGGGCCGATACCGATGTTTTTTCCATCAGCCTTAGCCGATGACGGATACGGACTGCCAGTTTTCTTGAGCCGATATTTGGAGCCGATACTACTTTTGCTCCCTCAATTTACATCATAAAAATTACACAATGATGATAATAAATGGTACAAGTCTCGTTTTTTTTTTTAAAAGAAACATTCATTGAAATGAACAAAGGTTAGGTAGAACGACAACAAGTAAAAAATATTTAACAAATATTAAAAACAGTTGATGTAGAACAAGAACAAGTAAAAAATATTTCTACTCTGTAAATAATGCGAAAGGGTGAACGCAGCAGCCCTGATCGACCGATACACATAAAAAAACACAAAAATCGTCCAATAATATCAGCCGGCTGATGTATCGGTCTATCACTACTTTTGTCCAAAGCAACGTACAACAGGAGGATTAGGGACATGCTCAACATCACAGAGACGGCCCAGGTTGGATGCCAAATAATGACAGATATCTGGATCAGTGATTCTGATCAGGGTACCATAATTATTCACACTTTAAAGCACATGTGTTAAACTCATGGCCCGGGGGGGCAAATCCAGCCCTTTAGAGTATCCAATTCAGCCTGCAGGAGAAAGTACAAATGACAAATCGATTGATTTGGATCCCCTCTAAATTTTAATAGAATCCTCCAAGGCACAAGACCTATTTTTAGTTAAAACTTGGTCAAAATCAGTTAAGTACTTTTGATAGAATCCTACTAACAGACAAACAAGTACTGTAAATAAACGCAGGTGAAATGATTATCCAACACAATCTCGAGAAAAGCCA
Organism: Gouania willdenowi; assembly: GCF_900634775.1. Lineage (NCBI taxonomy): Eukaryota > Metazoa > Chordata > Actinopteri > Blenniiformes > Gobiesocidae > Gouania > Gouania willdenowi. The sequence goes on from NC_041059.1 coordinate 23,949,677, forward strand.
TACATTTTTAAATCTTTGTAAATACTACAACAGCCATTTTGCAATTGTCATGATTTACATTACTCAATAAACTATTACACATTTCAACATATGACAATCCAAAATAGTAAAAAAAACCTTTAACAGACATGTGATGAAAGACAACAACGCAAACTTTTCACATGTAATGATGAATCAACCAATGCCTGTGCTTCTGTATCTTTACACTTTATTTTCCTGGTAATACTTCATTAAGTTTTAGCTGATTTATTCATGGTGAGTAAAATTTCTTTGTGTAAATTAAATCATTAACATATTATTCGCATTCTAAAAGGAGAACTTTTACTATTTTAATGTATTCTCTTACAGTCTCACTATTTCCCTTATTGCCTAATGGATGCAACTTGAAAATGTATAAAATGGAAGTTGCAAACATGTCATGCATAGTTTCACAGCACAGCACTATCTTTTTCATCAAACTCTGCAGCACAGTGATTAAAAAATGTCTGCCACACATGACATGACATTTAGAGCAAACTTTTAATTTTTAATTGTGTTTGAAAATTGCAACCAGTTAAGTTTATTGGAATGCATCACTCTTCTGAGCAAACAAAGGATGACAAATTAAAATAATCTGTAATGAGACATTCACACCTGAGGACCTACTGAGATCTGGCTGTAAGAAACTTTATGAGGCAAGTTCTTGAAACATAAAGAGAAGCAGTCTCAGGTGATGAAATAAAAAAAAAAAAACTGTAAAGTATTACCCTTTAGAGAAGGACAGCAATATCAGCCATAAGTCATTTTGGAGCGTGAAGAAATACCTGTAATATTTAAATCAGATAAATCATGAAAAATTTCAATCAGAACGTTTGTGTTCTTTTCTTTACATCAGCGTATCCAATATTATTCCAATTTCATTTTACAAATATAGATGAACACGAGTGCCATCTGTTATGTGGCCTTGTCTAAGGTTGTCACAGATAAACACATTGACCAGTGTTTACATGACACTGATGTACAATACTATAGTGCTCTATCTGCTGGTAATGACCGGTATTGCGGGCTTTAGTACCCAACAGTTCAAATGTGAAGAGCTGAAACTAATCCAACAATATAATCAAACAACACTTAATAGATGTATTCATTTTTATATTCCATTAAATATTTATGTCATAACTTTCTCACAAGGCAGATTCATTTTTGATCTATTCTAGTCATATCTGAACAGGTTTCCCTGTTGTTGCATGAGTGGATCTTTGCCTTTTAGCAAATGAACTTTACTAATTCAGTCATGTGTAAAATTAACTATAACCCATGGAATTTGTCAAGTTTTAATTGGCAAAAAAAGCATGTCTCTTTGATAAATCAAACAGAATTTTCCAATACTTTTTTTATTAATGAAAAAAAGTGCAATACTTTCAGTTTTTGTGTTAAAGTTTTTAAGATATACATTAAAATGTTCGTAATACAAAATAGGATGTGCATGGTTTCTAAAACAAGGAACTTTACAGTATAAGGAACAAACCCCAAAAAGCAGGATTACACTATTAGAATATTACTTGGGCTGAATTCCCACTGGGTAGTGGAATAAAACAAGCGGTGTAAGATCAACTAGAAGGGGTGGTTTCAGCTCACTTCCCATTCAACACCTGTCGCACTTTATTGGTGATTACTCAAGGTGACACGTCTCCTTCTAATTAGATCAAGTAAGACATTATTTTCCATGCGCAGTCTGGATATTTTTTTCATATAAACACTACTATAGTAACTAAAGAAACACTCAAAAACAAGCGAGCCACACACAGTTGGTGCTCCATAGTTGCCATTTTACCCTGCGTCTTCCTTTCCGGAATTTCTGACCAATGAGAAAACAGCTGGGGCCTGTGAGAATGTGCGCACTACAGCGGAGTGTGTGCAGCCGTTCCAGGAAATAGCGCTGTTTAGTAAATTCGGCTATGAAATGCCCAAAATGCGGACACTTTCAAACTTATAGGTACTGTAGGCTATCGGAAATGGAAAAATAAATAATTTATAATTACATTATAATTAAAACAAATAATCAAAATATCAATTCAACCTTGGGTAGGCACTGCCTACCTTGCCTACCCAGACTGCACGTCACTGCAAACAATGATCCTTAATGTGAAAGAACCTCTTTTGCCAGAAACTTTCTAACGACTTTCAAGGCTTCTTTTTTGTATGGAAATGTATTTCTGCTCAGTAAGTTTTTTGTCAAGTGTGTTTCTTGCATTCTAAAATAAGTTAAGGACACTAATAAGTTAACATAAGTTAAGACACACTGCAATTGTTTGAACCGTTGTACTCTGCTTCAGCTCAAACTGTGCGACTCATGTGCAGAGCACACCGTACGGACCGATACTGACATAATCTGACCGCTCACACTGTACGTTCATACACGACATGTTGGGGTCTTGTTTTCGGAAATGCATGGTTCAAATTAGAAGAAGAACTCTGAAGCGTCTCCATTAACACAGATGAAGAAGAAGAACCCGGAAGTGGAGAGACACTCGCACACTGGCTGGACAGACGTGGGCAGTACAGTCCGTACAGTCGGAAACACTTCCGTTGTGGAAACCCGGTGGCCGGGAAGTGTCAGGTGAATGCATTTAAAGAAATGAACACAAATGCAAAAAGGTCACAACACGAATGTAAAATGGCCACAACGGAAGTGTTTCCGACGGACCGGTATTACAGACGGACACGTTTCTGGCGGATGTTTTTAACCCACCAGAACAGAGAAGAACAAGAAGAAGACATCGAAACGCGTATGAAAGTAAGTGAAAGTTGATTAGGATACTCTTATATTTTTCATATCAGGCTATCATATCATAATACCCGTCCGACTGTAATACCGGTCCCTCGGAAACACTTCCGTTGTGGCCGGTTTGCATTCGTGTTGTGACCTGTTTGCATTTGTGTTCGTTTCTGTAAATGCATTCACCTGACACTTCCCAGCCACCGTAGTTAATCACTTCTCGTGACCCCATGTATACTATACAATGCACGACATACGATTTAGCAGAGACTCGCACGAGTCAAAAATCAGCTCAAAATGGGCCAAAAATCGCACAGTGTAAGTCTGCCGTAACTCATTATGTGTCGGTATCATGGCAAATTATGCCAATTACAAAAAGTGTTTATTTATAATACCATAGAGGAGCATGCATTTACTATGCATACACTATTTAGGAATTTACATTTTTTAATCATCTAAAATGATCATATCAGCATTTATCCAAGTAGTGTGTATTCAGGGAATCATTTTACTTAATGACTTTAAAGTAGGAAGTCTTACAAGTAGCATTGTAGAAAAGTCTGGAGGTGTCAGCAGCTGGCAGCAGAAGCCCTTCTGTCTGTCTGGGAGTGGGACACTGGGGACTAAAGGTGAATCTCAGCACTTTTCTATTTTCAGTTGGGTAGGCGGCTGTCTTATCCTGAAATGTGCTACGTTTTCATGATGGAACAAACACTTGGTCCACTGAGGAGAACGTACTATTCACAAGCTATATTTCTAAGTGTAGACAACATAAGTGGTTTCCAGTGGAACTTCATGCAAGCAAGTCATCAGAAAATGTATGTAAAGTTATCCGATTGTAACATCTGAGATTGGCTACATTAACATGTGCACACATTCTACTAAACAATTACAGTCAGCTCCTTAATTCCTCCCTGTCATTTTCGGTTTACAGAGGAAATCACGACAACATAAATACAGTTCATTCATGTGACACAAATGTACCTGCTGGCAAACACAAACAAGCCTTTCAGCGTGTGGTAATGGGGGAGGTTTGTTGAAGTATATGAGATGGCTTGGGAGCATGTTCAGAGCAGTGATGGATCTCACGTGGCATCGCTCCAAGCTGCATTGTGAAAACAAGCCAAATGCAGCACATGCCGTCCTGGGTTTAGCTGGTGTTATTTGCTTTATTATCGCGCAGCACGTACACCACAAAAGGGGGGACATCGATGGGTTCAGACAGAGGTAGCCATCACAGGTGTTCAACAACCCATGTCAGAAAGATCCTGCCATCCCTGGGATAATTTATTCTGAAAGAAAGGCTTCACTTCTCAAAAAGCAAACAGCGTTGAAAGAGATGAGCATGTTTGTCATGCAGGACCAAAACATTCATGAGAGCTAAACATAAACTGGACATATTGTGGCACCTGAAAATGCACTGACAAGGCCAAGCTGAATCATCAGATCATTAGTTAAACAAGTGCTTAATTTTAATGTTTTTATTGTGAAATTATTTATGTCTTGCTTGTCTTTTTCACATTATCAGCCAGACATTCAAATGATCTGTGAGCCAGAGCATGATTAGCAAGGACACCATCAGAGATGGAGTCTCATTTGTTTAAAGGCAGAGGGATTGTATATTGCAGTTTAAGAGTTCTACTTAGCTTTTCTTCTCCAGAAAATGAAAAGTAAACTTATACTCATCACAAACTTAAGAAGCTCAAATGGAGCTTTCCTAAATACAGCTTTTAAAATAATTGTCAATTACAACAGTTTTTTCTCATCATCTTAAAGATTTTTTTTTTTTTAAGCGTAGGAGAAACCTTTTAGACTTGCATTAAATGACAAAAAAAAAAAAAAAAAAAAAAAAAAAAAAATCCAGTCAGGAACATTTTAAAGAGTAACTAAACCCCTGCTTTCTCCTGACCTGCCACTAGGAGGAAAATTTAAAAAATGTCTATTATGGGCAGGGCTCCTGGAGCAGTTAAGACACGCCCAGTCTATACTATAAAATCTCCAATGAACATTCTATGCTATGTTAACTAGCTACTCATTATTACTCAGTATACCTCTTTATTGACTCTTCTCTCAATCCAACCTACTCACCATAGATTGTAGAGCTCACAGGTGATGGTTTTTAAAAAAGGGGCGGGGCTAACAGTGCTGTTTGTGATGCAAGAAGGTCCCAAAACATCACATGACCTTGTTCTCAGCCAATAACAACAATCACATTTTACAACTAAATATGCCAAATTGAAATACTTCGACTAAAATGTTGAGAGTTGGACCAGGATCAATACACAGCCCTACTTCATACCCAAATACATTTGTATTCAGCAGAAAAAGTGGTTCTTTTTCATTACATTTGTTTCAATGTCTCACTATGGGATATATGCCTCTGCATCATTCCTCAGAAGCCCAATCTCATTACACCAATCATGAATGGCTGGTGAAATGTATTCATCCGCGGCAAGTAGTCCCATTATTCCATTCAAAAACCTCTTCTCACTCGGGGCAATCTCCCTCTAATTTCTACGTAAATATCCAAATGGTACACGGATTCAGTTTCCTCGACTGAGCTACCAGAATCAACATGGCCTGGATGAGTGAAAACCTTCACTGGCTTGTTGCAGTTTGTTGTTTTTGCGTGGCAACAACATGCAAACACTACAAACTGCCAAAATGTGTAGATGCTGGGGTGCCGATATCCATTCATCACATATTGTAGATGGATAAAAACTTGTCTGTGTTATAGCTTTAGGACTACAGCAGACAGAAAACTGGGAGGAGACGTTTGAGATATTCATCATGACACTGACCAACGAGCACAACATTTTAGCCTGCTGTTACTGCCTGGCTCCTCTTGGCAGGTTGCTTCTGCAGGGGTGGCAGGGAAGTGATCGATGAGCGCTGGCGTCAGCGCGGGCTATCTTTCCCCACTACTTCCACTGCCCTCGCTCATGGTCATCTATCCTCCGTCTGCAGCCACTCTGAGACGCTGTGTGGCCCCGGCAACAGATGACCACAGAGCAGCTCTTTTAATCCCTTTACCAGCCTCTTCCTTGTCCTGTATTTTACTGTATCGTTTAGAGAATGATGTTCACAATTTATCATCGGTTGAACTCTGGGAGAAGAACTCTAATTATGGGTTAGACAAAGAGGGTGGAATAACCTGATGGTGGTAGATGAAGAAGAAAAGGAGGGTGAATAGGGAAGGACATGAATCAGACACGCATGGCTGCTCTTTTCATTCTGGGTAATTTATTAAAATAATAAAGTTGAGCCCTGTGCTAGAGGTGAGCGTATAATAAATCTGACAGAGGCTGAAAGAGTTGCTTCCACACAGAGGCATCGTGAGGCAAATAAACCGACGGGATCCCCTTTTACATCAGTGTTCACTTTACCATCCATGCTAAACTCTTCAAAAAGGAGTTAATTGCTCGCTTCTACACTAAGACACTGTCATATATTTCATCATTGCCACACAAAGCCCCCCATTAATCAGTCAGCTACAAAAGCTCACAGACTGGGTCCACATAAGCCTATTCGCCCCAGACAGGGTATTAGACTCCAACAACAGGCAGATACAGCAAGTGCTTTGGGATGAGAGCAAATTAAAAGCTAAAAGGACATTTTGAAATCCAACAAAGATGCTGAGAGGTTCCACACACACCATGTCTGCTGTAAAACTGTCTTCAACCAAGACTCCCTTCATCTATCACCTCATATCACTCCTTTCACAAGTAGACTAAATTGGATAATGAATCCCCCCACCCCCCCGCAACCACCACCACCCAAGAGAATCACTAGATAGATGATTTGTTGGTTAAATCATGAGCTGGGGAGATACTGCATCATTCCATAGGTGAGATGTTAGCATGGTTAAATGGATGCAGCAGTAACATGAGTGAATTGGGATCTAATAAAGACATAATTAACTGTGCAGGAAGGCACCTAGGAGCCACAATGGCTCTGTTAATAGGACAGGGTGAAGGCAGAAATTTTATTTTTGCATTGATTCACAAGAAATTATGCTGGTACAAAGATTTATCATGTAACATTTTAAAATGTACATCGTGTGCTGAGCAAGAATACAAATTCCTTCCAGTAGGATTAAAAAGCTGCTGAGGGAAAGAGGGCTGTGACAAATATTTATTTAAAAGCATTAGAATAAAATGAAAGTCTATACAATACTGTGAGGGCAACTGGAGAGCAAAGTTATAAAGGACAGAAACAAGGTTAAAAGCAACAACAAAAAAGCATACAAGGTTGTTTTCATTTACTCTCTAAAAGTGAGATAAGATCTTCATTTATTTTGTATTGACTTCTGCTTTTTCCTAGAAGTGTCCTATGGTTTACTCACATCTCCCTACTATACTCAATCTTTGTCTTACTGTAACTACGGATTCTATTGCCACATAACAAATAATCAAATAAGTGAAGTTGCGATAAAAAAATATTGTTTTTTAAAGTTTTTGCAATAATAATAATATAATGATAATAATGGCTTGAATTTAAGTGCTGTTTTGTCCTATGTCTATACGTCATCCACACCATAAAACCACCACCAAAAAGCATGGGCAACTATTGCGCACCAACTGAGTACTGACCAAAAGGTTCAAGGTAAGCAGGTAAACCCAAATGGTCAAAGGGCCAACACCAGCTGTCTCTCATAAATCTTGCTGTGAACAAATGATGGCTTTCTTTAATTACACAAATGCCCATATTTGTTTTCGTCCTCATCGAAAACTGATTTTGATTTTGCATTCATTTCCTGAATCTGGATCAGTTTCAAAAAATCGAAAAATCATTGTCAAAATATATTGGTTTGCGATTGACCAATGTTCATGAAATTTGACTCAAACATGTAGGGTTGGCTTCCTCTATTAGAAAATAGAGTTTCATTCGGATCTGGAAGAAAACCACCATTTTGGATAAACAGATTACCTTCAATATCTTTGTAACATTTAGGTGACAATCAAATAAGAGGGACTGTTTTGGCGTGTCAGAGATCTGCTCTTCTAGTTACAACCTTTACTATCCACAGTTCTGTTCCTGGGAAATGACTTTTTGGGTGAGAGAAAGAGTCACTCGTGCTCCTTTTACCAGAATATATCACAATTTTATTTTATTTATAATAAAAATAGTTCACTCGGTTAAAGTGGCAGATTTTGTATTTTCTCACTTTCTCAGTCACTTCTCCTTTGAAATCAACAAAAGGATGCACACAAAGAACTAAAATGAAAACTAATCAAAAAACGCTCATTTATTCTGTACAAGTGAAAGTAGAAATATTACATTTGCCAAAAGAGCAGAGCAGATGCTTTTCTTTTTAGTTTCTGCTGCTATGGATCTTTAGTGAGTGTGTTCCAGCACCCTCCCATTCAGTGACTGTCCAGAGCAGTAACTCGTGTTGTGAAGTCGACACTGTGCAGGCTGGATAAATCTTATCCTCCAGCAATTCTTCCTCTTGGATAAACCACTGGATGGCAAATATGCCACAGAGGCATGTACTGTACGATGCACAGTTCTCCATATTCTAATGAGATAAACTGGGTGATAAGGGTGACTGAGGGTCAATGTAGAACTATAGGTTGTGCCAACCCAAGTCAGTTCTAAGCATGCTGTCAATTCATTAGGCACATATGTTCAACCATTACAGAAATCCAATTAGCTAGTCAACGAAAACATCAAGTTTTGATGTGGAAAAGTAAGATTGATTTCCTTTGAATGTGATAAGTTCAGAATTGTCTGATCTAAGAGGAACTTTGCACACAGCAGTGATCTTACAAGGAACGTCGCTCCGATTTGACAAGTGTCCAGCACAGGAGATAAGCACCAGCAGATTCCCGAGACCCTGAGTGCAGGAAATGGATGGATGGATGGATGGGGGTCAAAGAACAAATACAAACAAATGGTAGCAGTTCTGTAGGCAAGGACATATTTGGGATGTCAGAGATCAGAATAACCAAAGTCTTTTCAGATGATTTCAAAACAACAGAGTAACCACTCGTGATAAAGCATTTAACTTTGAATCAATCTGCCCATAGCTACAGAAAAACACTCAGGGGCGGATTCACTAAAGCTTTAGGGGTAATAAAATGCATGCAAACGTCACTCCACGCGCTAATAAGGGGTACAAACCCCAGGGAATCAGGACTGCGCGCGTGTCCCTCTGATGAATATGTGAAGTAGGTGGATATCATAAGGCTCGCAAAAAAATGGACATGCAAATAAATGAATGCAGTGGGCACAATGCAATTCATCAAATCTGGAACTATTTGCAGTGATATTAGTACGAAAATAGTACGACTGACGAGCAGACTCACGCAGCGATCAGCTGCAGTAAATGTTGACAAAACACAGCGGAGATGTGAAAAACCATAACCTTTCCAGTATAAGAAAATAATTTAAATAAAACAATTGTCAAAATTAACAGCTACTGAAAAAGAAAATGCAGAGTAAAGACAAGTGTGTGAGGGAGAGAAAAAGCTGGACACCTGTGGTGGTGCAGAGGATGCTGTGCGCGGAGATCCATGATGAGGTGAGGGCGACCGTGGCTCGGTGGTAGAGTGGGTTGTCCAGTGACCGAAGGGTTGGTGGTTCAAATGGTCAGTCTGCCCCAGGGCAGCTGTGGCTACATTGTAGCTTACCACCACTGTGTGAGTGACTGTGAATAGTGGTTTCTGTAATGCGCTTTGAGTCTCCTCGAAGAAAGCGCTATATAAATCCAAGCCATTATTATTATTATCATCCATGGATGTCGCTCTGGACGCACCGCTCCAATAAGCTCCTGTGTCTTTCTCTCCATGTTTTGAGAGAGTGCTGCTCTGGAGCTCAGACCTGCTGGATGATGGTCAGTAGATCATCTTCAAATGGTGCTGATTGACTGATTAACAGACTCTGTTGCTGCATTAACTCAGATCGGTTTCTGTCCAAATCTACCGGTTTTTCATGGACTGATAAGAGCAAAAATTACACGACCTCACGGAACAAAAAAAACTTATATTTATTTATTTTGTTTTCTACATTATCAAATGTTTGTGCAGCAGACAAAGAAGTCCACCCACCTCCAATTGAACTTCTTCAAATGTCATTTTGTGTTTATATGTACTCAACTCTCCATGTTGAACGAGCAAAATGTTCATTTAAATAGGACGTTCACATCCATGTCTATATGCGCAGCTGTTAGTGCCGCAATATTAGTGAATTCCCCACAGCAGGTGAGGAAACAGCGCCACCAAAGGATTTAGGGAAGTTCCTGGTTTACCACCTTTTATTTCAGATCTTAATGAATCCGCCCCTGAGGGTGCAACTACCTGGAATATAAACTGAGCTAATTTTATCGAATTCCTAAATTCAAACTAAGAGGACTTTAGGACGATTCCATATCCTGCACTTGCTTATCTTAAAACTTAAAAATAAATTAAAATTATTTATTTACTGGTATTTATTGTTGTGTTTACCCATGCATTTGTAACCATTGTAACAAATTGCGTGCTTGTATATGGAATCACAGGAGTGCCAAAATTAAAAGAAAATGCATGTGGAAATATAAAGCGAATCAATAATACAAATTTGTAAATAAAAAGAGAATCAATAATAAAAATGCGGAAATATAAAGAGAATCATAAATGAAAAAATATACAAATGTAGTATATTCTTTTTCCATTTTGTTTTTGCTCTTGCTGTGGGCGGGTCTTTCTGTCCAGGCTGACTAGTTGATACCTGTTCACACAATACCTGCTTGCAGTCGCTATGTATTAGCAGGCTCGGGGAGTAACGGATTACAAGTAACAGTGTTATGTAATCAGTATACCAAAAACATGTAACTGTAATCTGTGACAGTATATTAAGAAACATTTTTTTTTTCTTTTTAAAAACGGGGATTATTTCGAGGGATTACATTTTTAAAGGAAGCAGAATATGCATCAGTGCATCAACACACAGTGCACGCACACGCATTTAGACACTTCACGGCAGTTCACTACAACAAAAGAACACGTAAAACAAGCTGTTACAATGTTGTGATGATGCAAACAGCGCGGTCACCGTGTGCTTGTCTGGAAACGGACCAACGTGTCCGTGGACTGACTTGGAGAGGCTGGATTTAATACATCTGATCACTGAAGAGTTTTCTAGTAAGCACAGTTGATGGATCAGTACGTGTGTTTTATGTTTCTGTCACGTCAACACTGTAGTACCGTGGGACCCCTACACAACAGTCTGAAGCACGGCACGTAAGGCGTTTTGTGCCACAACTCTGCTGTCAGTGCACGTCTGAACTTTATCACGACTGTAAATGGTCCGCGTTTTAATGATCATCTCGATAGGATTAAAATGAAACCAGCGCGAAAAATACATGTACACAGAGCTGTGTGTGCTTTAGATGCTTGGATAATAAATAAAACCAAGAAGCTGATTTTCATCAATAACTTCAATGCATTGATCTGGAAGTGTCAATATTGGCCAAACTCTCTGTGGAATGATTTAGCACGTCATTGAATTGATACACAAATAATTAAAAGTAACAGTGAATTACACCCATTAAATACTTATTTTCACTCATTAATCTTTACAAACATGGTGCCAAAAATAAAACCTAAAATTGTCTTTAATTGCTATAAAGTTTATAAACCATTTTTGGCAGCGTTGTCTTTTGTTAACCAATGTTAATGATTAAAATTATGAAATATGACAGACATCAGGGTGCACTGTGGAACTAAACAACTATTTACATCTTAAGAGCTTTTGTGAATCCCAATAAATCTCCTGTAAATATTATTTAGAACTGCAAATGTTTAACTTGTAATATTTTTAGCATGATGATTAAAAATGACAATTCAGAATTGGTTTTTAAGTGATGGGGCTCCATAAATGTCTGTACAAAAGGGATATAAAGATCAACATTTATGTGAAGTGGCAAATTTTATTTTCTTGTTTGCTGTAAAATGAATCAATAGCAGGGTTGGCCCCAGCTTTCCAATGTAAAAAACTGCTTACTTCTCATTTGAGCTACAGTATATGTAATCAATCCTAGCTTGAGGATGACTGGAGCCTTTTCCAAACTAAGTGGGGAAACAGTGGGATTAGCAGCACCGTGGCATTTATAAATTGAGCCCAACACGAGGAGGACCACCAAGAGACTCTCGGTCAACATAATTACACCAGCACGCCGATAAATCCCACCCACAGATCTTTTACAGTTGCACCGCAGTAAATTCAACCGCTTTTTTTTTTAGTTGTTTTTTATGTTGGTGTTTTACCAGCTGAACAGAATCCTAATGTTTTTGTCACCATGTGACGTAAAATGAAAAAGAAAAAGGAAAGAGAAAGGGAAAACAACAGTGGCAGCCATCAAAACACATCTCAGTGGCTTTTGCTTCTGGCCAGGCTTCTTTGTGACCACGACAAGTCATATGAGGAGCATCCAATGCTGGGGATAAAAATCTGATCTGCATTTAATACCCTTGAAAAAGGTCAAGGTAAAGTACACTTCAGCCTAATATGATTCTCTCATGGAAACACAAAGGACACAAGAGCCGCTTCCAGACAGATAATTCATTTAAGCTCTACATTCATCGTCTCCAGAGACATTTAGACATGACAAATGTCAGAAAAACATTAAAGGACATTGGTGGCCGGGCTAACTTCATCCAGATCTTTTTGACATTGAGACACCCTGGGGATAAGTGATTCTCCTCTTCCAGGTGAGTGCTTACCCTGCAGGCATAACAAACAGGGTTTGGACATCTTCTGTAATTTTTTAGACCACTTTCTATTAAGATGCAGAAAAATGGCTGGACAAACAAGCATTTCCAACCAGATACAACATGGTTAAGTGGAAGATTGATGGAGCCAAGGAATACAAAGAGTCCCTTTCATTCTGTACAGAGGTCAGAAGGGTCACCAATAACAGGATCAATCCATCAAAATGCTTTGTCACGGCTGGAATGTAGCTGAAAATCTCAGCTTCTAAAAACTATGGAGAAACACAGGCCCTACAGACATCATTATTGCATGTCTTTGTACATAGTCAAGATTTTAATTCAATGACAGAAAAATAAACTGCTACATAAGCAGCTTTACTGACCACTAAAACTGTACTTTTAAAGAGTAACTACCGGTAAAGCCCAAAACAAAATGTATTTGGTTTGGTTTTGGTATGACGTGATGTTGATTGATCCTATAGTCCAACTCTTGATATTTTAACAGAGTAAGTTGTTGTGAGAATGTAAGAGTGACTGCCCTCTATGTGTTGAAACCCAGCAATTACAATCAAATGTTGCTATTGGCTAAGAATGGTAGTTTGTGACATTTTGGTAGCTTCTTATGTCACGAACTAGCACCGTCAGCCCCACCCCTCCAATAAACACTATCATCTATGGACTCTGCAATTTCTTGTAGATTGAATTGAGAGAATTGTAAATAGAGTGGTATAATGAATATTGAGTAGGTCATTAGCATAGCATAGATGGCTCTTTAGGGAGTTTATAGAAAAGACTGAAAGTGTCTTAATTGCCCCAGAAGCTCTGCCTGTAATCAATGAACTTTTTGCATGTCCAGCCTAGATACATAACCTCAGGGTTCAGTTACTCTTTAAATAGGTAAAGGTAACATTTCATGTATTTAACCGGCTTAGCCTTACTGAAAATGCATGGTCACACCACACAGGTTGATGCATTTAAACGTGGACTCTACAATACTGTTCAAAGACACATTTTGATATTTTGGATGAATTGATTCTTCCATCCTGTGGTTAGTTAATATATTACTAGTGCAGAAAAAGGGATCAGACCTACATAGCAGCTAGAATCCTTTATAAACTCTGGTCTATCCAAGCCATTCGGTTTGAATGGAAATACCCAATCAGTTGCTTTCATGTATCATACTACCCACGCCCTACTCCTCCCCTGCGTTCTCCTGCTTGTGCACACATCATGTGACATCGTTCCTGGAAATATTGATGAGGCATCTGAAGTTCCTGAAAAGTGATGCAGAGGTTGTGGTCTTTCTATTGGACAGCTCAGTACTTCTTTTGTTTCTGGGAGGATTTGTTAATTTTATATCAGATAAGAGGCCAAGCGTGTGGGGGCGTGGCTTTGGTTGGAGCCTCTATGGGGAGGGGGAGGAGGTGGTGGAGTTTAGAGGAGGTCTTGCTAGCTCAAATCTTGCAAGTTTTCCAACATGCAGACTGCATCTTTAAGGTATTTATCCCAACAAAGACACATATGTCTTTAATGCACTCACATGCACATCTTCACATCTGGCCCATCATAAGACAACTATTACTTAATGTGTAAAAGGTAAATAAATGAAGGATAAATGCTTTTCTTTGTGCATGTATGAAATGTACTGTAAACAGCCATTACTGTGCACCTCTCTCCTCTATGATCACATGGATAACGCTATTAGAAGTGTCAATATTGGGGTCACAATTATTTTCTGCACCTTAATAAAACGAATTATTGCATTGTTCACTTATAGACAAGGCAAATGCCCAGATGTATAAACATTCCCATTAAGGTCAGTAAGAGGTGTAATTCACAGTCTCTGGCGCTGTTCAGTATGAATGCCGCCCCGGAGGTGTGCTGTTGTCATGCTTTTCTTATCAACACAGGCTGTGTAGACTGCGGTTCCCTGTGGGCAGCGGCACTTTCATAGGATTAACTGTGAAGGTTCCTTGACGGTGTATCCCAAACAGCCTCTTCCCTCCAAATCAACTGCTTACTTCCTTACACCAAATATTATGACGTCTCAAACCCTGTGTGGCTGTAATAATCTGAATACATCTCAAATACCATCCCCACATTACAGCTACAGTATTTTTTGAACATTTAAAAATAAAAGGTAATTCAGCTTTTAATGTATATATAATGTAAAATATTATTTTGGAGGGGAAAATGACAAACCTATGAGGAGACTAGTTTAAAAGAAAAATATTTTAATATTTTAAAAGAGGACTTAGAGATTGTAAATCTCTGCTAAGCACCAAATATCCTCTTTTTCAGATATTGGCAGTAATCTGGAGCAGTGATCCTGATCATGGTACCATGATCATCTACACTTTAAAGACTTGCAAGAAATGTATTTCCTCATTGATAACAATACAGTAGGTCCAAATTAAAAGGCACCCCCATTTTTATGAAGAATCATCATGAAATGCATAATCCGAATCCGATCAGGATAAAACTTGTGGGGAAACTAAGGAACCAAGCCAACATCACAGAGTCAAAGTTCAATAAGATCAGGAGGTACATATTATTGTAAAATTGGTTGAATTTGCATAAAACAAGAATTTCAACCTGATAACTTGCAACTAATCACCAAACCCTTCACTCTAAATGCTGTTGAAGCCTTTGGTCTGTGGTATATGCATGGATTCAATGGCAGATTTATTTTATATAGACAGTGAAACATGTACTAACTGCAACAGAGAATTCCCTCGTTTCATTTAGCTAATGAACAAAAAGCGAGAAAAGGTCCAGGATTGAGAAGCTCCTACATGCAAGCAGAAATAATGCAACTACGATTTGTTGAAAGTGCTGGCCTTCGTCTCAGTGTGGGTCATCCTTACAGCATCTACTTAACATTACACTTCCACCAGGTGCTGTGTAACTACAGTAAATGTCTCAAACAATGATGGAGAAAATGATGAGGAATTAAAGTGGAATGATGGAAAGTAAGGAAATTGGCAAATGAGGGAGTAAGCGAAGCAGTAAAAAGAAACCGACTCCATTGATTGAGCTTCCCACTGGTGCTACGTGTTCAGCCTATAGCAGCGAGGCAGGAAGGCTCGGCCTTATCTTCCTGCACACAAGCAGCACCGTTGGCAGTGGTACCGTGGCATGGCTGTGGGTGCTGCTGTCAGAGCATGATTGACAACTCTCACTCCTCTTTACACTTTTCCCTCTCAAATGTTCACTTCATTCCTGTGATGCTCTCACTTACTCTATGTTGGGGTTTTACACAGACACAATATTACAGTGGGCCCCTTAATCATCCCACTGTACATCCTACATCAGGGATGGGCAACTCTATCACAGTGGGGGCCACAAACGTGATTGTATCTGATCTGAGGGCCACATGAATATTCATGTCATTCATGTGTTGTCAGTTTTTAGTCATTTTGTGTGTTTTTGGAGTCATTTTGATTTGTTTTTGTTGTCATGTGTGTTTTTTGTTGTCGTTTTCTGTAATTTCCCGTCCTTTTATGTAATTTTGTTAACAGTTTGTGTGTCTTTGGAGTTATACTGTAATGTGTTGTTTTGTGTGTTTTTGTAGAAATTTTGTTTGTTTAAAGGGGACATATCATGCTAAATCCACTTTTTTAGACCTTAAATGCATTTTGTTGTATATTGTATATATAGTGTCTAGAAGTACAGAAAAGCTCAAATTAGTCTCTTCAGGTGCTCCGTAGATATATTTATATTCCGTTTTGGTCATATTTTTCAATATGTTTCGATTTTTCGATTCTCTATTACGTTTTTTGAACAATAACGTCACAGTATTTGCAGCGGAACTGCCAAATTAGGACATCGACTCCAGGCCCAACACTTCGAGCAATCCGCCATTTTTATTTCTCGCTTTTATTTTGTAGTCCAATCTCAAGGATGCCGAAGTTACGAGAGGATAAGTCAAAATGTTTGGTTGTTGGATGTAGTAACCCACACGCTTCACTACACCGTCTCCCAGCATCAGAACTCTTTCAAAGTGCCTGGTTGAGTTTTATTTTTCACGGAAATGTACCCACATTTGTGGGTAAGGTCATTTTTGTGTGCGCGAAGCACTTCAAGGATGACTGCTTCGCCAGTATAAAGAAGGATTTGCCGAAAGACTTTGTCTGATTGAGGGTTCAATTCCTTCTATCTTTGGAGACGACGAACAGAGCACTTCGGTAAGCTGTAAATAACGCTAAAAAGTGTTATGATAAGACATCCCTGTTTTGTTAGCATTAGCAGTTGCACCGTCTTCATATGTTAGCGCTGTGTGCTCGTTTTAGATCCTTGATGATATGGCCTACGTGATTTAATTTAAGTCTAAAGTTTTCATTAGTTATTTCATTTTGCCGTTTTTGTCTCCGAAAAGACTGTATTAAAATTCATTTCGTGACATTAGCTTGGCGCTAGCGTTAGCTCACTTGTTAGGGTTCTGCAGGTTCATCATCATTTTCATCTTGCTCCGCCGGATCAGACTCTGGCTCAAACATGTAAGGCTGGATGGACAAGTCTTCTGTTGTTGACATTTTGTAAATAACATTTTCTGCACCGCTAGACAATCGTATCTCTTCTATCAAACTACAAAAATGGCCGAACAGGGTGGAGTTGAACCGAGTGTCACCTCTGCAACCTGGAGAGGGGGCGGGGTATGAAGTGTCTCATTTGCATTTAAAGAGACCGCACCAAAACGAGTTGCTCTTAGAAGCACATCAGAAAAGGGGTAGAAAAGGGGCCTGTGGAGCTATAATAATGAGGAATTCAGACCCAAGCATTGCAGTTCTGCTTTATATAGACCACAACTGTATGATTTATATGTAAAAAGGAAGGATTTAAAAGCATGATATGTCCCCTTTAAGTAGTTGTTGTTTCTATCTTTGTTGTCATTTTATGTTTTAAGAGTCATTTTGAGTAATATTGGAAGTTTTTGTGTGTTTTTGTATTATGATGGGCTTTATATTCCTTCCATTTTCTTGAATTACAATTTTTGGGGATTTGCTTTGGGGGATGCAAAAAAATAGACTGAGGGCCACCAGTTGCCCATGTCTGTCCTACATGATTAAAGCTAATGTGATATTTCATTTTATAAAATGACGTCAAATAACTTGTTCTCCTGTGCTGCTCCTGCACATTGAGGTAGTTTAGGCATGATTAGAAAGCCTCCTGGATGCCTCTTTGGGAAGTGTTTCACGCAGGATTGTGTAGATAGAGGCCCCGGGGCCCAATGCAGGATATGCTGAAGGATCCCAGAGGCCTAGGAAGTGTCTGGGGAGAAGGCAGCTCAGTCCCAGCTGCTCTTGTGACCTGGATTAGCTACTGACGTTGACCTAAAATCACCAATTACAGGATTGATGTGCGATTCCAGTTACAATCTCGATCAAAGCACTTCTACATAGCTGAAATGCTACAACCTAAATTCAGTGTAAAATATTACTGCAATAATAATTTACTAATCACATTCATCTACCTCTCTTATGTTTTTTTTCTTTTGATGCCATGTGATGCTCCTGCTCAGATCTGTATCAGGTAACCTTCACTCTCACTTGAAGTGAGAGGTTTCTGGGTAATCCAAGAGTAGCAGGAAAGCTAACTGCATTTTCATGGGTTCATGAAAAATTAATGATATGGTTGCTATTATGATAATTAAAAGACTGTTGTTCATTGTATCAGTCAATAAATTATTGAAACCCATTAGACACAGGTTTAACTATTTTGTGTTGTGACATTTTGTGTCTTTGTTTAATTTTGTACTTTACTGGTAAATAATATCATATTTATCCTTTATTCTCTATCTATCCTTTATTTATCCCTCATCCTTTATATTTATCATTATTATTATTGTTGCTGGCTTGTTTCTTTGTTTTTTTTTGTGCACCGACTACCAAGTCAAATTCCTTGTACTGTCTTAAAAACTGTACTTGGCCAATAAAGCATTTCTGATTTTGATTCTGATACAGACATTATGTTTGAACATTGCTGCAAAAAAATCATTTAAAAAGAAGCTTTCAAGTGTGATTGCTTAGTTTATCAAGCTGCAGCTCTGGAGCACATCTTGATGGAAGGGTAATGAGGCAGAATGAGGGCTCGTGAACAACCTTCCTTTGTTTCCTTGAGATGTTGGGTCAAGTGTGTGGGTTGACATCCATGATTGCAGATTCATGACCTTTGAAATCTTTAATCGCTCATGGATCTCAGAGGGAAAGCTAATTAGTTCAAGTAAATGTAATACATGACAAGACCTACAAATATATTTGTTGCATTTCATCTTTCCCACGTTTAAAAATGGCTAAAGATATGGAGGGTGTTCCTTTTCCATTAAAAACAAGAGGCAGAGGGATGTCTCACAGAGGCTTGTGTGTAATTGTCACCCGTGGCTACAATCCGGATGTGTAAACACCAGAGATGTGCCACCTGAGACAACGGCATCAAACATGGAAAGAGAGCAGTGCGGGTGTAGCGCCTGTGGCGCAGGCTCTCACTGTCAACAGCAGTAATGATTAGCTCTCCTGTCATATTACACCACCACTGTACAGCTGCTGGGCACAGAAAAGAACACTTTCAAGGACAAGTGTTTCAGGAATGGACGTACACACTGACAAAGATGTGTATCTGAAGTTAATGAGCAACCAGGCAGCAAACTAACACCCATCCCCAAGCTTCCTTCAATGTATTAAACAGCTGCTAATGGATTCTATCCACTCCCTCTGAAACTGTACACCAAGCCACACTCGGCCTGTCACAGGTTAGCGTGCGCGCTGCCCCTCCCTCCATCCTCAGCTGTTCGTCCTCCACTCTTTGACCCTGTTCTGGAAATTCAATGAATAACTAACAGGGGAATAATCAGTCAGAAGGTGGCAGCCTGTGGCAGGATCCAGAGAGTGAGGGTCTACCTTGTTCATTAGCATATCCTTCATCAGCTGTTGTAGAACGCTGAGTTAGCTAGTCAAACTTCGGTATCGTCCTGCAAACCAAAGTCATTGATGGATGCTGATGAGACTAGAATATCCATCTTAAATTCCCATTAACACTGATCAGGCCTGTATGTGGCCGAAACAAAAGCCCAGTTTACCCAGATCACAGGGCAGAAAATCAGTGCACTGCAGGCACACAAGTAACCTGCAATTAATAATACATTAGATTTGATATAGTGCTTTATCATAGACAGTCAAAGCGCTTTACAGAATTAAGGCATTATTATTTCACTCCACACTTAGTGGTGGTAAGCTACTACTGTAGCCACAGCTGCCCTGGGGCAGACGGAAATGAGGCTGCCATAGTGCGCCATTGGCCCCTCCAACCACCACCAACACTCACACACACACTACATTCATACTAGGCAATGTGGGTGAAGTGTCTTGCCCAGGACAGAATGACAGAAACCACTGGAGCGACTTTCCCCCACTGTGGCACCTGGAATTCTCAGTGGTCTCCCATCTAACTACTAACCAGGCCCAGACTTGAATTAATGAGGAAACCAAGGTAGTGTTGCTCCCAATACTCCATAATTCATTTTAGTCTGAATGATATTGGTCTTAAAGAGTGGAGAAAGGCAGGGATTCATCCCAAATGTGAGTAAAATTGACTAAAGAGTGTATAGTTGTACAGTTGCAACAAAACACTTTTACCAGTTTAACAGTAACTAGTCATAAGAACATGGTATATTCACATGCAAAAGACTAAAAGAAAGGAAGAACACATGAACAAATGCACAAAAAAATTATGAAAATAACTGATAAAATACATTTAATTGGTATTTGGATTTTTTTAGACTACAATACAGTTTCTCTATAATATAACTAATAATACCACCAGAAGACCGGAAGTCTGGAACTGATACATTTTCAGTATTTACTTTTTAAATAGTTTAAAGCTTAACCAAATAAAACACTTCTGAAAAACTACACGTATGTTATCAAAAAAAAAATGTTTTAATCTGCTACTAATGCAAGTGTGACCCCAAAAACGTTTCTGCTGTTTACACAAATTACAAGTTGTTGACAAAACAATGATGATGTGGTTTCAAATACAGCCAAAAATCGATCAGAGTGACATCATATCAAAGGGAAAACAATAGTGTAAGCAGGAAAAAGATGTCAAGTGAATCACTGTCTTGTTCAGCCAAAAAACCAAGAGATGACAGTACAAACTAAATAAAAACACATTTTAAAGACACTTCTTTGCCATTTTTGCATTATTCTACAGGACTGCAGAACCCATAATGCAATCCACAAAATATTTCCAAAGTTCAAGTCACATGATCATTTGACATCAACCCGTTAATTTCTACCATGGTCATTTGCTTGTGAGTAAATCCTGACTTCTTGATGACATACCTTACAGGTATATACAGTATGTACTGTATATATTAATGTGAGTTATGTGGTTAAGCAGCTTTACCAAAGATCAAAGAAAAGTCCAGTAGAACTGTGGGAGGGAATACAATCAATCAATCAATCAATCTTTATTTGTATAGCGCCAAATCATAACCAATGGTATCTCAAGGCACTTTACAGTAGAGCAGTCTTAAGGACGGACTCTTCATTTTATGGATACACACATATGCATATATACGTATATACACATACATATGTATCCCATATACAGACCCCTCCAAAAGTATTGGAACGGCAAGGTCAATTCCTTTGTTTTTGTTGTAGACATTCAAGTTTCAGATCAAAACATAAATATAAGAAAAGTTCAGAATTCCAGCTTTTATTTCATGGTATTTACATCTAGATGTGTTAACAGAGCACCTTTTGTTTGAATTCACCCACTTTTCAAGTAAACAAAAGTATTGGAACTCTTGGCCGACCTGTTCGATGTCTGTTGCTCGGTACACAAGTAGTTTCTTTCTTTTTCAGGACATTCCAAAATGTTGTATTGGCTATGCCCAATGTTTGTGCAATAGCTCTGATCGATTTTCCCTCTTCTCTCGGCTTTAAAATGGTTTGCTTTTCTCCCATAGACAGCTCTCTGGTCTTCATGTTTGCTTAACAGCAAATGCAGTTTTCACGGTGAAACCCAAAGTCAAAAACAAGAACTGTTTAATGTTTAAGCAATCAATCTAAAAGGTAACACCTAAGCAACTAGAAACACCCACCAGTCACATGTTCCAAGACATTTGCTCACATGAAAAGTGGGTGGGTTCAAACAAAAGGTGCTCTGTCCTAACCTGAGTTGTTTAACACATCCAGATGTAAAGCTGTAATCCTGAATGTTTGTCTCATATTCATGTTTTGACCTGAAACTTAAATGTGTTCAGTATACAACAAAAACAAAGGAATTGACCTTGCTATTCCAATACTTTTGGAGGGGATTGTAAATATCTTTCTGTATCTACAGGTGACACACGCAGGAAATACGTGAGAGAATAACAAGGAACAGGTGGGAAGATAGTGGTAGGTGTTATGCAGTAGAGGAAGAATTACAGAAAAAAAGCAAGCACCAAGGGTGGTAAAAAGGGATGTAGATCTCCTTTTCAAGGCAATTAGCACCAGTGACATGCTGTGATGTCTCTCTCTTTGCACCCGCAAGGACATTAGTCATTAGCAGGAGAGCAGCAGCAAACCTCCTGCCTGCTCGTGCCACAGTCCATCCGTCTGCTCTGTTAACTTTAGAAAGCAAACAATAGACAAGGAAGTAGCCCCAATTGTGCCCTTGTGGGGATACAAAGTCGGCGCTGCAAAAATGAAAACAAATGGATGTTTGCTTGGCCTTCAGTAAGAGCACAGAGTGATCAAAGTGTTTTCTCGTGCACTTGTTGATGGCAGAATCACACTAAGTCATCCCTAATGAGTCTGCAGCTGTGGAAAGAGGTTGCTTCATCTTCTGTTTGCTGTGTGTTAGTGAGCAGAGCACAGCTAGCTCTCAGGTGCAGGCTAAAGGCTGCCTATAATGACGTAAAGGTCAGACATGATGGGAGGAATTGGAGAGAGGCTGTGGGGCAGACACGGGGAGTATGGGGAAGGCTGATGTCAAGTGTCACACTCTTATTTTCAGCTTTTTTCCCCTTTGTTCCCAATCCATTTCTTCTTTCTCCCCTGACACAGTCTTCCAAGTCCAATCTTTACCATCATTCCACTCACCTGATTCATCCTGCCCTCGTTTCATAAGCTCATCATTACTACAAGTCTCTTTTCTTTAATTTCTTTCCTGTCATCTTGTGCACTCCTCCACATTTTTTTGCTGGCTTTAATTACTTGTATTTTCCTCTGCTTTTTTTTTTTCATTTCTACCACTTAACATTTTTGGTTTCCTCTTACTTTCATTACCTCTGTATGGTTTCCCCCAGGATTGGGGTAATTTATAATTCTAATTGCATAATTGATGATTAATTATGGCATAATTCTAATTTTAAAAATCTTTTGCTGTTGTAAGCATTATTAAATTGCAATTAAGTTTAGATAATTTACTTTATAATTGCCATGGAAATTCTACAAAAATTGTAAATTATAATTTAATGCTAAACTGAAGAATCATGTAACAGTTCTACACATACTGTATGCAGTTAATTATTAAAATATTTAAAAAATTGAAATTGAGGGGAACAAAAAAGGCTCAGACACCCACACTAAAAATATCAAAACCTATATTTTCATTGATTAGGAAGCCTGAAATGGTAACAGGTAATACATGGGAAAGAAATTAGATGAAAGATAATTGTTTTAACTGTATTTTACAGCTGATTTAGGACCCGTTATCATAAGAGATGCTAACAGAAAGCTAACACAAGAGGCAGGTTAACTTTTATGTTATTTATTTCAGGCTCAGTAATTGTGATTAATTGATTTTCTGAGGATAAATAATATTGTAATAGAAACAAATGCTGGTCACTGTAATCGTAATTGAACTGAAAATGTGATTGTAACTGAAAAATGTAATTGACCCCAACCCTGGTTTTCCCTCATTGTGATTTTCCTTTAACTAAAGCTGCAACATTTTCTGAATGTACTGTCTTTTTTTTGTAATGCCTTTCCCATCCACTAAGAATCCTGTTTATTTACAGTTTTACTTGAAGGTAACAGATGAAACCCTTCATTGATTCAGGTGACAACGCAATATCAATTACACCCACCTGTCGTACAGAACATGAAAAGTTATTGTTTATTCTGGCTCCATGGTTTCATTGATTGTCGTAAACGTCTCACCTTATAATCAATGATTGTGTCCCACTCTGTGTGAAACCGGTAGTACAGGGATCCAAAGTGCAAATTACTAACAAATTGTGCAAACTACGTTATCTGTTTTATTATTGGCCTGTTACCACTATTAAGATGGTGTTAAAAAGGATGAACCACATTTATCACACCCTGACTGAATGAAAAACACTGGAACGACTTACATTGAATGCACCATCTTTCTGACAAATCGTGTTTTATTACTGAAATCTTATAGTTATTTAGGGAAACACCAATTATAGTTATCAGATATCATATACATGTATTGCAGTGTAACAGAACTTTAAGAGTAGGGAAATATCTATTAGTGTAAAGGCAGTCTGAACCTCAGTTATCATTATCCCAACATATTGCACGTCCCATTTTCATTCCCTTCAGCCGCTTCACTGCTTCATCAGCCCACGTGACGACAGACTCTGATTGGCCTGTTCTGATGCTCCTACTCTACTCCTGATCAAAGGAAGCTAAAGCGAGTGAAACGCTTTTAATGGGCAAACACGAGCAACAAATCAATCACCTCTGCAGTGTGTGTCACCCTGGCAGGAGGTCCATTGGTCAGGTTATTAAAACAGAGTTTATGAATGTGCTATGTGCCTCTAATAACAGGCCCATCTGAAGCTAGGGAGACTAACAGCAAGCTGCCAGACACGTTATTAGTATCCCATTAGAATGAATTAGCATGATCATCATGGCAGTAGCGGCCAGGCTTGGGTTGACTACAGAAGGAAGCCACAGGGCTGCAGTTACTGCATCCCATCGTGATAGGAACACGAGACGAGGCAGAGTCACTAATCAATGTCTAATTAGGCCATATATGAATGCAAACGAATAATGCAATGCTCCTGTAGACACGCGATGAAAAGCCTGATTTGATTGCAGTCTAGGCTAATACTAACTTCAGTGAACATGTAACTGCTATAACTCATTATTGTTGAAAGACAGTAAAGCACAATAAATCTCAGGCATGTTTCCTTTCATTCCTAAGCTTTTAAAAAGTGCTCAGAGTTGCTGCTCAATCAGTAATAGATAGATCAGTCTAGCTGTCGTACCAAGCCTCTATCCCCTAATTTCCATTATGGATTATTGTTGACTAGGTGGTACAAATGACCAGCGATCATCTGTATTTCACTCGAGGCCTAGCATATAGGAGCAATAGAGAGCAGGCATGACAATGCTGTAAAGGCTAATCCACAGGCACCCAGGAAGATCTAATTAGCACATAATGACTTACTCAGTGACGCACTACAAGCCCAACATGTTCCTTGGATCATGTGGTTGTCCTACTGGGAGAAGGCCAATCACTAGTAAAAAAAAACCTGCAGCACTGACGCCGGTCACTAACTGCATTCACCAACCACAGCATTCAGAAACTGTATACAGCATTTTTTGTACCATTAGCCTCAAAAGGCATCAATTTAAAACTTTTTTTTTTATACAATCAACCCAGAAACAGTAGATGCGTTTCCATTACCCTTGGAAATGTGCACAATCTAAATAGTGCAATAAAAACTGGTAATGGAAATAAATAGTACTGCTACATTAGACGTGAAACAACAAAGTAATGCAGAGTTTTATAAGGACGTTTGGAGCGTCCGTCTTCCTGCTGCAAAGTCTCGCGGGATGAGATTTCAGAGGAGTTGCTGCCAAAAACAACCAGCAATGGAAACACATTCAAAGCACAATTATACTTTGTCGACAGAAATATCGCTTTTACTATGCAACATTTCAGAACAAGACAATGGAACAACAGTGTGGTCTATTCTTTGACGTTTAGTCAAATGCAGCGCGGGAATTTTTGTAGAACTTCTAACCTAATCATCATCAAACCAAACCACACTTCAATTGATTCACAATGTGTGATTGCCTTTTGATCTAAAAAGGATGGAGATTTTGATATTTTGCAAATGAATGAAATGTATTCTTTGTTCTTGACTTAATGAGCAGTGATTGGTCGCAGCACCAAATCTGTAAAGCCCTTTAGGGTTAAGGGGCTTGCCAACAGTGGTAAACAATAGGGGAGGAGAGATAGTACTTACCATGTACCCAACCGAACTTTGCTGCTGGTGCAGCTATTCAAAACGTAACTGATCACAAGCACAATTAACCTGTCTTCCTCAACAGCTGCTGTTAGTCCCCAGACTATTTCAGACCATTTAGAAGACTCATTTCCCATTGACCTGACTGTAACCATCTAAACATTCCCTGTAACCCAGTGTTGTGCCGTTTGTGTTCTAGAAAACCATTGCAAAAGAAGAAAAAACTGTTTTCTAACAGTAGTGAAAATAAATGCTTTGAACAAGTCCACCGGCGTACATCTTTGCATATTTACATGACTGTTTTTGGATTATTATCATTCGCTACACATCAACGCAACATTTCACACATATTCATATATTATGCTAATACGAAGGAAAAAAACACTTTATTTTAATTTGTTTTATAATGGAGTAAAGGGAAAAATCATTAATTTACAACAAATGCAAAGACATCCAAATACTGAAATATTTAACACTTAAAGTTGTAAGAGTTGGAAACTTTTGACATTGTCATTAAAATCCTAAGTAATGTTGTTGTTAATTTGCTCTCTTTAATGTGGGAGGAATAAATAAATATCTTTGAAAAATTATGCACTTCCTGCGGTTGTCGGGTATCACAAAGCAGTGACGCTTTAGGAAATATCTTTATATGATTGCCAGAGATCCAAATAAACATAAAGCATTAATGTTTATTATAGTTTTTTTTAAATGTGTGATGGTATTTAACATGTAAAGAGGATACATTAGTGATAGTACCAGAAAAACAGACATCCTGCTGATGTTAGTGGCATTTGTGTAATTTTTTTGTCCAACTCTGCTTCAAACCTGGACAACATGCTAACCCAATCAAGTCAGGAAGTAGACAGATGCATGATGCATGGAATTAGTTTACCTCCAACTCATTTGATCTTCTCTGAAAAAGCCGCTCCCTACAGGCTACTGAAAATGCTTGCCCACCTGAAATAGGATCCACCTCAGGTAGAAATGCCATTCCATCTAAACATCTCATATTCATTGACATGAAATGAATTAGGAGCAGAGATCAAGGTGAGCCAGCTGCTGATGTGGCACCATTATCACACACACACACACACACGCACACGCACACACGACCCAGCTTCTGGAAGCCTGATGGTCTCCGACATCGTCATTGTATCCAAGCAATGCGGTAAATCAAATATTAATCATTCTCAGGAAATTGGTAAATGAATGATTTTTCAACAGCTGGTGCACAAAGACTCAGTAATGCACTTGCCCCTGTGTCAAGTACCTATGGTGTAGCCTCTCTTCAGCTCGCCACATCGAGGGCTCCGGCGCTGGGAGTTGGTGGTGTTGTTTTCCTTTACTGCTAGGACACTGGTTGTCTTGGCAACAGGTGATGCAGCCCTGTTGAGAGGAGAAGCTGGGACCAGAGTCGGGGAGAAACCTTGACTGGCGATATCCACCGACTGAGACTTCTGCTTCAGTCTGTAGGAAAGGGAAATAAAAGAGAAGATTATCTTTATGAGTGCTGATAAATGGAAAGTAACAAAATACCTAATCGAAATAATAAATGCTGCAGGCCGTGGGGATCCAAGCATTTCTGCGTATAGAATTGTGGATGTCAATACGCAGTGTCACAGAAATGTAATCGCCCAAGACAATTTTTGCAGCGGCAAGGAAGTGTGGGTGAAGAATCAATAGGCTAATTGCTCTCTTGTTAGGAGGTAATTTATTAGCTCTGTTCTGCTTGTCTAGTTTAGATCTGTCTGCTTTAAAAAAAAGAAAGGCTTAGAAAGCTCGATAAAAGCAAGATGAGTCTTAGTAAGACCTCACAGGAAACACTGAATTACAACCAGAATAAACGTTGCAGAAAAATACTGCAGTGGACAAATTGCCTGTAATGCAAGGAGTGCAAGTTTGAAAGTTTTCTCTCAGGAAGAATGATTTCTTTTTCCTTTGTTTGGATTTGCACATGTGCAGTTTTATGAGAGACTGTGATTTAGGAATTAAGATTCAGACAGGCTTTTCATGCAAATGGAGAGAAACAGACTTTTCACACAGTTCAGTATAAAGTCAATATCACTCTTACAGCCTGATACAAAGTCACTGCATAGTGGTTGGGGAGTCCTTTTGTAAACTATCAACATCTGCAACATTCCTCTATTTCACATAAGTCAAACTCAGGGTCCGCGGGCCAATGATTTTGTCAATTTGTCAAATGGATCAAACTGGGTCTATAATGATAATTTATTACAAAGATAATTTCATTACCCTCCACTCCCTTATCCGTGACGACACATTATTACGTCATATTAAAACTCCATATTACAATGCCATAATACTATTAATAATATTTCCCCAGGCGTATTTCACGACTGCAATCACAAATTGTTGAAAGAACTCTCAATTTTTCTAAACATCCTGCAATTTCTCACAAACAATACCCAGACAATTGTCCTAAATTACACTAAAATCTTTCATAAAATCAAGAAATATTGAAGTGGAGATTCCTCAGTCATTCTTGGATATTATCACTACCTTACAAATTGTAAAGACATTTTGTGGTCCAACAAAAAAAGGTGTTTAAGGTAAAATTGCACAATATTGCCACATTGGCCAAATTATCTGAGAAATGCACTTTCTGTGATGTTACAGGGAAAGAATACAAGTATATTCCCTCATTTTGAGTGACAACTCCAACACTGAGGCGGTTACAGTCTAAAAAGCAAAGGTTAGACATCTTTTCTACTGGCACTGCTTTACTCAAACATGAGTTGATATTATGTTGTAACCATTCCCCTCTGGCATATATTTAAATACCACGGAAAACCAAGAGGTGAGTGACAGGGCAGGTATGAAATGAAATGTGGCACTTTAATGGTAAGCAGGTGCAGCAGAGTGCCACGTCTAAACCGGCTCCATAGCATGGCATTATGTGACCACCACTGAGTGTGTGAGCAAAGCCCAGAGAACAGAAAAAAGTAGCTAAATATGTCACTCCATGACCACACAATTTATTCAAATAACATTTTAATGAATGTCTTTATTGATGTCTATATGAATGTGTTCTCATTTGAGAACCATCACTTTAAAATATATTGAATTATAGCAGTGTTTCTTAATTGGAGGTACACGATGGAATTAGAGGGGGTACGTGAGAGACACAAACAAAAATTAACAAATGAAAACATTAAAAAATTGTGGTTTATAATGTTTACATTTGTTAAACATTATTATCGCACCAAATATTACCAGAAACTCACAAAAACGAGAATAAAAACAAAAAAGAAGAGAAAAAAATATACTGAATAATATAAAGAACAAACAAACAACAAAATACCCAAAATGACACCAAAAACAAACGCACACTTAGAGAGAAAAACACTTACCGTTACCAGCAACACACAAAGACACACTGAATGAGTAAAACACACAAGACTACTGCAAAATACACAAAAATAACAAAAGAAAAACAAAAACACACAAAATGAGGCAAAAATATACTAAATAATAAAAAGAACAGACAAGCCACAATAAAATACACAAAATGACACCAAAAAAACACACAAAACAATGATAGAAATTATCTTGATTGGAACAAGAACTGAAAATACAACAGTCAATCTTGGTCCTATACCATGCTGGAAATGAGTGGAAATGCTAAAAACTACAGAAATAAATCTAATCGGAAATCAGTAAATATTGTTTCATTCCCCTTACAAAATTAGATTATTTTTAAATGTGTGTTTTCACTCATTCATTACATCATTATGGTTAATAGTTGTGTTCTGAGTAAAAAGTTGTAGTCGGACAAAGGGGGTACTTGTATTCAGAAATAAGGAAAAGGGGGTACTTCAGCCAAAAAACTTTGAGAACCACTGAATTATAGAATAGAAACTAGGCATTTACCGAGCACACTTATGAACACACAATATGATATACAAGTTGTATATGTTATTACTTGAGAACTCCAATCCAACGACTTTTTCTTTTCCTCTGTGTACCAAAGGTTACACTTGTGTTTGGGATTCTTTCCGACAACCACTCATCAAAAATAAATCCCTTAATGAAAAATGTATTTAAAAAGACCTGCAGGCTAATGTCACAGCAACCCTACAGCGACAACTCCAAGCTTATTAAAAGGTTTACAAGATCCTGAGTTTGGCCTTGATAAATGAGTTAAGTAGGTTAGTGTGTGCAGGTAATCCCAAAGCTGTGTGCAGCACATCTATCCACTTACATGTTCCACATACAAACATATACACATACAGACAAATGCACAACCAAGAAATATATCTTGACAGAATGTTTTTACAACTGCTTGAGACGTTACAATAAAAACTGAGAGATTGTCTTTAAAAAGTGTGTGCGTGTGTGTCTGTGTGTGTGTGTGTGTGGGGGGGGGGGGCCTCCAGTCTGAAAAAGTCCTGAAACAGCAGTACTAGACTCAGGCACTGAGCTCCCTTACACACTTTCACTCATTCCAGAAAAACTGCTGAAGCGAACAGAATCTTTCTGGCCATTTCACCCGAGCGCCTGCCCCATCGAAACAGCACACACATGACATAGTGTCTAACTGCCTAATGAAAATGCATAATCTCTGCAGAAATGCCGTCCATCACAGAGTGTGTACTCTCTACAACAGGACGAACCAAAGTAACTCAGGGGGAAAGGCAAACAGCAGGCTGAGCTGTGGATAAACACCAGCTTTTTCTGTCCATGTGAGAAAATAATGAGACCACTTTTATCGAAACTACCAGGGTTAGTTTCCTTTGCACATAGTTCAAATTAGGGATGTTCCGACAACTTTTTCCGATATGATGATAATATGATAATATTGCAGCCTTGCGTATTGGCCGATACCGATATTGATCCGATACCATAGCAGCACGAATCATACATACTTTTATTACTCATTTTGTAGTGTAATGTTAGAAAAGGCTTGATCAAGTGATGTTACTCAAACAGAGAACAATAGTCAACAATACAAGTTCACTTCAGTTTTTCCTGTCAGTATGTGGTGGGAACAACTGAGGGCGGGGACAAAAACAACAAAAATTTATCTGAGCGCTTATATCGGAGATTTTAGATGCAGTCCAATAAAATCTGATATTCGTTTTCTGGCTGATATCAGACCGATATCCGATATCAATATAGGATCGGGACACACCTAATAGATAGACTGCTGTCATTGCTCCAAAACTATGCTGTTTACTCAAACAGAGAACAATAGTCAGCAACAGTAGGTTACTTTGTTGGAGTGTGAACCAGAGTCACCAATGGATAGAAGTGCTGAAGCGGAAAATTTCATCGGCGAGCTTATATCGGTGATTTTAGATGCAGTTCGATAAATTCCAATATTCGTTTTCTGGCTGATATCGGACCGATATCCGGTATCGATATCAGATCGGGAAACCTCCAATTCAAATCTTAACGCAACTTGAGGTAAATGATTGTACCAGTATTGACGAATAGTATGAGGAAGCTTTTTAGAGGAAGAGACGGACAACAGACAGAACATTAAAGAGAAGTGTGTTTGTGTGTGTCATTTTGTGTGTGCATCATTTCTTTTTGAAGAATTTCACAACATACTGTACACACTCCCACACCCTCCATCTCATCTATCTAACCAGTTTCATTCAACCTGATTTGAAATGATGAACCCAAATAAAAGCCCATCTTAGATTTTAAGACTACAAAAAAATAAACCTCAATCGAGTCAGAGCGAGGTGATGTATCATGCACCCAAATTAAAGAGCAGTAGAAGAGAACAGTCACAAAAACACTCAGAGAGGGCAAACCTCCATCAAGCAACAAATATCCTCTTTTACAGATATTCAAAGTTATCTGGATATTTTTGAAAAATTGCTCTGAAATGCGCAACCTGGATCAGATACGGACAAAACTTGGAGTACTTGAGGAACCAACCTGACATAACTGAGTCAAATTCATAAAGATCGGTCAAACACAAAAACAGAGATATGAATTTTTGAAATTTTGCCAATAATGATTGATAGGGATTTTTTTTATTTATTTTTCTTATTTTAACTTATCCAGAATCAGTATATTAATCCAGATCCCCTCCCAAATTTAGTGGAGTATTTTATAACCTAAGGTCTATCTTATATACCTTAGGTTATAATCTATCTTATAAATACATTTAGTCAAAAAAAGAGTAACTAAACCCCATAACCAAAAATTCTGCTGATTACAAATGTATTCTAGTCCAAGGCTCTCAACATTTTAGTCAAAGTATTTAAATTTTGCATATTTTGTTGTAAAATGTCAGAGTGACTGCCCTCTATGGGTTAAAATATGGCTATTACAATTGATTTTTTTGGCTGAGAACAAGATCACGTGACATTTTGGGATCATCTTGCTCAAAAACAAGCACTTTTAGCCCCACCCCTTTTATAAAACTAGCACCTGTGGGCTCTAAAATCTGTGCCGAGTAGGTTGGATTGAGAGAATAGTGAATAGAGAGGTATATTGAGTAAGGAGTAGCTAGTTAGCGTAGCATAGATTGTTTATTGGAGATTTTAATAGTATAGACTGGGCGTGTCCTAATTGCTCCAGGAGCTCCACCCATAATCAAGGTATCAACAAGTACATTTCTTAATCTGTGTTGACCATTCAATACATTAACAGCAAAAACAATCAATATTGTATTTTGATATCAAATAGCATCATGAGCAATAGGTCCAACATCTGCATGGCAGCCATTGGATTTCCATGGTTTTAAACAGACACTGGTAACAGTTGCTAGTTCTGATATAACATGACAAAATATTTTTGCATCTGACCTGACGTCAGTTTCACCCACAGATGATTATTTGTCATCTTTCCCCACTTTTGTTTCACCTTCCTCTTTCTACTTGTCTTTGCTGTTTCAACAGAAGTTTATATCACTTCCAAGCATCAAACCTTTCTCAGCGCCTCCAGCTCTATAGCAAAGCACTAATGCCTGGTCATAGGGTCGCACAGCTCAGCACTCACAGTCAAGTCAAGGGAATCACAAGAACATCAGAGACTTTCTGACTTTGCTTTGAACCATCACTTTAATAAAGTGGAAAGTCTAATGAAAAAGGATGAAACATAAATATCAGCCTAATAGGTTTAGATTAATGGATATCCAGAACAGTACGATACAAATTTTACATGCAACAGGCATTAATGAGCATCAACAAACTTACAGTATTGGATATAGAGTTTCCAAATGTAATGAACTTTTGTCTTCTATTCTATTGTGAAATACCTTTTAATTTCTAAGAAAATCTAATTTTGTTTCAATGTAGTTGCAAAAGAAAAAAGCTGCAAAAAGCCACTTAAAACTCTGACTTGATGAGTTATATAAAAAAACAAAATAAGGCAGTTTGGGTAGAGTTATTTCCACTGACAGGCTTAATATGTGTTTCTTGTTAACAAAACAAAAAAATAGGAACTGCATGAGTGTCTGCTTAACAGCAATCATACAACCTAATTATCAGACTATTGTTTTTTGTTTTTCTTTTAAATTTGGGATGCACAGAGGTTCACCTATGGTCATTACCCACAAAGCCACCAGCTCTGACAGATTCCTATCTGAGAACAAAGGCTCGCACATAAATGAAGTGAGAGAAATGAAGCCAACAGACAGAAATACTTTGTTCTCCACCTTCACTTGTGTGAACTGACCTCGGTCAGGACGCAGCAGTACATTTGTAGTCTGCCAAGCTGCCATCACAAAGATTATACAATTCTGCAGGGATCCACGTGGTTTGGCAAAAGATACAAAAACAACAGGAAATGTGTGGCTAAGTCAAAACACGCTTATCGCGTCCCTACTAAGAAGGATTAGACCTTGAAAAATAGGCAGCGCTTGGTTTGCCTTCATTTCTTCCGTTTTGCTTTGCTGCAGCTCGGGTCTTAACCAGAACAAAGAGGTCAGAACACATTACTTTAGTTTTAAAGTCTTTACACTGGCTCCCAGTCAGCCTCAGAATAGACTTTAAAGTTCTGCTGCTGGTGTATAAATCTGTGAATGGGTTTAGTCCAGAATACATCAGTGACATGTTAGTCAGGTATGAACCCAGCAGGTCTCTCAGATCTATAGACACAGGTCAGATAATGGAGCCCAGAGTTCACAGTAAACATGGTAATGCTGCTTTTAGTTGTTATGCTGCAAAGAAGTGGAACAAACTGCAGCAGAGCTGAAGTCAGCATAAGGGGGAACATTTTTAAATCAAAGTTAAAGGCACTTTTTTTCTCTACTGCATATGATTGAGAGAGAGATTTTTGGTCATGTTGTTGATGTAATGTGTTTGTTGATGATTTGAATTGATTTAACTAATGATTTTAAATGTTCTTATTGATTTTAAACAATTGAATGTTTTTTCATGTAAAGCACATTGAGTTGCCTTGTGTATGAAATGCGCTATACAAATAAATTTGCCTTGCCTTGCCTTTCTGACTTCAGGAATAACCTTAATAATAATGAATAAACATTTTTTTTTTTTTTTTTAAATAAACAGTGTTGAACACAGGGCATAACCTCAGATCAGATTAGAAGCTATTTGAATCATATCAGGGATGGCTTGGTGGATGTGCTGACATCTGTCCTAAACCTTTTGAGATTAAATTGTAGTCTTTTATTCCAGGATGAGTAGCTTACCTCCTTTTTACTCTAAAACTAAACAGGTATATATTTCTTTAAATATACATTTAGAAAAAAAAATAAAATATGATGTGCATGAAGTTTTTTTAAGAAGAAAGATCAAATCTGAGCATTTTCTTTAACATTACACAAATGTCTGGACCTTTAGGTTATTTACGTAACCCCGGTTCTCTGAGTAATATGTGTGAGATGTCTTACTATGGGATGCACGCTCTGCTACAGACCTATCACTATCTCATTACGCCAATCTTGATTGGCTGGTGAAACATGTCTGTTCGCCACAGGTAGTCCCACCCACCTACTATAAGTAGCGAAGGCGGACGGCAACTTCGCCATTCAAAAATAAGCACCTCTTCTCACTCATCCAAGTGAAGGGTTGTCTGGTGAGACATCTCACTCATAGTGCTCAGAGATCCGGGGGTTATGTAAATAACCTAAAGTTATCTTCCATAATATTACGTTTGATGTCTCACTATGGGATATAGTAGCTCCTGTATTGCAGGCAAGCTTATCGAGCATACACCAGCTGATAGGGCAAAGTTCTGTTCAGATCAGGACAGAAAAAAAACGCATGTACCATGCACGGTGCGGAGACGTCCAGCATATAGCACGTGCGGCCAATCGTGCACTAGTGCCCCTACGCCGAGTGGAGCACCCCTGCTGCGCAGGGAGTTAAACAGCACGCCCTGCGCGTTTTCTCCCGAGGCGCCTCGGCCCGTCTGTAACTGGCCCACAACTGTTGCACCACCTCCGGGTGTAACATCCATTCCCCATGTTGCTGCGCCTGTGATCAGGACTCCCGGGATGTGTGTCGCCCTCAGTGAGAGGAGCCGCCCACAGCTCCAAGGGATCAGTTTGTGTGCCAGCAAATGCAACCGACAGGAGCGCAACCCACCCTGGCGGTTGATGTACGCCACCATTGTCGTATTGTCCATCCTCACCAGAACGTGATGTCCCATGAGAGACGGGATTCAGCCTACATGAGGCCACTCACAGCTGGAATTCTCTCATGTGGAGGCGACTGAGGCGGGTTATGAGGATGGCAGATGCCATCAGCCTCAGTAACCGAAGAGATATTCTAAAACAATTTTCCCAGTTGGAAAAACGCAAGGCATGTCCTGAAAGCTTCCATCCCTGCCACTGAGAGGCACGCTGTGAAATGCACCGAGTGTAGGTACAGTCCCAAAAAGTCTCCTGTGCCGGGACCATAGTGTTCTTTTCCCGGTTTATCACAAAAACCAGATCGACCAGGTGACTAATAGAATGCGCGTGTGCGCTCTGACGTCTGTCTCAGACTGTGCCAAAGGTAACCAGTCGTCCAGATATGTGGCCAAGCGGCTGCCCTGCCTTCTCAGAGGGGCTATTGCCACTTACGTGCACCGCACAAACACCCTAGGGCTCAAGAAGAGGCCGAAAGGGAGCACACGGTACTCATAACATATCCCCCGAAAAGCGAATCTCAGATACTTTCCATGGGGAGGATATACAGGAATGTGGAAACATGCATTCTTCAGACTGACAGAAGTGAACCAATCGTTCTGTCACACAAGGCGCATCTGGGAGGCATGAGTAAACATCCTGAACCTGTGTTTCCTGAGAAATCTGCTCAAAGCACGTAGATCCAGGATAGGGCAAATTCCACTCCCCCACCGTTTGGGGACCTGAAATTACCTGGAGTGAAAACCGCTCTGACACTGTGTGGGATGGACAACAGAAATTGACCCTTTGTTTAACAGATTTCCTCCTGTAAAACGTGGGCCAACTCCCCTTGTGCCTGCGAGTGTATTATACCGGCAAATCGAGGGGGAGCAGCAGCAAACTGTGGTCTGTATCCCTCCAGCCTAATGGAGAAGATGGGCACACACTGCAGCCCGTCCTCCGTGACAGGCTCCATCTGAGATATGGTGGCGCCCTCTCTTGGCGGAACTCGTCAGAGAAATTAGCAAGGTTCAGCCACCGTGCTCATTCCTGGAGCACCATGGTGCCCATCGCTTTCCTAGTGTGTCGCGACGAGTGGTTCCACCGGAGGCATCGCGAGCAACCCCAGGCTCTCCATCGCCTTGCAGAAGGCAACGGTCCCTGAGCTGCCTCTTTCAGCAGCTCAGGGAAGACACGGAGAAGCTGGTGCGCTCCTCTGGTCTCCCACCCAAGAGGCAACGGAGGCAGTGGGCTGTGCGGCCTTAGTCAGAGTGACAAAGATGTTGTCATCCTCTTTGTCCTCTGAAATGATGACTTCAGAGGTGGTATCTTCCTCTTCCCACCAGTCCAACTCGAGGACGATGTCCTCGTATGAAAGGACAGCGGCCAGGTCGAGCTGGGAGCCCCAGCTGGTACCGGGGTCCACCTTGGTCTCCATCGAAGTCCTCTCCCTCACTCGCTGTGGCGGCCACATCGCGTGGGGGTCGAGCGCAGACAAGCCTGCTTGGCGTGCCAGCTGTCTGCGGAGACTCTTGACCGTGAACACCGCTCAGTGTCGACACGAACTGGGAACGTCGATTGCCAAGCGGGCATGTTCGAGCCCGACGCAGCACGAGCAGACCTGGTGTGTGTCCCTGCTCAATATCTTGTTCCCGCATGCGCAGTGATGGGCCACGGGGTCTCACTTAGTGAGACATCAAACGTAATATTATGAAAGAGAACAGTTCACACCTGAGCACCACTGCTGTATGTAATGCACTATATGCAAGTGCAATTTGCTATTCTGGGGTTATGTCAATACCAATGAAAAAGAATAATATAAGTACCAAATTCTACATGCAAATAATTGGAAATAGAAAATCCTGAGTTCAGAGTTTCTTGGATCGCAGCATTAGATCACATTGTTATTATTATTCTTATTTGATGTGTAATTTCTGGCTTGGAGGAAGATCTTTGGTGGGACAGATTGGTTTTGTATGTGGTGTGCTGTGTTGTGATTAGCGGAGCATACGCACAGTATAATCAAAATTGTTCTATACCTGATTTTATATCTTTGTGCGTCTGTAACAGATTAAAAAAATATATTTAGATTCTGCTTAAAGAGTAACTAATGCCAAGAGAGCTATATTGAGCAATGAGTAGCTAGCTAAAATAGCATAGATTGTTCATTGGAGAATTTCCAGGAGCCCCGCCCCTAATCAAGGCATTTTTTTAAATTTCCCTCCTAGTGGTAGGTCAGGAGAAAGCAGGGGTTTAATTACTCTTTCACCGTTACGCCACGTTTTCTTGAAGAAAAATATTTCACTCAATGTAACCCTTTTTTTATGCAAATTTAACAAACCTGACTTTCCTTTTCTCACAAAGGTACATTTAGACCAGTGTTTGTTAAAGTCATCAAATGAGGAATAAAAGATAATAAACAAATCCATCGAGAGCCATCAAGTTAAAAAAAACATTTTAAACAGACAGTCCCTGGTCTATGTTTAAAACATATTTTATGACTTCCCACCATCCAACAGACACGTATCTTCATAATATCTTTTTTAATGAATTGCAGAGATCTCACTTTCTTTGGTCTCAGAGGCAAGCAATCATTGAAAAACAATTAAAGAAATGAAGACGAGCTCAGGACCAATAAGAGATTCAGTTGCCATCCAGTTGCTAATGCTGACACACACAAACACACGAAGAGGAAGAGACTAACAACAACCTGTGGCCATGCCTCTTAATGAGGATTTCTGTTGCATGTGGAAGACTAATGAAATACGGCCTGGACCTGGCTTCACCCTGCTGTGCTGTCAGACACCTCCACATAATGACGTATGAAGCTTTATGCTGCATTATGCTCCTCTACGTTTGTTAAATGCCACAGCAGCAATTCTGTGTCAAAGGGTTACATGGCAGTTTTGACCAATGAGGTTTTAAAGTTGAGCAATCTTTGCAACGTGGCGAGGACAGCAGAAGTTAAAGGCCAGCCGCAATGCAGATAAAAGAGTAAGTGGATCATAATCGGCTGTGGCTCATTATTAATTTCAGAAGCAGAAAGGCGTGAAACTAAATGGGTTTGAAAAATAACAAGGGTTTTATAAGACACAGAATGCATTAATAAAATTCTGTTCCTAGACTCAGACTAGAAATCAAAACATGATTCCCACGTCCCATCTTTTATTAGTTACGTAACGCATTAATGGGGACTTCCTTTATCAACTGTGTAAACGGCTGTTCATTTTGTCTTATTGCCTCAGCTGGATATTTAGTTTGATGGGCCTTTTTACTCTTCTATAGCTGCAGTTCAGAAAAAGCTTGTTTTTTCAGACCTTTGAGATCCTACTCATCCCTACTACGCTTTACTTTTTAAAAGTCTTGCTTTGTTATTACTAGACACTGATGAGGACAGACAGCAGCCAACCTTTAAATCAAACAGGAACCGTTTGCCAGTGTGAACTCAACATGTTGAGCTGTAATTGATCTGCTACTGTGAAAGAATATTTGACCGACTGACTGTGCCATGTATCAAGATCAAACACTGCTCACCTATATACAACGCTACATTGTTAACCGGTCATATTAGATGCATATTAGTAGGATTTCCTAACATTTTAATCAATATGCTTGGTAAAAATCTTACAAGTTTTATTGTTTAGTGTCTATGATCCATCTCACAAACTGACAAACCTTATTGTAAAATTCAGTCTGTACTAATGTGTAGTTTAACAAGTTAAAATACATCCAAATTTAAAAATTAAAAAAAAAATCTGAATAATTTGTTTTTACTTTGGGTTTAGATTAGGCTATTTACAACAAGTCGGAAACATAATATACAGTAGACCCTAGGTTCCCAAAGTGGGGTATGCGTACCTGCCAAGGGTATGCAAATTCTCATAGGGGTACATGAATGAAAAATTACACATTAGCCGATGTAAGATAGCAGACAGAGAAACAATCATCAAAAAAGTGCAAATATGATGAGAGCTACATTGCTTTACCCATTTACATTTCTTACAGATCAACATTTTTCTTTTTTATATACATTATTCCTCAACAGCATAGGTAAAATTCAGAGACAAATTTTACTGTAGGGCTACATTGTGACAATACATAAGTGGTTCCATTTTAATATCACAAATTTTTGGCATCTTCAGAGAACTTCTCTTTCTTTCTAGAATTAGCTTTTTAAGTTTGTTGTTGCCAGGATTAGTGACTAAGTGACAAGATGCAACAGCTCAGATTATTTTATACTGCATTTTATTTGAGCTAAATTTATATTTCAGGAAGAATATGGTTTTGTGTGTGTGGTGTTAAAATTCGAAAAAATAATAATAATTAAAACTTTTTTTTAATCAGTATTTCTTTAATTATAAATTACTCGACATTTCAGGGGATTTCATTTGAATTCCAGGCGACCCCACATGGGTTCACAACCCCAAGGTTGAAAAATTATGCATTACATTATTATGTTTTTTAAGTGTGCAGCAGTAGGGGGTACATGGCTTCAGGTTAAATGTCTGAAGGGGTATGGGAATGTGAAAGTTTGGGAACCACTGCAATAAACTAGATCTTCTCTATCTCTAAACCAAAAGGAACAAGAATCAAGTGCCATTTATTTAGAACAAAATTAAAAAGAGTCATTTATAAAATAATGCAAAAAATATAAAAAGATCAGTTTGAAAAGTGGGAAGAAGTATAATCTTAAGTCTCACCCCCCTATCAACCTATAATTCATTATAATATTAGTGTTTCTTCCTAGACATAGTGATGGTGTTAATACACAATATTATATAACAATCAGCTGCACCAATAAACTGTGTATAATAACACCAAATACATCATCAGCTTCAATACAATAAATAAAAAGCCAATTACTAATAAATAATTGTTGTAGAAATGTATATTACCACTATAAATACACAGTATTACAACAGTTCACTACATATATAAACATACATATTAATTAGAGATAGATTTGATAAACAATATACAATAGTATTATATATATAACAATAATTGGTGATAATACAGCCTATCTTCCTCCTTGTACCTACTGAATACATGTTTGTTGTACTTGGTTTTGTAGTGATTTATACTAGTAATTTGCTTAAATTGTCTTTAATAATTCCTCTTCACAGATTGAAATAGATATATTCTTCCATGTTAACTGGGAATACTGTGTTTTGAAGTAGAATTAACTGCTCAAACTTTAACGTCTGTCACTGAATGGATTTTGCAAGATGTCTGGTAAAGTAAAATTTTTGATCCAAATAATGATAGATTTACCCAATTGATTTTTTTTTTTTTTTTAAAGAACATATAAAGGCTGTAGATTACTTTAATATGTATTACACCAAATCTCTGCACAGTAACTCATACATGGGAGTAGCAGAGAGAAGTGAAGTGTAGACAGTGATTTACATTATAAGAGGTGCCTCCACTTCCCAATTACTGCACAGCTCTTAGCGAGTTTAGATTTGACATAATTTAAGTCATACTTCAAACAGATCCTGTGGTCTAACAACACACCCAGAAACATGATTTGATACACTCTCTCCATTTCAATATTATCCATCTTTAACTCGAAACTAGTGTGTTACTTTTACGATTACTAAATAACATAAGTTTTGTTTTGGTCAGATTTAAACTTAGACTGTATTTATATCAAAGCAGTGTTTTAATGTTTCTCTTTCTGATGTGGTGACCCTCAGAGCTGTTGCACATTATTCCCTGAACAAATCATGTTATTGTGATCACCAAATAAAACAAATTTTAATATCTCTGAAACCTTACATATGTCGTTTATGTATAAAGTCAATAAAACTGGGCCCCAATCACATTTATTCTTACTTCTAGCAATAGAATGCAGAATATGGTACCTAGAAATATTCAGTTTAACTAGTACAGTGCCTGTCGGAAGTATGTATTCATATAGTGGGAGTTTAAGTAGAGTTGTCACATGGTTAAATGAGTATGTGTTTAAAGTTTGGATGTACAAAGAGGTGTACATACACTGTACTCTATTTGCGCGTGCAAAGTAAAACAGCGTGTGCGATTTTTTACTCAT
Source organism: Gouania willdenowi (assembly GCF_900634775.1). NCBI lineage: Eukaryota > Metazoa > Chordata > Actinopteri > Blenniiformes > Gobiesocidae > Gouania > Gouania willdenowi. The sequence goes on from NC_041059.1 coordinate 23,990,954, forward strand.
TTATATATTTTTTTGTTTGGTATATTTTTCTGTAATGTATGTTTTTTGGAGTCATTATGTGTATTTTTGTATCTTTCTGTTGTCTTTTTGTGCATTTTATGTATAATTATTGTTTTTTGTTGCCATTGTAGTGTGATTCTGAAGTCTTTTATGTATTTTTGTATCTTTTTTAATGTAGTTTAATTTTGTGCATTTCTGTTGTCATTTTGTGTATTTTTTGTATAAATATTTAGTTTTGTGTATTTGGAGTCATTCACATTTTTGTTGTCGTTTGGTGTATTTTTCTGTAATGTATGTTTTTTGGAGTCATTTTGTGTGTTTTTGGAGCCTTTTTGTATATTTTTGTGCATTTCTGTTGTAGTTTTGGGTACTTTTTGTATAAATGCACGTTCTCCGTAACAGGTTGTTGAAATGCGTGTGTTGGCTATAAATAAAGTTTTGGATTTATTTTTAGTTTCTGGTCAAAAAAACACTGTTGTAAATATAATATTTTTAATAACATGCGTTAGATTACATTAGGTACTTCCGTAGGCCTAATGCACAGCTTTATTACGATTCATATCATATACCAATAACGGCATTTTATTTTTGTGTTACTGTTAATACCCACGTAAAAAAAAACTCCATTTCGGTCAAAGCTTGTTTTTACGGGTTGATGCAGGTCTTGAAGTGGAATTATTTGAGGACCACTGCACTAGTATATGAGAGAGTATTCAAATGCTCCAGTCAAAAGGTGGAGACAGAAAGCACTAAAAGAATCTATCAAATAGAAGAAGCAGAGCAAACTGGAATTAAGTGACCCAGATAAATCTAAATGCTCATTTCAGTTTTAATAATCATCACAAATAATCACAAAGGTATACCGAATAAGAAATTTGGATCCAGGGTGTCAAAGTCATTTTAGTTCAGGGCCACAATTGGCCCAGTTTAACTACAAGGGGAATGGAACAAATAGACTAGCTTTTCATTTATTTATTTTAAAAAGAAAGATTACAATTATGTACAATTTCTGTCCTACCAAAGTTTGTCACTTATAAACTCTTTGTTAAATCATGCAACAGGCTGTACAGTATTGGTTGCTCTGAGGGGATGATTTGGGCTCCCATTATCATCATCTTAAACTATAAATTTCCTTTTCAATGCTCGACTGAACTTTCAAAACAGATCTTTTTTTCTGTTTTAAAATTTTCAATCATATTGCTGCCAATTATAATCATTAAACAACCCATAATTGCTTACTTCATATTCTTTTTGGTCATCTGTTTGGCAGCGATATACAAAAATCCTAATTTGTGCGTGAAGAACGTGTGTTTTAAGACTTTATGTTTAGTCACCTCTGGCATGGGCTTAAAATGAATCCTCCAGACAGAAGTTTACCAACTTAAATCTACTGGATCACTTATTGACTGCAGCAACCATCCAGCCTTGGAGCAGCGTTGAATGATTTCTCCAGCATTAAGCAGCATCTGCCAACAGTGCAGGGCAGCTTTATTTTGATCAAACCAGTCCATAAATCAACAGCTGGAGGAACCATCCCACAGTCAGAGCCTCTCACTCCACTAACAGAATGATCCGAGCAGCAAGGGAAAAGATCACAAACGTGTCTGTGTTATGATGTGAATCAGGACCGAGCTTTTCTTCCTCAATTTTCATGCTCCCAGGCTGCAAATACAGACACATGCAGGGTACAGTGAACACACCCTCTCCTCTTCTCCATCTTGGTAACAAACAAACGCACTGTCAGCTCAATCATACACAGCCTCAGGCATTGAATTCAGCGAGTAACGGCTGAGTATTGGGACGGATACTGTTGTTACTGCAGCACCTCCACGCTGCTCGCCACAGTGCTGCTCTTCAGCTTGTCATTGGCTGAGCGGACGACAGGCAGAGATATGATTGGCCGATTGCAAGTTGAAGATGAGACGTCATTCACTGTGGTTTGTGGAGGTGTTGTGAGTTATTGGCAGCTCTCTGCTTTATGTGGAGTTTCATTTGAAGGAGAATAGACAGACATCGGAGACGCACAGACTTTTAATTATCACAGTTATTGGCCTCCCTCAATACAAGTTAGATAACTTGCTAGAATATCCCCAAGCAACAAAAGTGCTTTTGTGGAACATTTAATAAAAAAGAAAGCAAAACACTGAGAGCAAATGCAAAAATAATAGGTTGATTTTCTTTTTTTTTTTTTAAGCCAGCATCAAACCAAGACCAACTGCTGTAAATCCAGACCTGTAGACCAGTGGTTCCCAAACTTTTTGTGCCCAAGGTACACCAAAGGAGAAGTAAAAATCTGAAGGTACACCTATTGTGCAAAATATGCTTTAACACGTGTTATCACTCATATCATGTACAATATCACGGGCGACCGTACAAGAAAGCGCTCCATTTTCCCTCTCGCTGTTTCTCTGTTTTAATGTTGTCCAACAGCCTTTGTCACAGTCTTATAATTCCTGCCTGCACAACTGTGGGAACAGCAAAATTATGCGTTCTCTCTTTTTACTTTTTATTCTTTTTAGGTATAGAGTTTGCCTCTGTATCATGAAATGAGTGCATACAAAGTAGTAAATGAAAATATAATTATTTTTGTGTAGTTGTATATTGCACTACTGATGTATGTGTCAAGTGCCTTAATAATGTCTTCCCACACTTGAAAAAGGAAGACTTTGACCAGACTCAGGATTTCACACGTTCTTACTTTTATTCTTTACAATGACAAGAATGGTGAAAAACCTTTGAACACAAAACGCAATGCAAATAAGTTCATCATTTTTTATCAAACAAGTACAAATAAACAATTTCAGGTCAGTACATTTAATTTGGTAAAATTATATTTTAAACATTTTTTTTTTTACTGAATCAATGCAGGTAAGTAATTGTAAAATTAGGCATTAACCAAACATAAAACTAGGCCTACTTTTATCACCTAAAACCATTTTGTTTGTTTATATCAAACATCATATTACAATTTAAATTGAACACTTTCTCAACAGAAATACTTTTGGTAACACTAGTTTAGGGAACATCTATTAACCATTAATTAGTTGCTTATTAGCATTAGTAACATATTGGATCTTAATTTGTAATTATTTTGTACTTATTAATGCCTTATTATACATTTAATGGCTATCTCGCAGTCCAAAGAGGGTTAGGGTTAAGATTAGGGTTTGGGTTAATCTTAATCCTAATCCTAACCCTAGCATGTTACAACTGTAATTCATAAACAACTTCCTTACTTAATACCAATAAGTAATAGCTTCACACTTGTCACTAAACTGGCTCGATTACACAACATAATAAGCACAATTTAATCTACAACCTCACATCTCACCCTCACTGTAAAACAGTCTATTCTTCCCCACCTTTTCTATTTCCTGCCTTGAGTCTCTCCTCCCTGCTCCATTTCCCCTCCCCTTCCCCCACCCCCTCCACTTAGGTGCAACACTGCTCTCCCTTTTTATATCCTCCCTATAATAAAAGATTTCTTACCCTTCTTTAGGGAGGGCTGGTGATGGTCACAATTAAGCAATAAAATAAAACAATGTATTTTATTGCAATAACAAAATATGCATTGCTGTCTCATAATGATTGCACTTCCTGTGGTGTTGACCTTTGACAGCATGTGCAGACAAGAGAAAAATAAATACATAAATAAATAAGTAATACTTCTGAGGTTATTGAGGGAAAACTCTTAGTTAATGGTTTACTGGTTGTATATTAGGGCCATGTAGAATAAGGCATTAATAAGTACCTAATAATGACAAATTACGAGTCAATATGTTACAAATATGCATGATAATAAGCAGCTAATTAATGGTTAATAGGTGTTCCCTAAACTAAAGTGTTACCATACTTTTATATTATACCATTTTCATACACAATGTGAATTAAATATTTTCACTCTGAATTTTATTAAAGAGAAATTTGCTATATTTTAAATACTAACATATTTTAGCCCTTAAATAATACACAAGGTTTTAAGCAAATTTAAACTGTTTACCTCTTCTCAGATCAACAACTTAATTAACTCAGCAAATGAATTGAGCAACTGAATTATACAATGATGAGATCACATTTTAACAGCCCAGTCATTATGAGCTCACCAGTAGCCCTTCTGGTTTCAGTCCTTTTCCCGTGCGTAACGTGCAGTGCACATTTCAGCTGTGCACAGCCATAGGCCGGAAATACGGTGACTCTCATCAGTGCGATTGTGCTCTCCTGTTGAGGTGCGCCACGGAGAATCATGCACACACACGGAGCAGTATGAGCGCCCGCCGGCATGCGCTTGGTGCGGCGCATGCACCCAGCCTGGTTTATGCTTACGCGCTCAGAGCACTCAGGCAGTCGCCTGTTATCGCCTGTTATCAGGCCTTCAGCAGACCAAGATTAGAGCATGAAAACATTAGATCTACAGGACAGATTTATATTAGTTTGACAAACAAATCTGATAACATGATATGGTAAATGGTAAATGAACTTGATTTATATAGCGCTTTATCACCACACTGAAGCAGTCCCAAAGCACTTTACATATCAGCTCATTCACCCAATCACTCTCACATTCACACACCAATGGGACAGGACTGCCATGCAAGGCGCTAGTCGACCACTGGGAGCAACTTAGGGTTCAGTGTCTTGCCCAAGGACACTTCGACACATAGTCAGGTACTGGGATCGAACCCCCAACCTCTCGATCAGAAGACGACCCTCTACCACCTGAGCCACGGTCGCCCACAAAGATATAAAGACCCTATTGACATGTAAAGCTTATTATATGTAGAGGCACAAACCTTTGTTCGGCTCTGCACTGATTTAAAATAAAGAAACCATGTGCTGAACCACAATAGTCCCATTTGCTTCCCGTAACAGGAGACGTGCCGTCACTGCGTGCACACACAAACGCTGTAAACAGCCTTATATATATCATAAATCTCTTCATTTCTGAAGGACATACACCTCTGATGTTTTTACTACAGGCAACATGCAGTTTATCTGCAAGAAAATTCATTACCACTGTAGATTTTTTTTTACAGCATAAAAGCATTATTATGGTTGTTTTGCTTTGAATGCAGATGTATCGTCTTCCTTTTAATACATTGACTTCTTTATTTCTGTCCAAATGTAGAATGCCACTTAAATTCAATTCAACTTTCCTATTTGTAGGTTTTTGATCGCTACCTTATATTGTTTCATATAAAAGCCGAGAGCATTTCTAAAAATGGAGATCAGGTACCTCTATAGTAATACATGAAAAAAATAAAATTAAAACATAAAAACATTCTTTGGCAATGTTAAAAGTAATTTTTGCTTGTGCCAGCTCAGATATATATATATTTTTTTTACTGCATTTCAAATAAAAAAAAAATACATTCATATTTGTATAATGTAAGTATACAATATAGTTTGTGTTTGAATTCAAAAAAAAAAAAAGAAAAAAAAGTAATAAGTAATTTTTTTTTTTTAATTAATTGCTTGACATTTCAGGCGGCCCCACATTGGGTCCCAGCCCCAAAGTTGAAAAACGTTGATCTAATCAATCCTGAGAACAGAGTAATTCAAACACAAGATACATTTCATTAACAATATGTAAACTACTTAACCTAAAATTGTTTATATTTACTTACAGAATATTGAGCAATCTAAAACTAGAACAATAATAAGCATCTTGAATACTAATAATCTTGGCAGCACTAGTGGGCCAACGTTTTTGCAAAAAAAAGAACATTTTTGCACTACACACTGTTCCTTTTTACAGCGCGACTTTATCATCAGTCTTTGTCTAAACACCGAACCTTCCAGCAACATGATCCATTCACTGAATAGTGCTCTCTCACTTGAACATCTGTTCATCTGTGGATAAGAAGCACCGACTGGCTGACTCCAGGCATCAACATCTGTCAGCACTGGTGTCGCTGGCACCAGCTGATCCTGGGTGGTAGAATTATTTTTAGATGCGCGTGAGTCAACTATGAATCGAGACACGTAGGAATGTCGTTCTGTGGTCGATTTAGGTGCATGAAGATTTTAAACTAGACAGAAAACATGGAGCACTGAGCTCCAGCTCTGTTTGCTCTTTCAACAGCCTCAGCATTAACCCTGACCCTCCCACCCACTCCCCTCCACAGTTGATTCGTTGAATCTGGCTGACCTGACGCCCTTCTGCAGCGGGGGCTATTGGCAGGAGCTGCCACATATTGCAGCCCAATAGAAGCTGCAGAGGACACACATTAGCTTATTCTACTGTGACGAGAATGTAGCAATGTGTAAAAAAAATAATACCATGATTGTAGTTTTCTTGTTCTCACAATGTAAGGAAGTTTCTGTAATTTCCTTAAACATAAGGATAAGTGGAGAAGGAATTAGTTCATGTCAGACATGGGCAAAAATTGTTATGCAAGAAGTTGGAAGGAATATGAAGCCCAACATTCTACACAAATGCACAATTTGTGTACAATTACTCTTGAAACATAAAATGACAACAACAACAGACAACAACCATTTAAACATTACAAAATTACTACAAAAACAACACCACATTACAGAATAGCTCCAAAGGCACCACAAATTATTCACAGAATTACAGAAAAATACAGAAAACAACAAAAAAAACAGACTCCAAAAAAGCACAAAACAACAAAAATGCAGAAAATTACACCAAGAACACAAAAATTAACAAAAACACGCAATCACTCCAAATGCACACAAAATGACTAAAAACTGACAAAACATTCAAACCACGAAGACATAAAAAGACTGGCTGTTGACAGTCGAAACATGAAAATTTCCTGAAAAACCCTGTCTGAATAAACAAAAGATCAACTTAACAAGTACGTTTTTAGATGCAATCATTTTTCATCGTCAATTGCTGCATATAATCACAAATAAAACATTCTTACAACACTGCCTTGTATTCAGTGTCGGCCACTCTTCCCACTACAGGGGAGCTTTCTCTTAATCAAAGATATCTGATTGGCAAACAACTGACTGGGTCCATTCACTGACAGCGGAGTCTGCTCCATAGATATAATATACTGTGGTGTAATTGTTTAATGTTTGTGTAATTGAACGTACCCTAGAGCTGTTGTTAGGATCAATGTGTATATGTCTATGGCCTGCTCTGTTGATTTACATGACGTCACTCACATTACTGCATCGCGACAAAGCTAGAGCGCTAAATTCTGATGGAGAGCAGGAAACTTGAGAATCTGCCATATGAAATCATCCAAATGCCAATGTTTTGTAGAGTTTACGCCTGCTCCAATCGTTGTCATCGAGAAAAAGCAAAGATATTTTATAGAGTACCGAAGATTGTCGTACACAAAGGTGCAAAATGCGTAAAAAGCTCACAGAACGCCGCCGTAAAAAGTGGATTTTAAACCTACTAATGCTGTCGGGAGGAGCAGAGTCTGCTGATGCCCATGACTGTAGCGACCACTTCAGAGGTATGTTAGCGAGCTAACTTTGTTTTTGTGGCTGTGTTTATATAGCATTAGGAATCCGTGAACCCTTTGTTCTTTGGGTATTCCGTTTTAAAACCAAATCAAAATAACAAATAAACAGTGTGGTTATTTTGTTTATATGATTTAAAACCAAAACAGAAATACAGGAAAACCAAAAACCAGATGAGCAGTGTTTTTCTGTTTATTTTTTAAAGCTTGTTCTGTTTGTGTGATATTTATGGAGAAATTAGAGTGAGAACTGAAGTCCGCTGCGCTGGTTTCCCCCCACAGGTCCTGGACCTGGTCTTCTCACACAATAGGACTGTTTAGGATTTATTTCAGCAGTTTTCTGGTCCTGCTCATGTTTTCATTCAGTCTGTTTATGTTTTAGCTCATAAAAAGCTGCTCACGGTTCTAAATTGTTTTGCGGTGTTACAGTTCAAATAGTATCTAAATAAACTGGTGACTGACTATAGACTGTGAGGAACAATAGATGTTAGAACTTCTACCATTTGGCAATGTACTTTTGCAAAAAAAATGACAACTTTTTTTAGGGTAGTAAAAAAAAATATTTTGCACGTTATAAATACAGCTAACAACAGCCGTCAACACACACGGAAGTTGATCATAAGAAATGAGGGGCACCAGTAGATTCATTACATCACCTCTGGTTCCACACATGTGCATGTTCTACGTAACATCCATTTCTTTTGGTTTTGATTTATTAATGTATTAATAACGTTTCAATTCACCAGTAATGTGACTTACGCATTGCTTCTTTTTATGTCCGGGACCGGGAGCAAAAGTTCGCCCAGTCACCAGTTTATCTAGATACCTTTTGGACACTGTTCGGTAAAGTTGGCAGATATTCACAGATTCAGACTTCCAGCATCAATACCTCTTTAACGAAACATCATCAACACACAAATTACACCTCTGCCATCAGTGTGAGGTGGAAAACATGATACAAGATCATTTTTATCAAACGCAGCAGAATAAAAGTCAGTCTGTGTGTCGCCTCTGTGTGGTGAGATTAAAACATTAAGCTCTCGTCCTAGTTTCCCCGTAAATATCCAAACATCACACAAACAGAACCAGACCTAATTTTAAAACAGAAAAATGCTGCTTGTTTGGTTTTTCCGTTTCTGTTTCTGCTTTTGAATTAATAAAACCATAAAAAAAAAATAAAAATCAACCCAATTTTTCAATTTGTTTTGAAACGAAATAAACAAAGAAGGAAAGGTACACGGATTCATTAGGTTGTTGTTAAATGGTCATTTACTATTATTTACCTTCTTTCTTTCACCCCTGCACACTGTGCACATAAAGCTGAACACCCTATGCTATTTCACTACATGTCATAAATTACTATTCAGTAGTAGTATATATGTATGTGTCAAATAAACCGGTTGCATCCTTGACTGTCAGGCTAACGTCGTAAAGATGTTCAGCATGTTTGTTTACAATCTAGCCGTTACTGCTGAGGATGTTATGGACCCACCCGCTCAGAAAAAAAGTTCTATGCCTTTGTACTTTTATACGCTTTCATAGGCTGTTTGGTGTAGTAGGGTCATGTTTAAATGGTCTTTTATTTATTTATATTCACAATACGCAAAAGTGCGCAGATTTTGGTGTGCGGCAGGGGGGGGGGAGGGGTATGATGCTACTCGAAATGGAGTGTTTTGTGCCCCCCGCAGTTTTCTTAATCCCCCGCATAGAATACTGCCTGGCGCCGACTCTGCTTGTATTGAATAATAAGAAATGGAGCATCGGTGAGAAAATGTCATTTATATCCTCACCACTGTAAAGAGCCATTATGCTTAATTTAAACTGACATTTAGAAATGGGAATACGTCACAGGTAATTGAGCATGGAAACGCGAGGAACGCGAGGACACATTGCTTATGTGTCAAGAGATATGTTTGATTTTACATTTAAAAGGCCTTAAATGCGCAGCTGCTAAGGTAGGTGTGATGGATGGTCATCCTGTGGGTAATTTACATGTCAACATGCCTCATGAAGCTTTAACACCTGGGGGGGAGACATTATGTTGACAGCATAGAGACGACTGAAGCAGTTGTTTCATTCCAAACACAAATAGTTACAATGTCCCATTTAACCCACACAACTTACACACTTATGACAAAATGTGATTTAAGAAGTGGTAACTAATCCTTTAGCTGTTCCCCACAGGCCCACTGGTTTTGATTAAGATACTTCAGAGCTTGACTAAAACAAAGCAGTAGTTTCTACATGATATTACAATTTATATCTCTCCGATCTCTTTTTACTAAGACCATATTCTACCCATGCATCCATCAGTACCATGTATTATTCCTTAACTATAGAGTTTAAGGAATCTAAACCAACAAAGACAATAAAACATACTGCTCACTTCCAGAAACTCATTATCTGAACTATGGTAACATGTTTTCAGATGGTGGGAGGAACCCACATGAGAACAAACTATGAAAAATAGAAATTTGAAAATGAAATTCCACTTGCTCACTTAATCTCCCATTTGTTTTACATTTCAAGTTCTCTACTATCATGTTCTAAAGGCTTGCGTTCCTCATAGCTTGGAAATAAGCCTATTGCCTCCATCACAACCACCCCTGAAACAGATAAGCTTCCTTGTTGTGGCTGTTTACAATACCACTTGTGACTAATATGCTATCACAGCTTATTTAAAACATCTTTTGGTGCAATAACTCAGACACATTGTCAGTGTTACTACCTGGAGTTAATGGACGTTTTAGTCTTAGAACAGACACACTCCTACATGCAACCATGGCCTGTGTCCAAGTAACATTCAGCTACCTCCACTCTGCTCAATGCACTCAGTGGCACCTCATGCCTCTGGTTTCCAAAGTCATTGGCCTTAGCTCTAGTGCACTGTCCACCTGTGACTTCCTTCTGATTGCTTTGATGATCAATTTGATGACCCAGTCATGCCTCAATCAATAGCGACTTTCGCTCCGTGACTTGGAGCATCTAGAGTATATGTTTTGGTGTACCTACTGTAAAACAGAGAAGTCTTTCTACTTCATCCCATATGTGCAGTTTGGACGGGCTTGGGTCATCAGGAATTGGAACCTCTCGGGACTACATTACCAGACACTATGATCTATTCTTCTACTAGTGGATTCAATTCTTGCTTGGATCATGGCCTTGTGCTTTAATCACATTTTCGCTTGTTGTAATGCCTCCTCTTCCTCCCTGTACCAATAATAATCCCTTCTCCCGGAAACTTAAAAGAGAAGTTTTCTTACCTGTGCCAATGATGTAAATTCATCTGACCAAGTGTGTTACAGGTCCCAATAAGTCCCAGTCATCTTTCAGTGTCTGTCATGCAGACAATACAGTTAAGCTGAGGGCAGTGGATTCCTTAATTATTTACGTTACAGATTGAAACCGGAATACAGGATAAATGATTGGCAGAAGAGCAAACCAGCTCAAACCATAAACTAAGAAATTTTGCCTTTGGTTGACACTTTTTTATGCTTCTAAAAAGAGTAATAATCAAGTACTTTTATTTGCTTAAAATAGCTTTAAAGAAAAAATGCTCTGACAAAAGAAAAACATTTAATTTACACAAAAAAATATCAGCAGAGAGAATGAAGTTGGAGACTGAAACGTAATGAAAGCCATTTAGATGGGTGCAAATGAGCCTGCAGGTCATCATCACACACAGTATGGTGTCATCATGGTACGATGAGTGAGCACAAGCTAGCTGAGCCCTCCCTGTAGACAGGACTTGGTAAACAGCCTGTTTTTCTGCAGAGCGTTACACTTTATACTCCCAGCACAGCTCACATGATCTGGGACATCTGTTGGCGTCCTCCAGCAAAGTCTCCAAAACCAAAGCTCTCAAAAAACAAAAATTAAAAAATATTAAAGATACCAGGGGGATGTGGTAGGACTGTCCAGTGTCCACTTGGCAAAGTCATTTGGTTCATTTCAGTTTGTAATAAATGCAGAATAACCTGTGAATGCCAAAGGAGACTTGCCAACTACTGAAAGTTAAACATGTGCATTCAAGCATGTTTTGATAAATTTGAACCAAACCAAAAAAAAAAAAACATGAATAAATAAAAGGGCAAAGCGCTAAGGATCAGTCCCACGGCTATATAGAGAGCACTGTGGTTTTTAGACTCATCTGTCGTGAAGCAGGAGACTCTACATTGGATGCCGGGGTAGTTGTTGCTGTTAGTTTAATCCACCAACTCCAACATTCAGTAATCTATCATTGTGCCTCAGAAAATGGCTGTAAATGCTCCATTTTTTTCCTTTCTTCATCTGAAATGCTGCAAAAAACTATTACCTGCAAATGTGAAAAATTGCAAATGCAATTATTGAATACGGGGTTCTAACTACGTCCATGGCCACAGGCGCATTATTTCACGCAGCTGGGCACACAAGCCGTTTCTCTGACCGCTTCATTTGTGGATCTCCATGGTTCACGTTGCCTTCAGAGTAGCTCAAAAACAGTTCACAGGGAGCTGCGTGAAATGTGCTGTCATTGCCACCACTGACATCACGCATCTCCATCTGGCAATCTAAAAAATGTGTCTTGATTTGGCGGTTGCCTGGGGAACAGTATATTTCTGACTCCATTGTAATGTTTGTTGGAGGGGAAATTTGGGAGTTGTGTTGTTTTTCAAGGGCTTGGCTCTGTCATTCAGGGCTGTGGAGTAATTTTAAGATTTGAACCAATTTCAAGCCACCAACCAAATAAAGCTTTATTAATGTCCCTCTCCTGTATTAAACTTCACAAACCAAGTTTGATAAAGACACGAATTAGTGAGTTTGGAGTTCAAGAAAGAACTTGACTGACTTGTGTACACAGACTCTTGACCTCAGCCTAGTGGAATAACATTGGGATGAACTTGAGTGGAGACTAAAAAATTACTGTAAATCAGTGATTCGTAAACTTTTCACAGTCCCTTACCCCTTCAGACATTTAACCTGAAGCTATGTACCCCCTACTCCTGCACAATTAAAATAACAGAATATTGTAATATAATATACAATGTGTACATTGTACCCAATATACAACACATTTAAAAAATATATATAAAAATAATAATAGGAAAGCACACAAGAAAACATCCTAATCAGAATTATCACAGGTGTAAAATCAATCAATGAAATTCACATAAGTCTATGTGAGAGCAGGGCGACTGGCCATTTAATGAAATTGCTCACAACTAAAGCGTAGACTTAGAGGCTAATGTGTAATTTGTGGCAATGCAGGCTTTTTATTCACGTGCCCTCTATGACAATTTGCGTGCAATACTATGGGAACCTAAGCTGTAAAACATCTAAAACAATTAAACAATTGCACTATCCTACTTTTATGAATGGAATGAATAAATGATAATGAGTGCTGCAATACATAATCAGCCAAAATGCTATGATACCACCTTTAATTGTATAATTGTTTATCATTAAAGATTGTCATAAAATGATCAGTTTTAAAATACCTAAATCAGCAAAACTTAGATAATGGCAAAACAAAAACAAAACTTTTTTTCTTTTTACTTTTATTTAACCAGAAAATTAACTGAGAATAATGAGTAATAAAGTAAGTTCTACTTGGTGTTTTACCAGCACGTTCTGCAGCAGTGATTGTATTTTACATACATGGCACAAGTGATTGATACGAGATTGAGTTTGTGAATATGGCTGACATTCAGCCATTATTAGCCCTACCTTATCCCTGCTAATGCCCCAATGCAGATTTATGGGTTGTGTATTTTTAGCCTCCAACGTGTTATTTATAATCAGATAATGTCGGATGTAGTAAATAGCAGTCCAGCTCTGATATATAAACAGAGAGCACAAGTTTAAGGAGACTCAATGCTGAATATTATTTTTTAGTAATCTTTCTTGCAGATTTTTGTTAAAGATTTGTCAAAATACAGAAAGTAAAACTAATACTATTTAGGAGTATGGGACAAAATCATTTTATTTTAAGCCAAATTCTGGATAGTAAAAGTCAGCAAAATTACAGATAAATAGCAGCCCAACAACGGTAGTTTTAGTATTTGATAACTAAATTTGAAATGTCCAAGTTCATGTCAATGAAAAAGGCACTAGACTTTCACAGTTTTTGGGGGTCTCAGACACTGACTCTCAAAGTGTCACGTCTCGACAATAACAAACCTGTGTAGAAGAACAGAGCAGAAATTACAGTAAAAAGTTAGATTAAAGAGTCTATGGTGAGCATGTAGCTGTAAGGGATTTATGAGAGCTAATTGTGTTAAACAATTAAGGAGTCGACTGCTTTAAAAAAAAAAAAATAATTGACAGATATTGTGAGCCGTCAGGATTTTATTGTTCGCTTGCCAATGCCGATGGTCTCTTGTCCCATTGAGAGAGATTTGTTATGCTGCAATGTACATCAATTTTGCCTTATTTTGTCCCTCTCCACGATGGGAAATAAACATAGTATGCTGCCAACACCACGCAAAGCATTTTTTGCCCTAATGCTCTGCCATCGTTGATTTATCAGCACAACTATCCTGTAGACTTTCTAAACAAACAAGTGTAGACTTCTACTCCTTAACACACACACAGGTCGCACAAGCTCAGAGTTCCTTCGGATAACACCCAAAACTGCTGGCGGAGTGGGGGATGCCGTCAAACTGAAGGAGGTTGCCGACAAAAAACGGATATGGGAGTATTTTGAATGACTTCCGGGCGGCTTCAAAGAGGTTCTGGACCACCATCCAAGGCAGTGGTCCTTGGAAGAATGCAATAAAACAGTAAATGTTTCATAGTTAATGATGACTGAATAGTTAAACTTTTCATGAGTAACCTCTTTACAAAGTAATATACTACATAGATCAGTTTGCTTTACAAAATATCAACTTGTCATGTGGCAAGTAGATTGGATGCCCTACTTGCCCAGTAGGAGAAGTGACCTTTGGAAGTTAATGTAGAGCCCTGTCCTTTGAGACCTATGTCCAGATGCTCTCGTTCATCTACTTGTTTTTGAACTTGCATCAAATACTTCAGCTTATCAACCAAAGTTCAGCTAACAGCAAAGCCTTTTTTTGAATAAAGTGATTCAATGTACAGTGGTAAGGATTAGAAACGTGGCCTGAAGTGATTAATTAACTCCCAAAGTCTGTGTCAACTGAGGTATCCGTGTGTGGATGTAGACCTGCTTAACATCAAGTGTCAAGTGTCGACTATGCTGCTATGACGCTAATTGATGAGGATACTAGCGATCAAAATAAGAAAACAAAAATGTATTCATGCATCGATCTAAAATATATTCACTTGAAAATAGAATCAAAGAAACAATTAAGGTCAACTGCAGCTAGTGGTCAACTGTGTTGTGATTTTTTTTAATTTTTTTTGTTTGATGATGCTAGATTTGTGTAAAACTTGCTCTATTCAACGGCTGATTACAAAAGAATGAAACGAGCCAGAAACAAATGGTTTTTTTTTTTGATGAAAGTAGAGGCTTTAATTTTGCCATCAAAAGCCATGTCAGTGTTTTTTTTTAATGTTTTATATAAGGAAACAATGTTCAGATGTTAGAGTTGTCACTAAAGAAAACAAATGCTTTAAAGTCACTGACAGGGTTTTTTTTTTTTTACAAAAAGGCTGTTTTCTCAGCTTTTTGCTCTGAAACTGAAGATTTGTGTAAAACTTGCCCTATTCAACAGCTGATTACAAAAGAATGAAACGAGCCAGAAACAAAAGTTTTTTGATGAAAGTAGAGGCTTCAATCTTTCAGAATCTGGTAGAATCAGATAGTCATAGTAGAAAATATTCTGTGGGTCTTTAAAATCAATCAAAATGCTCAAAAACGGCTGGCACTGAGGGGGTAGAAAATCTGAAAATGGCTGGCACTGAATGAGTTAACAGATATCCTTATTTGTGCCTGGCAAAGATATGAAAAAATGCAACTTTCATTTATTGTACTGTTACAATGATGATATTTTTTTCTTAAACATAACATTTAACATAAACCCTTTTGTTAGATTAATAGTTGGATAAAAGACTTTTGAAAATGTTCAGTCCAACTTCTGTTGAATTTTTATAAAAATGGCAATATAACTGCATGGGAAAGCCATATTCTTTAATGATGTGATTTCCATCTGGAAAAATTAAATGCTTCCTTTCCAACCGTTTGAGGCAGATGGTCTTGAAACATTAGTTCGATACTGCTGGAGGTTTTTTTTTTTTGAGTTAAAAGGGCTGTTTTTCTGCTCTTGCATGTTCATGGGGAAATGTTGGGTTTTCCTTCCAAATATGACATCTTTATATGTTTGATATGAGGAGGTGCACCAAAAGAAAAGGCATTAAAATACAACATACCGCATCTCACACAATGCTTTCCTACAAACTATGACTTCTGTGGTATAAAATTGTTCTTAATGTTAGTATCTTTAACTGCAGTCGCTGTTAGTCCAAGAATTAGTCCAGATGGTCTGATTCTGAATGTGTGTGATAATACAATAGCAGAGACATGATCTTGCAATTGGTTGCCGTGCCTGTGAAAAGCTGGTGTGCAGAGTGACACACAGCTTTCTACACATGACAAAGCCTGTCATCGCAGCGTAATGATGAATCTACCATCTGGTGTCAAAAATCAGAGAGACCTTTTAAAATGTAATGGCTGCTGCAAAAAGAAATAACCTGTGTAGCGGGCTGCTTTCAAACATATCCCTGACAAGCGAACTGTTGCTTTCCAAATCCCACTAAGCCTTACAAATCTCTCTATTCTAGTCTCCAGAGAGGAAGTAGGGTTTTTTCCCCTTATGATTGTATACAGTTGAAGAATCCCAACAGTACAAAGTAGGTTTGTTTAAGGATGCATCCTCCAGCAGAGGTCTGAGTGTTTAGGAGAATACAGATTTATTTTTTCATATTTACTTATTGTTATTTTAAGCATTTTATGGATCAAAATCATGCCTGAACAGCAGCAAAGATTATAGCTTTAGGGTTTGTTTCTCCCCCACAAGATCCAATTGTGAAGCAGAAACGGTCATCACACCAATATTTGTCATATCAGAAAACTACTAAACAACTAAATTGGCAAATCCAAGTAAAACCAACAAAGACATGGCTGTATCTCTTTCTCTCATGTCCTGACTGCCATATTGAACCTTGTCCGTGGTAAAAAAAAACCAAACAAAAAACAAATGGGGTGTTTTTTTTCCCTTCTATCAGCTCATTGTTGGCATTTAGACGATGACTCATTTGCAAGCACTGGACCAACATGAACACAAAGTGAAGTAGCTACCTATTTCTAGGCCAAATTTGGTCCCAGGCCCCAATAATTTCATTTCATTTATTTATTTAGCACACACAAAAAACACATTTAAGGTGCAGGGAGGGAATGAAGC
The DNA here is from genome assembly GCF_900634775.1 of Gouania willdenowi. NCBI lineage: Eukaryota > Metazoa > Chordata > Actinopteri > Blenniiformes > Gobiesocidae > Gouania > Gouania willdenowi. The sequence goes on from NC_041059.1 coordinate 24,007,761, forward strand.
TTGTACAAGAGCTCCACCCCTGTCAATAAACACACGCAAATTAAAATAAAGGCTAATAAAATAAACACTTAGAAAATCATGAGGAAAAAATGCACAAATAATCGTTGATATGTTGAAAACTAATATATAAACAAAGTTCACAAATACTGATATCAAAAGACAAATCAAAATATTGAACAAAATATTAATTGAATATCAAAAAAGAAATACGTAAAGTAAAGTAATTTGGTGTAATGTAGGGGGATTCATTAATGGATGAGATGTTTTTTAACTGCCTTTTAAAGAATGAGCAAGAGGATATGGATCTTATTTGGGGAAGTTTCCTATTCCAAGCAGAGGACCTTTATAGGATATGTTAAATTGGTGATATGATGTACGGGCAAAGGGTAGATATAGAGAATAGTTATTGTCATTACTGTGTCTTGCACAGTATGACTGTATATTTGAAGTAAATGTAAAAAAAACTTTGAACAGTGACAGAAACATCTTGCTTACTATAAATAAACTTGTGTATGAATAAATATGCCTGATAGATATTTAGCTTGTGAAATGGTAGAATCGCATAACTGGTAAAAAGTGGAGATGATGGAGCAATCAGTTTATGGATCTATTTAATAGAAGTTATAGAATTGAATAATACATACCTAGCAGTAGGCTCCAAGTCAGGTTCCATTGACTCTTGTGAAGAAGTGCTGTTATTGATCCCACAAACTGCTTAACTTGAGCAAAGACGCATCATGTGACCATGTCCTAACCAGAAGAAGGGCAAAGGACTAATTTATTTACCCAATATAACCCAGGCAAAGTAGCGTGAACCTGGGAGATGAGCTGATCTGAGCCTGGTACTAATGCATCGATCAAAAACACCAGGAAGCTATCAAAGCCAGTATGATGGATGCAGAGGGAATTGCAGTGTGTTCAGCTTCCAGTCTGGTCCTCACACTGTATCTCTGGTGGCTGGACTCCAGGAGCATGTCACTTGGGTTTGATCCAGGTGGTAAAAGCATAAGGGCTCCTGGTGGTGGAGATGTGCCGAGCTCAAACTATGCCATCTGGTGATGAGTCACTTTGACTCTGTGCTTGCTTGCTCTGACTGGGCACAAGATTGCAAGTTGTCATCGAGCTTGTGTTTGTCACTTTAGAGCATTAGGAACGTGTTTAATGTGACATCAACTCCTAATGGGTAAAAAAAAGCAACAACTACTTAGGCTCCATCTGGGATAAAAGAAACCAATACAATAACATTTATGTGCAATTTGACCTCCTAAAATAAAAGACCAAAAGCAAGGGACAAGACAGCTGGATTGTAAGTTAAAGTGTTACATAATATCCACAATGCGTTTAAATCTTCCGTTTTATTGAGCAACGCGACTTTAAATGCATCGGCAGCGTTAATGAAATGCAAAAGCGTAATTGAGACGAGCTGGAGGCTCCGCACACAGTAATCTCTCCAGTATTGTGCACGGCTGACAGCAGCTTGAGCGCTGCCTCTTAGATAGATGCAGCCAACTAACAGCTCTGTTCCTGTGTGACAGATCCTCTCCTCCAGGCCACAGCTGACCCAAATCTATGGAGATTTTTTTTTTCTTCTCCTCTCTGACACTTAAAGCACTCTTGTAGTCACTTTTCAAATCCAAGCACCATTCTTCATAGTGTTATGTTGGGGAGACATAGACAACCTTCTACTGCCCCCTATATGCTAGCATGCAGTCATACCTTCTGAGTGTACACACAATAAAAGTGGATTTCTGGTGAATTCTGACACTTTTCTAGAATCAATACTCTTTCCTACGACAATGACTCTTCTGTTGTCTTAGTCACCCATCAAAATGCCACAAGTTCACAGCCTGTCCTTCACTGGACAGCTGTAGTTATACAGATCATATCAAAACCTAACAAAAGCTGAAGCCTGGGAGATGCACCAGAACCTGTATATTTTCAAACTCACTCCAATATGTTAACTTCTCCATTTCAAATATAAAAAACTTTTAAATAAAATCATTGATGAAATAAAGTTAATCTATAGCTAGAAATTGATTATTTCTTTATATGTGACAAAACACCCCTTTCAAGTGCAGGACAAGCATGATACCAAATCAGTGTTTATTTCACTTTCTTTTCCTCATGGTCTTATAGTCTAAGACTTCTGTCATTAGTACATACATCATTTCTAGCCTCAACATCAACTAAATGATCAATCTCCTGTTTTCTCTCTTTAAACCTTGCTCAAATGACCAATATCTTTCTTCTGGGTCCTGAACTGAATCACAAAACTGAAGCAGGGTTTTGTTTTGTTTTTTATCAGAGATGTTGAAAATGTGTGAAAATAGCTATTTGTTCAATTATTAACATGTTAGACAATAGGTTTTTATTTGAATCATGTGTTCTTTATTGACAAAAGGTGTTAAGAGTTTGATAAAAAATGACCCAAGGACACAAGTAGACATCTGTTTTGTTTATCGTCATGACTGATAAAAAATAAGTACTAAAAAAAAGCATTACTGACAAATACTGAGGAAAGGGTAAGATGATGAAACGCCATGATTACCAGCTTTGGATTGTGAGAAGGTTAATCAATCATGAACAAGACTGGGTTGGTACTGCATCTTTGTGTTTTACAGCGTCTCCGCACTCTGAATTTCTTTGAGTTATGAATGTCCTCTCATTCCATCTGTATCCTGGCCTGAATGATGTAGGACACTGTGTGAGGGTGTTTGTGTAGCTGTGCTCTAGAGTAGAACATTCAGCCTGTGTCTGCATGTGTAAAAACAGAAATTAAAAGTCACAGGCAGAGGGAAATGGAGCTTCTACACAAATTAAAGGTCAAAACTGAAATTCAAAGTGCTCCAAGTGCAAGCTGCACAACCCCAAATCACCCTTAACTCAACGTAGACGTGAGATAATGAACACCAAAATAATGGCCCCATTGGCAGCCTTTCTCACATACACAAGCATGAAATAATAAACCCTCAAACTGTGACGTGTGTGTCATCTCATCCTCAGAGAAACAGTTGGTGCGGTGCATCTGAGGTTGTTTTTAGGTGGATTTAAAAAAGGATGCATGTTTGTAATAGACTGGGGTCACAGCACTGTGCCACTGTAGAAGGGCATCATTTGTAAAGCTATGAATAACAGCTATTATAACCCTTACATGAAGTCATTACTGCAGCCGTGCAACTAAAACACTTTATTTTCCCAAAACAGGGATTGTTAAAATCTGTGTAAGACACTGCGTCTTTACTTCAATCAGTTGTTGTTTTTTTAAGCTTTCAGCATTGCAGAAACCTGAAAACACCCTTATTAAAACACTATATACATATATTGTATAATATATACATTCAAATACACAATATCTGTATAGTTTAATATTGGTCATGTGGAGTTGTGATTTCCTTTCTAACCTCTGAAAAAGCATTCAAAAGTAATGGTAAAGTGTTTTCAAAAGGCAATGTAATTTTTAGTAAGTGAATCAATATAAAATGTAATAGAGATGCTTAAATCAAGCCAAAATCGCACGTTTTAAACAATTCCACTTGTTTTAATTCAGTTTCCTCAAGCAAAACACAAAATACCATAACATGGAAAACAGCATACTGTAAGAATTTTCATTCTTTTAAAGAAGTTTATTGTAACCACATAAGGGTGCTAAATTTAAAGACCACTGTAGCAAGGACAGGATCTTAAAAATAATTGAATACTATGGTGTATTAATACGCAAAATGATATAGAATTAGATCAGCACAGTAAGAGACAAATATATTTTATGTCCTGGAATTTATCTAAATCCAAACATTCTCTAAACAAAGTTTAAATTCACTGTATTGGAATAAGTGGCATTGACGTTGATAACCACAAGCGTTAAATGTGTAAATAAACCACTTTGCTGTAAAACTGAAAAGTAAAGCTAAACTCACCCCGTCTATTTCATCCATTGTACACATCTGAAAAAGTGACGTGAAAGACCTCATAGAATTGCTTCAAAATAGCTCTACATCAAAACAGATGGAGCTCTTGACCAATTTATGTTCACATCATATTGGTGCTGGAATTGTTATTCAAGTCTAACAAAATGTACCCAAAAGAGGTCACAGTCAGCCCGTTGTCCTTTTAGTAAAAGATTACATGAAAGAGACACAACATTTGGTGAGGGAACAGCCAGAGTAAACAAAGATTAATCCAACGAGCCCGATCCACAGTTCTGTGTCTCTCTGTGACGTACCAATGACAGGCAACAACAGAGAAGTGGAGCAAAATGAGATTTTAATGGGAAAGGCCAAAGCATGTAGAAGAAGCAGAGGCTGTGGAGGGTGGGGGGCACAGCTGGGAGGGGCTGACTCATAATACATTTTGACGCAGCATCAAAATTATCACACCCGATATTCATCAAGTCAGAAAAGGCTTATATGGTGCTGGCAAACAGTGTTAATACTTTAGAAGCATTAAGATGTTTGTTTACGTAAGTAAAGTCAACTAATATCAGTCAGTCTTCTCTTTACCGGCCTCTAGTGGCTGGCAAGGGACGTGCAACCAAAATCAGACACTTAGGGTGAACTAATACTTCAGCTCACAGCAGGAACCCCCCCCCACCTCCCACTTTCTAACCTCCTCCATCAAATGCTTGTTTAAATCTATTTGCTCCATTATGGATACCAGTCCCATCTTGCTACAAAAACTCTAAAAATCATGGTGTCTGGAAACGAAAGACCTGAAAAACAAATAACGGAGTTATTGAGGTTTTGAGCTGACCAAACACAGCCCTAGCTGACTACACGTCAAGGCATTGGCTTGGGAGGTGCCTACGTGAGTCTACGGAGGGGGATTTTACACAGAACCTTAAATAAGGCTTAAGTCACGTGTGACTCAAATTCGGCCCGTAGGAGACGGTAACAATGACAGAGAAAACATATTATAGTATAATTTACCAAATTATCAAGTTGTAGATATCTCATTCACCAATTTAATGAAACTCTACAATACTTTGAGGGGCTTGCTATTTTCCTTTGTTCATATCACATGAATGCAGTATTTTTTTTTATTGCAAATTGTGGAAATAACTCAACATTTTTCCACAAATCTTAGAATTTCTCACAAACAATTCCACAAAATTGCACAAGAATTGTGAAGTGAAGAGCCAGCAGGGACTGATATTAATATTAAAATGTCATAATTGTTCTTTTTCGCACCTAAAATCTGCATCATATTATGAGTTTGACACCCCTGCACTAATTCATCTGAAAAATAGTAAGCCATTTGAAAACATCAGATTTTTTTTGGTGAATGTTTTGGTAGTGAACATACAGATTGAAATTCAAAACTTTACACTCATCACTCACTATCACACAAGGACAGATGATGCAACCTCTCCTTCATGCACTGCAGGGATTTAAATGAATAACAACAGTGATACAGCAGATTTAGTCATCATAAACGTAGGAGCACATAAGAGGTCAGCAGTTAAGGCCAACCAGAGGAAATGTACTCAACTAACTATCAATACCAGGTGACAATAGAATAGAACTGTGCTTCTCAAACTTTTTGGGGTATTCCCCACTTTGAACAAAGGTGAACTTTCAAAACCCACCTGTGCCAATTGCAGCAGGGAACAAGCAACATCATATTTCATTTTGACTTGAATTACCTGCATAAAAAACAAAAGTGCAGTAGTCAAAACTACAGAAAATAAAAAAAACTAATCTGTGCCAAAAAGCTTAAGAAAACAAAAAAGGGATTTTGTTTTAACTTTGTTTATTGTTCTGCTCCATGTGAATTATATCCCGACGTAAATCATTTTTTCTACACTTTAGTTCATTGTTATGTTTTGGTCCTGGTCCATACCTAACGCAGTCTAATAATTTAGTGCTCTATCTTTGTGTGTAGGCATTTTGTTTAGTGTTAGTGATCTTTATGGCCAATGAAGACAGGCATTTAGGAAGACTGGCATGAAATAAAAATGTCTTCCTGTTTGTCGTGCCCCACCTGTTATACCTCCATTCCCCACCAGTGGGGCGCGCCACACGCTTTGAGAAGCACTGGAATAGAATATTAGCATCTTATCTGGACAGGGACGGTCCTACACCGGGGCTCGGGGGCGCTATAGCCCCGTCAGGAATTTGTGTAGCCCCAGTTATTACTTTAAAGTATATTTTATTATTAATTTATTGAGTTCAAAAACATTAAAATGTTCCAGAGTAGCTGTTCTGTTGCAATCAAATCCCTGCTTGTACCCCATTCAATAACATATACTACAGTGTGTGTGTGTGTGATAGGGGATGGGAGGGGCGGAAGAGTCTTTTTCGCGCATCATTTTAGCATTTACTAGCAGTCCAATACAATGGATAATTAAGAAAAAAAAAAGAGTTCCCATAGAAAATGAAGACCAAGAGCCCGTCTCCCAAGGAGCCTCTACAAACTTTTACCCATTTCTGTCAAGCTACCTGACACCTCCTCTTCATGTGAGCGCAGCTTTTCCTGCATGCGCCGCATTAAAACATACTTGAGAAGCCAAAAGGCAAACCCTCGACTCAGCAACCTTGCCTGCCTGTCCATACATGCAGAAACAACAACAAACACATCGTTGTCCCATAAAACAACTAGGGATTTTTTTAATCGTTGTACTCAGCTCCAGCTCAAACTGTGCGACTCATGTACAGAGCCCGAATGTGCACAGCTCACAATTCATGTTCTCACACTATATGGACCGACACTCTGACACAATCTAACTGCTCACACTGTATGTCCATAAACAAAACGTCGGGTTTTGTTTCTGGAAATGCAACGTACAAATTAGATGAAGAACTCTGAAGTGTCGCCATTAAAACAGACAAAGAAGAACAACCTGGAAGTGGAGAGACACTCGCAAATCTGAGCATAAAGAGCTTTAAAAAAGAAAAGACGGCGATGTGATGGACCAGGAACTGGCTGGACAGACGTGGGCAGTACAGTCCATCAATTTTACAGTGGTCCTACGGTGTTCGCGCATGCGCAGTGTGAGAGTTTAAAGGAGACATATCATGCTTTTAAATCCTTCGTTTTTACTTATAAATCATACAGTTGTGGTCTATATAAAGCAAAACTGCAATGTTTGGGTCTGAATTCCTCATTATTATAGCTCCACAGGCCCCTTTTCTACCCCTATTCTGATGTGCTTCTAAGAGCAACTCGTTTTGGTGCGGTCTCTTTAAATGCAAATGAGACACTTCATACCCCGCCCCCTCTCCAGGTTGCAGAGGTGACACTCTGTTCAACTCCACCCTGTTCGGCCATTTTTGTAGTTTGATAGAAGAGATACAATTGTCTAGCGGCGCAGAAAAAGTTTATTCACATGTTATTTACAAAATGTCAACAACAGAAGACTTGTCCATCCAGCTTTACATGTTCGAGCCAGAGTCTGACCCAGCGGAGCGAGATGAAAATGATGATGATGAACCTGCAGAACCCTAACAAGTGAGCTAACACAAGCACAGAGCTAACGGTAGCGCCAAGCTAACGTCACAAAAAGAATTTTAATAGTCTTTTCGGAGACAAAAACGGCAAAATTAAATGACTTTAGACTTAAATTAAATCACGTAGACCATATCATCAAGGATCTAAAACGAGCACACAGCGCTAACATATGAAGACGGTGCAACTGCTAATGCTAACAAAACAGGGATGTCTTATCATCACACTTTTTAGCGTTATTTACAGCTTACCGAAGTGCTCTGTTCGTCGTCTCCAAAGATAGAAGGAATTGAACCCTCAATCAGACAAAGTCTTTCAGCAAATCCTTCTTTATACTGGCGGAGGTTGCAGAAGCAGTCATCCTTGAAGTGCTTCGCGCACACAAAAATGACCTTACCCACAGATGTGGGTACATTTCCGTTAAAAATAAAACTCAACCAGGCACTTCGAAAAGGTTCTGATGCTGGGAGACGGTGTAGTGAAGCATGTGGGTTACTACATCCAACAACCGAACATTTTGACTTATCCTCTCGTAACTTCGGCATCCTTGAGCTTGGACTACAAAATAAAAGCGAGAAATAAAAATGGCGGATTTCTTGAAGTGTTGGGCCTGGAGTCGATGTCCTAATTTGGCAGTTCCGCTGCAAATATTGTCACGTTATTGTTCAAAAAAAGGTAATAGAGAATCGAAAAATCGAAACAGATTGAAAAATATGACCAAAACAGAATATAAAGATATCAACGAAGCACCTGAAGAGACTAATTTGAACTTTTCTGTACTTCTAAACACTCTAAAAAAGTGGATTTAGCATGATATGTCCCCTTTAAGGTGAGCCGGTCCGTGGCACAGCTTCAACTGTGAGATACCCTCACAACGAGTTGAAAATCGGCTCAAAATAGGCCAAAAATCACACAGTGTATGTCTGCATATTTTTTTGTTGCCATAACCTTGTGGTCACTTGTATTGTGCTTAACTAATTTGTTAAATATTCTTTGACCAAATTCAGTTAAAACTACATTTAAATCTAACATTCTATGTTGCACAACTTATTGAAGAAAAAATTAGAAACTCCTTATAAAAGTAATATACTGTATATATATATATTTTTTTTTTTAATTATCAGTACCCCCAAATATCAATCCCGCACCCCCTTAGCACCGGGAGAAAAAAAATCCTGGGGATGTGCCTGTCTGGGCAGATGTGTTTTTTTCTCATTTGCAGAGTATCTGTGTGTGTGCAAAGTCCACATATTCTGTATAAAAAAATTCTTCTCACATCAGAGCTGAGAGGAACTCTGAGTGTGATGTTCCTGTGTTCACACCTTTATTACTTTATCTGTCAGCGTTCAGGTAAACAGGCACAAGGCACAGCTTTATCAACAGCTTCTGCATGCACGCAAATAGCTTTATCGTATTTATTTAGATTTTTAACTGCAGTTTTAACCTTTTTCTTATTTGTAGGATCTAAAATGCATTGTTCATGGCACATAAAACAACGGCCGTAAAGAGACTGTATGTGTCTTTCCAATAGCTCTTGAAACAAACTTCAGCTGTGCTTCATGTGCAAATGAAAGAGTCAAACAGAAGTTTTTATACATCAAACCCAGCATAAAATCAGAGTTGAGTGCTAGAAGCGAGTAAAGAGGGGTTAAGACTTGTGGCTAAAAGCCTTGCAAATGGCAAGTGCGTGGTTTGATTGCATGATGCGTGTCCTACTTTGATGATCACTTGTTTAGTTTTGTCAAAGCTCCCAAAAAAATTATTCCTCCACATTCATTTCGGCCTTGAACTGAATTTGTTTTGAATAATGTTATTAAAACTCTGGGAGAGGCTTAAATGAGTTTCTCTTTGGCAGACAGGGAAAATTCAACCCGTGAGCTTGTTCTCTTGAATTATGTATGCAACAGAGTGTATGTACTGTGTTCTGCTACAGTAAATGACCTTTCATGATAATTGTGACCCAGCATCCTTGGGCTTGTAGCCTGGGAGAAGGTGTTACACAACTGATGATGGCACTGGACTGTATGTAAATTTAAAATGTCACATGGTCAAGGGTAGGCAACGGTCAATCCTTGGTTTGTTTTAAGAGAGCAGGGGTTGAGTGATAAGAGACTTCTGAATGCATTTCAAACATTCAACCAATTAGAAGACGACAGCAATAATATATTAATGAAAGTCATCTCTGTATTAAGTATACTCTTCATTTTATAATTCATATTTACCAAATATCAAATTCTAATAATAATTGTGCAGCAATTGTCGGAATCTACACTTCCATCTCAAGATGATCATAAAATGAAAGGCCTCTGAGATTACGTCGACATTGCGATGTAGCTTTTATGTGAACGGCCAGGGAACACAGCTCTTTTACACATGTCCAAAACTTGACCCTGCTAATAAGACAGTTCATGACTTTTGTTTGATTTACCTCACTGTAAAAAGCAGGAAACTGGATGGTGTAATCTCCAGCTGTTGATAAATTACTGACTCAAGCCCAAATCCATGGGCTTTGCGACTTTGATCGTTTGTCTTACTGACAGGTTGGCAGGTGGGGGTCATGATACCTGCGATTTGCTTGACTTCACTGACACTGAACTTGGTATGACCCTAAGATAGATGGTGAGGCGCAAACGGCAATTACACTGAGAGACCAGGACCAGCAGTCACAAACCTTCTCCGACTGCAGCAGCGTGATCCTCTCTGGCAGCCGGAGATATAAAGAGATCAAGGTAAGAAAAAGAAGGTTCACAGAGCCCATCCTTACCTCATCCTGATATGATCATCTCTCAACACATGTCAAAGAAACTGCATCTGACAGGTAGGCTGCTCATGTTCTGCGTTTTGGGCTAATGGCCACTGAGCAGATTTTCTTCAGTAAATTGAGGTTAAAATCTTTCTGCCCTCACTTTATTACATAGTAGAATTAAGAGACTAAAGTGCAACATCTACCTTAATCACTGATGTGAATTACAACCATGTCTATATGTCTATCTGTAGAGTTAAGGGACTTTCACTAGCTGTTTCCATCAGCCTTGAGAATGCACAAAATCTCAATAGTGCAATAAAAACTGGTAATGGAAACGCCTGAATTTCAAAAGAACACTCAATTATCGCAAAAACGTTTTTACGCTTTCATGAGGAGGAATTTCCGACGTTTCGATATTAAAATTTGTCACAAAAGCGCTATGGAAACACTTTCTGCAAATACACGTCACAGAAAGTGACGTACATGGTCACATGACGTGAGGTACTTGGTCACATGGCCACTTCTCTCTAAGAATACATGGTGCGGTACATGTAAGCAAAAGAGGAGACCGGGAAATTTCTTAGCATTATATTTTTTATATTATTACTGCCACATTAGGCGTGAAACAACAAAGGAATACAGAGTTTTATAAGGAGGTTCTGAGCGTCCGCCTTCCTGCAGCAAAGTCTCATGGGATGAGATTTCATGGGAGTTACGACGCTCCAGCCCAAAACAACGTTCAATGGAAACACGTTCAAAGCACAATTATACTTTGTCAGCATAAATAATGTAACGCATTCAGTCTATTTTTTACATTTATCTGTTTGATACTCAAACTAATTCATAGTCATAGTATTTAAGAACAATTTTCCTATAGAAGTAAGATGGTAGAACCTTTTTATTATTATTTAAAGAAAATCGATACATTTTAGCAATTCAATGCAAAACTGTAAGGACGTTCACCAAACAATGAAAAACAATCATCGGTAAGCTGTTCTTCTATTACATAGTACTGAATGAACACAGAGAAACAAAAAGTGGAAATAGTTTTAAAAAGAATTGAAAAATTTGTAATACTGAAAGGATATCTTACAATAATTAAAATAGTTTATCTTTAGTTTCTGACAGCTTATAGTTTTTTTATAGTTTTTTTTCTGACATATTAGCCAAGGCTAGAGTCTATCACATGTCACTCTCTATGACAGACAAGAGGCAACACAGGACAACCTTTAAAGAGACATTTTCAATCCACATTCATCATCCAACACTAACTGCGACTATGTTTTTATGACAGGAAGTTAACAATGAGGGAAGCTTCTTCCTTGTGTAACAAAATGCCACTCCATATTGCTCATAGCCATGTTATGTGAATGATTTGACATTAGTCAATACACCGGTCAGCTTTAAAAGCACTAGCTGGACTTGGTGCTTTGAGGACAACGCTATTTGTTGTGGTTGCGTAACATAACTTCACTTCAAGGTAAAGCGATTCTCTACCAGCAGCAGCCATTAATGGCTTTTTGGTTTTCCGTGCAGTGCCTTTAGCGCCTGCCTTCTGCACCCATCTGTGAGGTCAGAGCACACATCATTTATCAGGCCTCGTTACAAGCAGAGTCAGCAATGCACAGTGTTGGGCATTGTAATGGTAATTAGTTACAATTACAAATGACTTCTCCCAAAAAGAAATCGAGTTACTAACTCAGTTACTATGCTGTAAAAGTAATTAGTTACTCTTAACTCATTCAGTGCCAGCCGAGTTTGAGCCTTTTGACTGATTTTAAAGACCCACAGAATATTTTCTACTATTACTATCTGAATTCTTAAAGATTGAAGCCTCTACTTTCATCAAAAAAAAAAAGAATTTGTTTCTGGCTCGTTTTGTTCTTTTGTAATCAGCCGTTGAATTTGTAAAAATTGACTTTAAAGCTATTTTTCTTTTTGCTTTAGTGACAACTCTAACATCTGAACATTGTTTCCTTATATGAAACAAAAAAAACCACTGAGACAGGGCTTTTGATGGCAAAATTATTATTATTCTGCTATCTGGGTCAGAGATGAATTGATTTCTTACTGTATTTTGGCATTCCTCCAAGTGCCTCTCCTGTCAGTCTGCACACACACAACTTCCTCTTCCTCCCGGACATGCTGAGTGTCACTGCGTTCCCCCCATTTTTTTTATCGTTTTATCTCACCATCGTCACACTATCCATGAGTTCCACACATGCTATGGTCGAGTGTGCATTGCTGGGAACGTCAACTCTCGTGCGTAGCGCCATTTTCTGTCTCGTAAACGCCTTTCTTCCTCTCCCTCTTGCATGGATGATCTCTCACCCAAAGGTGCGCTGCTACCTCCTCCATGTCACCTATTATTTTGCTATCTGGCTTACAGGCTGGGGGTATTTTGTACCCCCCCACCTTCCTCCTCCGGACACGCAGCGATGACCTGTTTAGCCTTATTAGTTGATGGTTTTATCTCACCATCTCAACATTATCAATAATCCACTCAGGTCCATACATGTTCTGTGTTAGTATGTGGTGCTGTGAGCTGCTGGATACTTCACAATATCACTCTGTAGCGCCATAATCTCCTTTTTCCTTCTTCTTCCTGCTTTGCTGGGTAGCATCAGTGGCTAATCTGTCATCTAAAGGTGTACTGCTGCCATCTTCAGGGCACAGTTGGTCACTACAACACCCCACAGCTTAGATATTGATGAGGAACCTCCGCCAGGGTGTTTTCTAGTAATCCTTGTGAAAAAACGCAAATGACGAGTTATCTTGTCAATGGCACTGTGTGAGTTAAAAGTAATTATGAAGTTATTTTTATATTTTGTACTATCATGCCAAACAGTGTTATTTCATTGACTAAATATTTTCGTCATTATTTTAGTCACTAATATATTTTTGCGGACGAAAAATAAATGAAAACTAAAAAAGAAGTCATTGATTGAGACTAAAATTGACTAAATTGATTGACATTATCGTCAACAAATAAAGGATGAGATGAAAATAAACTGACGAAAATCAAATCAGTAGCCTGGAATCCATCCTAATCTCCTTGTATTATTCATACAGGTGATTAGTCCGGATGCGCTCATTTGAGTTCTGGAGGCTGAGCGGGGTGGGACAAACATGCGCAGAGTAACCAATCAAACAATGAGCGGATATGACAATAATAGTGTAGTTATTTTTCCCTAAACGGAGCCAGCAGACAAAAATAGCGTGTAGTACGGTACAGACTTACGGTTTTAAAGCCTCTTCTTGTTGTGGTTTCAACAATATATCCAGGTCTTTAGGAACCCAAGTTTTGCGTAATCTTTCCTACATTGTGACATGCTAAGTGCATCATTAGGAGGACAATCTGGTTTAGTTTCACATGTACAAACTGCCTCAACAGGCTGCAATACCTTTGGAGATGACACATTTTCCACAGCCACACCAGACCCTGAGAGATCAAGCAGCCTGACCATGCACAGGGTTTGTTTAGCGCAGGGGTTGGCAACCTATACCATTTCTGGCTTCCTTGCCCCTCCTCTGTAGCTCGTTGACCAATCATCAGGCCCCTCTAACCATCAAGTACGTCATCGAGATAATTCGTTGTCATTCAATTAACAGTAGGTGATGCACTTCTACCTGAAAATCTCAGCATCAAACGAGGAGACATCTTTGCCACATATCAAGGAGGTACCATAAGGAAGAATGTTCCTCTTAGATCAAGATGAGATCTTTGGTAGTGCTATAGCAACAGCTAGAATCTGCCTCCTCAATGACAGCAAATGACGCTACAGCAGGATACTAGCGTGTTCTCTGTCCATAAACTTTTCAGCCACATCAGGTCCATAAATGGGTGTGAAACCAGTCATCAGTTGGAAAGGTTACCATCAACACACAGTAAATCTGCTCACTGTATTCCACATCAAAAATTGCTTACAGTGCAAACTACTTCTCCTCCTTGTGGCCCTTGTCAACCCAGATTCATATTTTAGCTTGAACATGTATGGTTTAATATCCAGTGAAGATGCTTCCTTCATAGTTATTTTGGTTTCAACAGATTTCCTTCCACATCACAAACTAATGTGTGATTTAATAGATCACTTGCTATGAACAATATGTACTGTATAAGCAGTTTACAAATCCAATTGTGCAGCACATACGTCACTACAACCTTGTGGCTTAGTTAGGCATGTTCACATCTTTCAGGCACGGACTATTCCCTGGAAAGGTGTGTAATTTTGTGTCTTAAAAGCAGTTTTGTGATTGCAGGTGTAGAATTGTGCAGAACTTCTTCTAAAATTACATTAATATATATTAAGACAGTTTTTGGGACTGGTTTTGTTTGAATTTAAGGTCAAGTTTCTTATTCCCAATACAGCAATAGCTCAAACCATGTGCCAGGATTCTGTTTATTGATGATAGTTTTGCTGTTAACCTATACAGCCACACATTCTTCTTAGGAAGCTTGTACAAATGAATATAAACCCTTTTTCAATTAAGCTGAATCACTCATTCTTTCCAAACAAACCACAGCCTGTTAAATGTGATGGTACACCCAGATACAGTGGTAAACAGCACGAGAACCCTATAGGGGTGCGTCAGTTCCCCATTCTTGTTTACCCCATACACAAATGACTGTTCGCTAAAAAGGGCCGTGCACAGGCACGCAAACTTTATATTCTTACTTGAATTTTAATTTTGAATTTTAGTAGAAGAGCAATAAACATATATTGCAATGTTAAGGAATTCATGTTTTTTTTTCTTTTCATTTTAGATATGTGAATCAAATTACTTTTAGTCAATTAATGGGGAGATAATCGATAACTGAATCGAGTTGAATTGGAAGAATTAATCAGATTAATCGATGCATCAAAAAAATAATCGCTAGGTTAATCGTTTAAAAAAATAATCATTATCCCAGGCCTAGTCTGTACCGAACTCTTTGGCTTGTTGTTTTCTAGAATATTCAATTATCCGTGAAGCATTAACCCCTCCTGTACCAAGCCAAATCTCTCCCAAGGGGGATGACTGAATAAAGAACTCCTGCGATAGATCATTGACCTATCTAGGGTTGTTCACATTACCTTATGCACTGTGTCTGCTGAGATAGCTTCCAACATTTGCTGAAATCATACTAAAGCAGATATAAATGACAATACATTAAATATTAAATAAATAAAATATTTTGAGGCATTGCTTTGTTAATCCACACAAGCTGCAGTTGTTGGTGGTAAATTGGGAAAAGAGTCAACAGCCTGATGTGACTTCACAATTTTCTCAGCATGATTTTCCATTAGCATTGGGTATTAAATGCCAGAGACCACAGCATGGTTTCAATTATTGAACAATCATGCCCATACAGCACTGAATTAGACTTATTTTTGATGTATCAGTCGTCAACATTTAACAAATGTTTTCCATTTGTACCAGCAGTGATTGTATGTGCCTTACCAACCCATCGGGCAGAAAGATTAGTACATCGTCAATGCCCCACAGACAATATAATCCTACTTTTAACTGCAGCCAGAAATGCATCCATTGCTTTTTGTGTACTTTAAATGGGATTTCTACAGTTCTTAATGGCATGCTGTCAAATCTGCAAAAAAAATAAAAGGCTGTTGGGCCGCACGCCTGGACCGTATCAGAAACGTATGATTTGCATGTGGAGACAAAAAGGGAATGGTCTCTGAAAGTGAGATGAGTTCCAGGAAAAACACAAGGAGGGCAACAAATATGAATATCACAATTTCGTAAGACAGGCAGAGTAAAGGAGATGCAACACTTGGATGCTCTCATCTATTCAATAAGCTTGTCCAGGAGGACTTTCAGATTAAGTCATTCGATATCTAGGCAAAAACATTAGCCAACCCATATTAATGAGAATATTATTTATATTTCTCATAGTATTAGGAAAGACAAGAACTTAGCTTTATGAGGTGATGTCAGCAGAAGAAAAATCAGCCAAATAGTGACTGACATTTGACTGGCGACAAAAAGCTTTACTGTTACACAAACATTCAACTTAAAGGGGACATATCATGTTAAATCCACTTTTTTAGCCCTTAAATGCCTTTTGTTGTATATTTAGAGTGTTTAGAAGTACAGAAATGTTCAAATTTGTCTCTTCAGGTGCTCCGTTGATATCTTTATATTCTGTTTTGGTCATATTTTTTCAATCTGTTTCGTTTTTTAGATTCTCTATTACGTTTTTTGAACAATAAAGTCACAGTATTTGCAGCGGAATTGCCAAATTAGGACATCGACTCCAGGCCCAACACTTCGAGCAATTCGCCATTTTTATTTCTCGCTTTTATTTTGTAGTCCAAGCTCAAGGATGCCGAAGTTACGAGAGGGGTCAATTCCTTCTATCTTTGGAGACGACGAACAGAGCTGTAAATAACGCTAAAAAGTGTGACGATAAGACGTCCCTGTCATTGTTTTGTTAGCATTAGCATTTGCACCGTCTTCATATGTTAGCGTTGTGTGCTCGTTTTAGATCCTTGATGATATGGCCTACGTGATTTAATTTAAGTCTAAAGTTTTCATTAGTCATTGCATTTTGCCGTTTTTGTCTCCGAAAAGGCCGTATTAAAATGCATTTCGTAACGTTAGCCTGGCGCTAGCGTTAGCTCGGTGCTTGTGTTCGCTCACTTGTTAGGGTTCTGCAGCTTCATCATCATCATTTTCATCTCGCTCCGCTGGGTCAGACTCTGGCTCGAACATGTAAGGCTGGATGGACAAGTCTTCTGTTGTTGACATTTTGTAAATAACGTGTGAATAAACATTTTCTGCGCCGCAAGACAATCGTATCTCTTCTATCAAACTACAAAAATGGCCGAACAGGGTGGAGTTTAACCGAGTGTCACCTCTGCAACCTGGAGAGGGGGCGGGGTATGAAGTGTCTCATTTGCATTTAAAGAGACAAATACCTGTTTTATGGAATTTCCACTCACTTCTTCCTCTGTTCACAGCCACCACCATTATTCCTAAGCCGCACACTGGTCACCAAACTGGCTTGATAACACAACAATAAGCACAATATAGTTATACACAACCACAATTTCACATCGCATCACTTGTAACCTATCAACTACTCCCCACCCATTCCATTTCCTATCTTGTATCCCTCTTCCCTGTTAACTTCCCCACCCCCCTCCACCCCCTCACCTTGGTGTAACACTGCCCTCTCTTTTTTACATCCTCCCTTTAATAAAGTATTTCTTACCCTTCCCTAGGGAGAGCTGGTGATGGTCACAATTATGCAATGAAATAAATAAATTTATTTAATTGCAATAACAAAATATGCATTGCTGCTAAAAGATTGCACTTCTTGTAGTGTTAACCTTCGACAGCATGTGCAGACAAAGAAAAAAATAAAAATAAATAAATAAAGAGACTGCACCAAAACGAGTTGCTCTTAGAAGCACATCAGAAAAGGGGTAGAAAATGGGCCTGTGGAGCTATAATAATGAGGAATTCAGACCAAAGCATTGCAGTTCTGCTTTATATAGACCACAACTGTATGATTTATATGTAAAAAAGGAAGGACTTAAATGCATGATATGTCTCCTTTAATGGTTTAAAAGTCAAATTTGCAAATTTTTCTTGCAATACATTTTAAGTTATATACTTTTGACTTTAAGTGGCTGCTTTATTATTTATTGTATACTTAAAAAAATAACCTTTTAAGAAAAAACAGGACCTAAATATTTCAATTATTTCTAATGTGCAATACTAAAAAAAAACGATTAGTATTGTCATCTCCTATATCTTAGAGATCGAGTTGCAGTTAAAAAAATGCATTTTGCCATTGTGGAAAAAAGTCGCATCCAATGCATCAAATGAAAACAACAATGCTGATAAAGCAAACCCGTATTTGGTTTAAAAAAAAAAAAGAAAAAAAAAAAAAAGAGATTTCATAAGCGCTGAGAGACTTCCCCCGGTGGTCTAATTTCTCAGAGAACAGCACTTTTAAAGAAGTGGCACTATATTACTGGGAACATATCAGATGAGCAAACAGTTTCTGCGGACTGTGGAGCTTTTTCCTCCTTTAAGTGAGCCGCTAAAACTAGCAACGTGACAGAACTCATCCAACTCCCACATTTTAATTTAACAGCGGCTGGTGGAGAAGCAGCTCCAAAGCACTTAATCAGTACCATAAGACTGTAAGCAAATCAGCACCTGCAATCAAACTGCAGAAAATGCAAAGCACAAAGGCCAAGTTACATTTGATTAGACAAAGATTTAGGAGCGGGCAGACCCTGAAACTGAATTACATCCACGATTTCATTAAAATATTTTTCTTCTTATACGTATTGTTTTGTTTGGCTTATTTTATTCCTGGCTGTTTTTCTAAAGCTTATGGCTGCACACCAAACAGATCAGTAGCAGCAGTAAATGTGTGGGCAGTGTGTACCGTATATTTCACAGATCAGAGCTGTACTGCTCCTCAGATATTAATAGAAAAGAATAGAAAAAGCTGGTTTAACTGTGACAAATAGTATTTATGTACAATAAAGAACGTCTGCTTTAAATAGAGCACAAATGAGTTTGGATGGTTGCTTTCAAAACAAACAGACCAACAGTCTAAAAGTAAAGTTGCACATGTGGTTATAATTCATGTTACAGGGTTTCACCTGTATAACATTGTTTACTTGTTTAATAGTTGAAGATGACACAAAATGAAGCACCAACACATTATCGAAGACAAAGCTTTATTTTTCCCAAATTCACAATGGGGTCTATTCTGCCATAGGCGCAAGTCCAAAAAGCCGCGCAGCGGCGCTCTTTTTGGCTGTGTGCTATTCTCCCCATGTACTTAAGTCAGTCACTACACGCCTTCTTCCCAGTTACGCACGGTGGGTGGAGCAGCCCTGAAATGTGGGTGTTCTCATTCAAATCTGGCTTTACGCGCATTCTCTGGTGTGCATAAGTCCTTTTCCTCCTACGCGCCTCTAACCCTGGAATAAGTGGAGCGCCCCGATAAGGTGAAACATTTGAAGCCACATGGACTTGTGCGTCGCGCAGCAGCAGCTGTGATCACTTAGCTGCACGATTAATTAAAACTCTGACAGATGCAGACTTCTGTCCACGTCCAAAAAAATTAGATTGTGGAAATCTGATTGTCACTGAATGTACCCTTACATGTTTAGGGAAATATCACACATTTACACGCAATTTGTCTCTGTAAACGGTTCCTCATAGAGAAGGAAATATACATTATGGGGCCAAAAGACAACGTGTTATGACAAACTTCGCCTTTTAAAATATAAATAGCTATATGAAAGAAAAAAAACACTTAACATGTTCGATGTTAAGTGTTTATATACATATTATATACAATATTTCATGTTTCAACTTTATTTTAATATTAGCAAGCTCAATAACCGGCCGGATGTCACATCTCACAAAATCTCGTTTGATCTCAGCACATGATTGTTTTGTCGCATTTTTGCTGTGTAGATTTTTCTGAAATAATGACTATAAATAATGCCAATTAATGTATTAAGCATGCTGTGATAACATTCAAGTAGGGAAGGCGATGAAACGGAAACAAAACAGAAATGGTTGAACTCTGAAGCAGAATTTTGGAAATTTTAAATGGAAAAGCGGAGGCTGTAGGGTTGTGCTTCCATGTGTGTGGAGCTATTTGCTGATTATTTATTTTAATTAGGAACATAATTATTTTTTCATTAACATGTTAAAACCAATGAGGCACAAAACTCTATTTTCTAATAAATGACTCCAACCTTGACCATTTTGATGGTATATCAATTACACATTAATCTTGTTGCAACTTTTCCAAAACAAGGCTAAATCATATGTTTTACAGTAAGAATTTAAATGTCATTGTTATGTACTGTATACGATTCAAATCAAATTGAAATTTAATGTACATTTCACACCAAAGTATTACTTATGTTCTTTTGCTTAAGGCAAATAATTCAAACTAAACATGTTTTGATTTTATTACATCATTAATTTACAGCTATAATTTATTAACATAGCACATAGATTCAAAAACTCCTTATTACATGAACATGAAACCACATGGAGTGATGTGGGAACTCATTATTCCCTGCCTTGATGAATAATCCCACTTCAAGTCTTTCCATACCATCTAATCCAGTCCCCCTCTGTGCACAGCCTCATTAGTATGATTCTGCTCACCTCCTAAGCATTCACTATAGTGTCCAGTTATTGAACTTGACCTTATTTCCTTTTTCCCCCAATAAAGGGTTTGTTCTGTGTGTGTTCAGTGTGCTACCACGTTATCCAACTCTCTCCTTCGTTTACAATGAGTCACAGGCCCAACCTGAGGCTACACAGCTCAGGAAGAAAAGAGGGAGATGTGATTTGAATTCAGTAGTAGTCAGGAGGAGATGGAGGGAAAAGGGCAGTTTATTTTAAGATGCCTCTACCAATGGGTAGATTTGTCACAAATCATTTAGAGACGCTTCAGTGGATTTCAAAAATAAGAGCTATGTGCTTGAATACATGCGTGCATGTGCATGCGTGTGCATATATCACAACACCCAAGAGAAATCAAAATAAGTGTATGGTTTATTGCTGCCTTAAGCAGAACAGCTTTTTAATGAATCAATAATATTTAAGTAGACCTTTACATGCTATGGAAGATAATGCTTCACTAATTCCAAAATGTATCTTGTGATATTTTTTCTCAAGATGGTGATACACTAGGGTGACCAGATTTTTAAAACTCCAGGACAGTAATTTAACCAAAGAAGACGAGAGATTTTCAAAAGAAATTATTTGCATTTAATTTTATTTGTAAAAAAAAATTATAGTGGCAATGTCATCGACCAATCAGCATCGAGTTGCAAACACGTGGAAGACTTTCGAGCTTTTGAATTGGTTTATTTTGCAAGCGCTACTATGGCAACTGATGTGATTGACAGCTCACCATCCACAGAGATCAGGCTTTTAAGCGAAATGCGCTTTCAGGTCTGTCAGCAGCAACTGACCACACATCATTTTAAATGGGACAAACGGGACTGAGGTTGCGAAAAACCGGGACAACTCAATAGTTTGGGGGAAATCGACTGAGACACAGGACTCTACTTTGAAAACTGGGACTGACCCGAGTAAATCGGGACATCTGGTTACCCTATGATAAACAATAGAGAACTTTTTATTAAATCAATAACCTCTTAAGCTGGGGTCACACACAGCCCTGACACCAGGGGCTGAGCTATAGGGGAGTTGGGAGGGCGGCATGCCCCCGGATAGGAGGTAGGACTTGAGGGAGCTGGGCCACTACCACGGCTTAGGGGAGCTGGAGAAGGCAGGCCCTCCCATGACGTGCCGAGAGGCGCACAGAGTATGGGCAGTCACCCATCATGCAGATTTATACAGGGGTTAAATCGACCCATTTCATGTGACGTATGCGTACCGGAAAACTGAGGCAATGGTGCATGGGAGCGGACGGAGTGCTATCTCAGTCTGTACGTTCCAGTAAAAAGTGACCGTAAGAAGCTGTAAATGGAATGATGTTCAGACGTGGGACAGTGAGGAGGAGATTTAATGTAGAGATGAAAACTCATCCGTTGAAACTGATTAGAATACGCGGAAACCTTTTTTAACAGGAGTACAGCAGCCATCCTACCTGCTCGTTCATGACAGTTACAGTATAAGCATCTGGAGACCTAACGCTTTTAGGGTTTCTTTCGTATATACAATGGGTTTTTCTATCAGATATGTATAAATGTCTGGCCATTGAACCGGGCCAGGAGCGCACATCTGATGACCACTTGTTTTCAGGAATGCTGCATGGGTCCCACAACCGTTCACCTGTATAGGTGACAAGCTTTCTACATACTATGAACTATCTACGAGCCTCAACAGCGGTTCAGTCATTGCCATTTTTAAATTTTTCAAGCGTCACATATGTAAAAAACATGGTTTCTGCATGCACGTCAATCACGTGTCCTGCTCATTCTCCAAGTTAAAACTTATTGAAAAAGACTTGAGGATCACAATGGGACAGGAGAGACTGAGTGGACTTGCCATGATGTCCATAGAGAATGAGAGAGCAAAGAAAATGGACATACAGGGCATCGTGAACGAGTTCACAGAGCGCAAGGCTCATTGTATGCTCTTCAAATCGTGGTGAGTAGACCTATTATTTACTAAACTTTAAAGCTACACAGGCTCTGAGTTGAAATGGTTAAAGCGGGTGTCAAAATGATACGGTCGCTATCCGTGGTGCTGAGATGCGTTGAATTTGTATTAATGACCGCAGCCTAATGTTTTTGTTGTTCTCTTGTTTTGTTATACTTCATGTCTATTTGATGGACTTCAAAATGACAGTCGCTCTCTGTGGTGTCGAAGCTTGTAAGCCCCGCTGTTGCGGGCATGTGTATGTTGTAAAATGATGTTATTATGAGCTTTATAATTTGGGTTTAAAGAGCCCGGTCATTGGCCCCGCCCCGGCTCTGATTTGTTCCGCTACTGCCTGACACGTACGTTACAAATGTCAAATCTGCATGATTCATGAATGAAGCACAATCCAACTGGAGAAGGTTCGTAACGAATGCCGTCTCAGTGCTTCCAACTTTGGTATACCTGAAGGAGTTATACAAGCAGATGGCAAGAGTGAGTGAAATGGGCTGGGGGAGTTTGTGTGAGGGAGGCAGGGGAGAAACAGCAAAACCAGTGACTCCTACAACCCCCAAGCAACACAGAATAGCTGTTTATTAGCTTAGCTTTGTACAAAAAGTCACTATTCAAAATGAATGAGAATCAGCTTCCAAAGCGCACAGCCTCATAAGTGAACTTCTGTGGGTTCATTTTCAATACTTCAATGAGAAAAACTACTTTCTAACTAGAAAATTCAGAAATTATACATGTGGTTAAAATCTGGCACATGTTCATGAACCCATTACATTAATGTGTATTGTCCCTTGTCATAAATAATAATAATAACATACTATATATATTAATGCAAAGTGTCAATCATCTATTTTTATTACTAAAAACTTACCGTAATCCCATAGGTTGTGGCCAAAAATCTTTAGTTTAGCAACAACACTGAAAACTTATTTTGCAAGAGGCTAAGTAAAGTTTATCACGGGTTATCATTACTACTGCTGCTCAACCGTAATCCAAATTAAAGTTATTTAAACCCAATTTTGGTTCTTACTGTGAAGAGTTCAGGTTTTTGTACAATCCCTGTAGCAACCAATGCCTCAATAGCTGCACTTGTTTTCATTGCATAGTGCTTCCAATAAAACCCATTGCATTCATTTTAAAATTTTCGTATTTCACTCTGACCTGCGGGTGATGGGATTGGAAAATCACTGAGCCATCTGTTGTACAGCCATAAATCAGAGTTGAAGCCATATTGGGCTACTCGCTGATGAAGCAAGCAAGTGGCTTTTAGTTTCTGAGTGCTCCAAGACTACTCACTGTACATGTATATTCAAATCTTCAAGAAATCCTCCCTTTTTACATCAAATTCAAATAAATGGTCTATTCTTGACAGGCTTTTTCCAAAATTCCCAAACCTTTTACATGAAAGCTCATCCATGCTTTTGTCACCTCCAGGCTTAACCACTGCAACGCCCTCCTCAATGGTACACCTTTGTTACGGCCCTCACCGTATTATTAGTATTCAGTTTGTGCTCCTGTTTTCTGTTTTGTTCATGATTCTGTGACAAAGTGGGACATCCTCACCATGGAACAGCTTTGGTGATGCTTCTCAGGGTTGGCTGCCAGCAGGAGGAGTGGTGGGCAGCCCAAATTGGCTGATGAGGAAGTCACCACATTCAAAAGGCAGCGCTGCCGTCAGGGTTCACCAACCTTGGCAGCAGCAACATTGATTTTGGTCCGATTAGAAAACTGTCTCCGAATCCTTATTATTTTGGTTAAGCTCGTCACCTGTATATATAGTGCACTTTATTCATCTTATTATACATAGTCTGATTTCCTGCGTTTTTGTGCAGGTGTCTGTTTCTTAGTATATCATTGATTATTGTAGTTTTGTACCTGCTGGGCAGGCCTCCTTTTGTTAGCGAAATAAATCTGGTATTTGTTGGAACCCGCTGTCGTGGTTTTTGGAGACCAAGTTTTATTTATATTACCTTTTTATGTTGCGTCCTGGAACTTCTAGACTGGGGCGTAACAACCTTCAACCTACACTGGCATCACATCAGTTTACAGAATGTCTAATTTTTTACCAATACATCCATAGCAACATCCCCAACTTCTTCAAGGATCTTCTCAGTGCAGAAACATCCAACCAGAAAAATTTTGCTCTCCAAACACCAACATCCTCTATCTGCCAAGAAAGAATGTTGTGATACAGGAACTACTCTGGAATATCCTTCATGGCTGCCGCAGGGCGATGAGCGCACTTCTCCATCTGCATGCCTCTCTTCTGCACTGAACTTTAATGAAATAGTAGATGTGAGACATTTTTTTTTAAATTACCCAAAAGTACATGAAAATAAAATACTTTTTTTTAAAACTTAATTTGTTTTCTTGCAATTATTAAACTCTCTACGAGCCACAATCGGTTTTTGGGGACAACTGCTCACGTGGGGAAAAAAGCCTTAATAGCATTTGATAACAAGAGCAAGCAGCGTACTGCCATTCCAGTACCAAGTAGAAAAGGTACCATCAAGTTACTATAGTTTTTCCCACAATTGAGACACTTTTCATTTTATTAGTCGTCATCAGTGCCTAATCCTTGCACGGCCCTGATCCTTTCAACGCATACGCATTGCGCGTCTATATCCGGTCAGCCTATTTTACGGCAGTTCGCGTACTATTTAGAAGGTCCCATGTCATGCTATTTTTCATTTATCTCCATTTGTTCTAAGAACCCCAAAAACATAGTGTCTATTTTCCCAAACTTGCCTGTTTTCCAGAGTTTCAGCCTCTGAAAAGTCACTTTCTGAGCAACTCTACACAAACAGGCTGATTTGCGCCCTACTTACGCATATTCATGAGTGGGCGTGTCTATAGATGGGACACTGACTTCTTCCTCCCCGCATGGTGATGTAGAGCCAGAGGACGGCCCGCCCTCCTCCCACCCACTCCAGAGCTGAGCTCATGCTGCTTTATAAACACGAGACAGTGGGGGGCGGGGCGTTCACCGGTACATACATAGTTTGTAGAAAATACATACATAGCACTGCTCGAATGACGCTGAAATGCTCACATTCGTGGGCGTGTCTGTTTACATGTCAATAACAGCAGAGAGCGCCCTGGAGGCACGGCTTCTCCAGCTCAGTGCCGCGTCAAATTCATCATCGAAGTAGGAACACGTCATCAAATTGCAGTGAGGTGTTTGGGCTCACCCTGCAGTAAGAAAGGAGCAAATCACCCATTAACTAGCGATTGAGTGAAAAAAACACTTTGGGCATGTGTGTGAAGCCTAAATAGCACTTTTATGATATTTAAAGCACAGAAAAGTTAATTTAGCGTAACATAGGCCCTTTAAAATGCTGAAACCCTGCTATTTAAAAATATTTCAATATTTATGTTTTGAATGAATTCCGATTCATTTTGGTTTTTATTTTGTGGTGATTTTTCTATTTAGTCTTTTTTTTAAAAAAAAAATCAACTATTAAAAACACCATAAAAACAGTCACATACATGTGTACTATTAATATATTTAACAAACGTATGGTCGGTTTACATTCAAATATCACGTCTCAGGAACTTGCTTATAAAGATTGTGAATGAAGGAAGTCGAAGTGACGTAATCTACGCGCATGTGTACAAAGGATCTGAATCGATCAGGTCTGTGAAAGGATTGGGCACTGAGCCATTAATAGATGAGCTAAAACTTTTTGCCTGGATTCTTGATTTTAAAGTTGTTGTTTTCTTAACTGTTGTTAGAACCTGTGATTTTATCCAGTTCAGTATTTGTACTATACACAGTCAGTATTTGTACTATACACTGTGTCCTGAATAGGCAGAAAACCCCACGTTGGTAAGGGCAACATGGTTTTACATTAGTCACTTTTGTATGCATTTCCGCTAATTCTTCTTTGAGTAAAATATGCGTTTTAACAAAAATGGGTTTAGCTGGCATAAGCAACAGAGATACTCCCTCTATCTACAGCATAAAGGTCATTGCCGACTCTTTGAATGACATAACACACCCTAAGCAAAAAGAACAAAGTAACTATAGCATTAACATATAATCATTTAGCATCATATAAATAATATAGACCCTGTAATATTTCTAGTACTGAACTACAGGTTGATGCTTGGGGTTGTTTATCTTCTGTTGGACAGCAGTACCCGCTAATGACATTGAGAACTGCCGCTGCTGGTGTGAGTAATGAAATAAAACATTAATTTGACTGTTTTTTCTGTTTTAACCCCAGGTTAGTGATCCCCCGGAGCACCAGCTGCTGCATTTAGCTGGACTCCCAAGCATCAATCCAGTAGGACGACACCAACTCAAGGATAGAATGGAAGAAAGGAAAAGCTGGAAGGTCATGTTGAGATAGGAAACGATAAAAGGGTGACACAAACTGCACCAGAATGCCTTATGGACTATTTGAAAGACATTGTATAGAAACAAAATTTTTTATTTTTTTTTACAAGAGATAAGGATTTAATCAAATTTGTGCATGTTCTGAACCAAGATAATGGCACCAAATACCTGCTATAAACCATTGTACTGTCGGTCAATCATTCCTGACCATAGAGGCTAATATATTTTAAGAGGTGTAAAGCCACAATGTTCTAAAGGTGCAGTCTGCAACTCTCATAAAAGTGACTTTTTGTCATATTTGCTAAAGCTGTCACTATGTAAGGACTGCTTTAGATGAAACTCCTAGTTTGTGTGAAAAAAACAGGCTCATTGAGTCCCTCCTGCTGCTCCTGCTGCCTTTGGCAGATTGCCAGAATGCACCGCGACCGAGCAAAAAGAACCAATCAGAGCCAGGATTGTGTTTGATGGGCTGTCTGACAGCTGTTGCTCACAGTCCCCGCCGATTTCTCGTAGCTAGAGCGCCATCTTTATTACAGTGTATGATCTGGAGGAGTAGAAGATGGATTTAGTGACTAATTACTGCTGCTTGATTTACATTATGTTTGATTTGTAATTGTTACACTAGAACTCTGTAGTGTGTGTGTTTGTTCGTGTGCACGCAGCAGCCTCCGTGTGAGCTGCTGTAAGTGACACTGTGTTGTTCTTGCTGTTGCTGAGGTGTTTGCACATAACAGAGTTAATGTTATATTACTGTGATGTTGCTGTCTGGCTAACGTTAGCTTGTTAGCTCCTCTGTGGGAGGGACTTTGGAAATTTTGGAGGCAGGGCAAGAGAGCAGCAGGGAGGGAGGGGAAGAGAGGGATCTGAAAGTCGCGGACTGCACCTTTAATATAGAAGAGATATTGATACCTCTAAGATTTCCAGTTAAAATGCAGCTTAAACTCAGCATGTAGCAAATGTGATCACGTTTAGAGCTTAAGATAAGAAAGGTGTTTAATTATTGAATAATATACTAAATGAATAATTTTGTGGAGGTACTATGTCATATTCATTATGTAAAACATTAACTAAGGTAGAACAGAATAATTTCTACAATTTGTTTTTCTAATGTGTTTTTAACAGATTAAAGCACATTGATTGCTTTGTGTATGATATTTTATATTCAAATGCCTTGGGCAATAATACTTGAGCCCAAAACACTCCATGTGGACAGAATGCCTTTATTGATAAATTTGTGAACTTCAAAAACATGGGATTGGTATTTGTTACCGATTGGTACGCAAAAGACGAAATGTCTGAAGTCATTCATATCAACCTTCAGACACACCTGATCTTTAAATGTGGGCATCACCATTTTGGAAATTTTAGTCAATCAGAGTTCAGGATTACTTTTTGTATTTCTGTTCCTATAAAGATTCTCAGATGAAATAGCATTTCAATCAAACATTTTAGTGCTTGGTTACGTGTCATCCAGTTCCTTGAACATTGTGACATTATTCCTAAGAAGACCAGAAACATTATGGAGGATGAATTGCAATCATGCACTTACCAGGAAACAAGAAATCAGACTTTGAAAATGCTGCTTGTCCCACATTCAGATGCCACCATCAACCATCTTACTACAGATCCACGCATGCCTGCCAGCTCAACAAGAAAACAAGTGAGTCTACCTCATCAAACCAGATGAAGTTCTTTAAATGGAACTTTTGCTTGAGTAATCACTAAGTCAGCGTTTGTCAAACATGTCGACTTCTACAAGCGTGCATTTAAAGTGATTTTTATTGCATACAAGCATTTAAATAACCTCTTATTACTTCTAGTAAAGTTTATATATGGTCTTTCAGTTGAACCGTCTGACATTTGGATTGAGTATCCCTCAAAAAGGATTTCATTAAATACTACAGAAAGAATTAAAAAAGTAAAGTCAAGGAATTATAAAATGTATAAATTATTTCTTACTATCCGTTGCCTTCAAACCTGCACCAGCACTGTCCCCAAGAAATTGATTTATATAATAATAGTCAAGGCAAGGCAAATTTATTTGTATAGCGCATTTCATACACAAGGCAACTCAATGTGCTTTACATGATAAAACATTCAATTGTTTTAAAATCAATAAGAACATTTAAAATCATCAGTAAAATCAATTAAAATCATCAACAAACACATTACATCAACAACATGACCAAAAATCTCTTTCTCAATCATATGCAGTAGAGAAAAAAGTGCCTTTAACTTTGATTTAAAAATGTTCACATTGGATTCTGACTTCAGCTCTGCTGGCAGTTTGTTCCACTTCTTTACAGCATAACAACTAAAAGCAGCATCACCATGTTTACTGTGAGCTCTGGGCTCCACTATCTGACCTGTGTCTATAGATCTGAGAGACCTGCTGGGTTCATACCTGACTAACATGTCACTGATGTATTCTGGACTAAACCCATTCACAGATTTATACACCAGCAGCAGAACTTTAAAGTCTATTCTGAGGCTGACTGGGAGCCAGTGTAAAGACTTTAAAACTGGAGTAATGTGTTCTGACCTCTTTGTTCTGGTTAAGGAAGTTAAGGAAGTTGTCACTCATCCAGCAGTTTACTATTTCTAAGCAGTCACACAACACCTCAATGGGACCATAGTCATCTGGGTTCAGTGATAGATATAGTTGTGTGTCATCTGCGTAGCTCTGATAATCAACCTTACAATTCTGTAAAATTTGTCCTAAAAGAAGCATATATAGGCTAAACAGAAGAGGTCCAAGAACAGAGCCCTGAGGAACCTCACAGGACATTGGTAATCTGTCAGATTCAAAGTTTCCAATGCTTACAAAATAACTTCGCTCCTCCAAGTAGGACTTAAACCATTGCATTACTTTTCCATTTAGTCCAACCCATGTTTGCAATCTGTGCAACAAAACTGTATGATCTACAGTGTCAAATGCAGCACTTAGATCCAATAGAATGAGAACAGATACTTTTCATTACATATGGTCCATTAATTCCATTAATTATGCTAAACTGATGCTAATGATCATCACTTACGAAATATAGATGGAACAGCAACAGCTGTGATGGCTCAGGAGCCGAAGAGACACCGACTGTCTGGTACCGATGTGAAGCAGTTGAAGATGCTTTGCAAGTCGCTGCTCAAAAACCATGAAGACTGACCACAGCAGCAAGACACATGGTAGTTATACTGCATCAGAAAGTTCCTTCAAAGCTTATTTTTAAAGGCTCGAAGACACAGCTGTGCAGCAGATAAAATTGTTTTAAAAACTACCGGTATTAGTTTTCTGGAAGTTTTCTAGAAAAGCTGTCGCACAGTAATTTCAGGAAAACATTTCAAAACAAACAAAGCATGTCTTACCAAACCTAGGGCCAAAATGCACATAGAGGGATACATCTCTGTAATTCACAAGTGAAATGGGCTTATTTGTAGTTTAGGCAGAAGCAAATTAGCCCGAAATGCAGGAAACCGGTGTTGTGCAACACCAATTTAGCACATGTGCTTTGCATATCAATAATCACATTTGTGTGGCACCTATTGCACAACATTTTATAGCTACAAGATGTGCTCTGGATTTGGCATTTCCATTTTTTTCTCCCCAAGTATCCTTTTGCATGCATTTATCTACATTTGTTCCCTTATGTATCCCTGCCATCTCTGTAGAATTTGTCACCAATATAATTGGATGCATCTAGGAGAAGACATGAGTGAGGCGAGTTCATTCTTATCAAATGGAAACACGACAGGAACTAAACATCGGAAATGAGATACTGTACTGTAACTACAATCGCAATTTTCTATATGCACCCGAGCCAATAAGAAGCAACAACGTTAAGTCTTGGATATGAATGAAAATTAGCTTTAAACAAATTTAGATCAAACAGACATTTTAAAGTGAGATAGTGGGTTAAAGCCATCAACACTCTAGAGGCACATGGAAATAGAGAGAGCATGCAGTTGCATATATGGGTCTGCCCCTTCGCGTTCATTTTATCTCTAATCTGAGCATCAGTGATGAAACACTAATCTAATAGAAAGAGCCACACACAAACCCATGGCTTCTCTCGCTTCATGGATTAACAGGGAAGTGGGAAACAGATGGAAATAAAACCAAATCAGATTGAAACTGATCATTTTAAAGCCCTGTAGTGATGGAATACAGTGGGGGAAGGAGAACTCTGCATGGGAGAGGTAAAGGTATCCCAGTATTTGTAAAAACTCATCCTTAAAATTAAAAATGAATCTTGGAATAAAATCCAGCTAAATATAATCCTAAATAAAGCTCCATCAAAGTTTTTTTTTTAGCTGCCTCCCAAAGCCTGTAGGCTCACTTTCTCAATGCCTTTGTTTTGATATCATAAAATCATAAGTCAACTGGATTCTGTTAAGCACAAATGGTAAAGGTCAAACCAGGCTTAAATGTGTTCCTTTTCTTTTTGCAAATCAAATTTGCAGAAAAACTCACAGCTAACATTGGACGGTAAATAAGTTGTCAAAACAACTGTCAAGTGCTGGTTTATGAAACTGATGAGGAAGAATAAAAGGTTGGAAAAGATAGCATGCTATCTATTGCAGAAAACACTGTTTAGTGCAGCTTGGGTAGTAAACAAATGCGCTATTTGTTATGGTAGCTAAACAGAAACTGTAAGTTGAATTGCAGAATAAGATTTTTACAACATATATAATCAAGTTCAAACAACATTTTCAAGTATAATATTGTTGAAAAATATATGTGAAAGTTTTATTTCCTTTGTTTTTCAACTATGGCCAAAGGCTAAAATGTCTAAATAGCTTATTACCTTTATAAGGAGCAGTAGCGTTCAGGAACATCTGATTCATATTGGCTTGCAAACATTAATTTATGGTGAATTATTTTAACTGGTAGCTCGCAACGGTCCTTATGTCATAATAATACAATACAGAGTATAGTTGAAAATGAAAAACACCTACACTATAATTATTTTATTATTTTCACCTCAGGAAAGTTGGGTTAAACATGTTTCTTCTTCGCAAAATGTACAGTATGAATGACAAACAATTTCTCTTTAATTGCTTCTAACCCTTTTCTGCATCATATTTACAACAATATTAGAAGATTTAGTTTGATATAAAGTTAAATATATTTGGATTGTATTCAAGATTAAACTCTACTGGAGTTGAGTCTGGAACGGAAGACTAAAGAAGGTCCAGTTTTGATTAATTATAAAATGCAACACACATTTATGATTCAAACAAAATTACAGCTTCGAGTGTGGTTTGCTCACTTTGAGCAGCTGAACTCTCCTTAGTGGTGAATCACTGTCTCACAGTGTGAATGACTCAGTAGTTTTTCTACCAATACTTATATGCACAGGATGTGCTCAGATGGATAACAATGATAAACGCACTCAACATCTAGATAAGATAATTTTTAGAACACGCTTAATTTATTGAATATTTTAGAAAAAAGTAATAATAGACGAGTCGACGAGTTGATAAGGAAAGCGTGTAGTTGACAAGATTGTGGACAAACGGGTACATATTATCAAAAAGACTGATTGGTATTTACAATCAACAGTCAGAGAAAGGATGATGACAGCACATAAAGCCTTATATGTACAAAGGCATTTGTCATCTTTGACCTTAATGATACACATTCAGTGACAAGTTTTATTTAGATTCAGTTTCCTTGAGGTCCGATTCTGATACTTCCCTGTCAGCAGAACAGCAGAGTTTGGCAGCACTTCTTTTTCATTACTGTAGCTCACACAGTCACTTCCTGATGTCCACAACCTGCTGCATTCAAGTGCCTGTTCAAAATTCTGCTGCCATCTATACTGTTCAACTAAGCAGAAAAACAAGCCAAGCCTAGCACAAGCCTTTCAAACCAAGAGACTGATTACTTCCAAATGGTTCCGGAAGCTTCCTCACACTCTGGGTTTGCGCTCTAATAGAACATTTAGGGGATGCGACTTACTATTTAGGATACCCTGCCATGTGCAGCGTGTTCAAGTCATTTAAACTCACTCTTGGGGTTTTTTTGTCTTTGGGATCGATCATTTTTGCTTGCATGACACCAAATTTCTTTAACGTCAATTAACTCCTATCATGAATCAACCAATGTATGTATTAAATAATGACCATCTAATGCACAGCAGACACAGATGTGCTTTGTAGCAAAGACCATGAAGATATTTTAATTGGTTATTTTATTTGTTTTAAGTCATTGTATTATCTTTCCTTTAAATCTTTTGTTATTCAATGTGCATGCTTCTTTTATCCATTCGTGCAATGAAATTTAAGAATTAATCTCAAATAATTGCAAAAAGTATGTAATAATAAATATATCAGTAGTAATATAAAAAACTACATTAGAAAAATCTTGCAAATCTCAAACTCAATTCTTTAAGTTGACAAACATTTCAGGATGACGCAAAACAAAACCGAAAAATCATCAAATATTCTTAATTCCTTTTCAATCCCATTTATGCAAAACATGTAACATAACATGTTAGGATTAATCAATTAATCTTTAAAATTAACCAAACATGTTGAGCTATGAGAGTTCACCCTCATGTAATTAACATGGACATCTGCTTGCTTAAAAAGAATACTATCTTCCACAGTCAGCTACTTTGAGAGTAAAACTCACTTAGTATTAAACCATTCAAAAATCAGAGTCAAACCTGATATTAGGTCCTCAGAGAGCTTGTATTGAGTCACAGGCGTACTGTTGCATCAACCTTCAAGGTTGATCCAAGGATGCACAGCGCCAGGTCGGCAGCCTGTTCATCATGATTGAATCAGCAGACCCTTATGGGGACAATGAGGGGCCTTATGCAAGGCCCCTCATTGTCGATCAACAGCTCCAAGGTACAGACTGTCAGATATCCAATTACTTTCTGCAAAGGTTAAAATACATGGGGGGTCAATGTTGGATCTGAAATTTTGTTCGGACTGTAACTACCAACGAGTTGCTATGTGATTAACTACCATTGTAAGTGTGTTGTGTATTGATCGCAGTAAATTAGGGATGAGTCATGGTGGTTAGACTTTGTCAAAGACAAGCTGCACATGTAATGAGAGCATTACATGTAGCAGATCATATCAAAATAGTTTAATTAATTTTTTTGACAATGTTTGTAATGATACCAGCATCTGGCTCAGCATATTAAAATTTCATATCCCAACCATACACTCATTGTTTGGTTCGCTTTCAAGCCAAACTACAGCAGAATATCCATATTTCTGTATTTACAAAATATTATTATGCTTGGAACATTATGGTAATTTATTTTTCTTTTCTTTTTTTTTTACACAGCTTACACTGAAAGCAACTACAAGCCCACTTATGTGAATGCATCTGTGAAAGCTAATTCTGTGGCAGTGGTGGCCTAATAGTAAAGAAAGCAGGCTTGTTATTTGAGGGTCTCCAGTTTGAATCCAACCTGGCAGTCACTGTGGGATGTTGAGCAAGTCCTTTAACGGTAACTGCTCGCTTTGGATAAAAGTGTTTGCTGTAATTCTGAGCCGATGCAGACATTGACAACCGTTTCTTGTTCTTATCTCAAGAGTTTCCAAAAGCTACAGGGAAAAAATCTGAAAAAATGACCCATCACTGCTGACAAGAGCCAAGGAAATCCAACGTTTGGTCTGACTGATTCTTTGTTGTTTTTCACAGCAGTTCACCCACAGCAATTCTATAAAGCAGTGTTTCCCAAGTCAGGTGTCCCTGGGGGGTCGCAAGCCACAAGATGATTTAAAGAATGCTCCTCAGGAAACGATAATGACAGAATAAACGACACTCACATTTGCATGTCACTTTACTGCACCACAGCCAGGCACGGGTGTGTGAGACAGTATTAACAAAATTAACACACTGCAATAAGATTGGGACAACATTTTTAAAATGAAACATAGGTTAATACCGACAAAACAGAAAGGCCAGTGGAGAGGGCAACAGAGGAGATCGGAAAAATACTGCTGCAAACACACAACCCTGGTCCCCCCGCAGACGGCTTCAGCCCCCACCGTGTCCATGCTCCTCGGGCACTCTGTCTCCCCCGTCAAGCGACCGGGTCACCGTGGGCACGTTCGTGAGGGATGCGCTGCCGGCCCGGTTTGCCGTCCTTCGCTCTGTGGTCTCTCCCTGGAGGTCGCCCCATTCGATGCACGGATACCCAGCAGGTTCAATGTCTCCAGCGCGCCCGGCGCGTTACCCTCAAGGGCAAAGAGAAACCAGCCTGTACCCGGTTTGTGGCTATTAAACCTACAGTACCTTGACTAATTGGTCTGATAACATACCATGTAAATAATTTCATGGACGCCATGCTGTTCAACTCTTTTCTGCTGCTATTAAGCTCGTGTTTATTCACCACCATTATATCACCACCTGGGATAGTGGGGGTCGGCAGTCCCCGTCACCGGTATTTTGGGGATCGCAGGCTGATTATTTGTAATATCCCAACACAAAAGGAACCTAAGGTGACATTTTGGGGAATGGTGTGCTGTGGTGATGGCTGCTTGGCCAATGAAAGGGAATAAACTGGAATAGAAAAAAGACTCAGTGCCTGATTATGTTGGAAATGATTTCGTTGCAGACATCTGCTTTCTCTGGCCCAACTGAATAGACTAATATGATTCCTCAACTCTGTGTTGAAGTTAGAAGACAATCATGTTCTTAACTTCCATGGATAATCCATTCTGATGGCATTTTTGACTCATAATCCAAGTGAAAAAAGAACCCCAGAAAAACCTAATGGAGCCATTAACACATTTTCTAAATTGAAGGTCAGGCCTAAAACATAATTCCTAAATCAACATACGTTGCAAATAAAATCTAGATAATTTTCCGCGATCGGGAAAAATCAAAGGAAATTTCAGAATTCAGAAATGGCGATGTTATTATTTCTATTAACTTTTAAAACCTAATAAGGTGGAAATCGCAATATGGCACAGATCATAGCCATTAGTTCAATCTCTTCCAGGAATCTAATCAACATTTTCTTATGTTATGTACAATCGATAAGGCTTGGTATGTAGTTCTCCAAATGTATTTGCAGTATGTGCATTTTGGTGACTTGTAATGAAGGATGAGAATAATAAAACTCTCAGATAAAATATCCCCCAACAGATTCACTCTGTCCTCATTAATCTCCAGCTAAAAAGGGGAAGGGGGCTTTGTTTCTTATTCAGCAAAAATGCATTTAGAGGCTGAATTTCAAAATGGCAGTCTATCACTATCATTTCCAGTGTGTCCATGTCACCTCGTGCTGACGCAGCTCCCTGAAGACGGAAGGCTGGCTCGGTTTAATCATCTTCTCGCTCTTAAGAATCACACAAAGTGTGAGATTGTTCACACTTCCCCATCGTGGTCCTCCTTCCCAGTGAAAATTGGGAAGGAGAAATGTTATCGTGGCTACGCTGTGCTTTTTATTTTGATATATTAAAAAAAAAAACAACAAAAAGACTGAGCATGTCAATCTTTGGTGGTGTAAATTAACACAGACTGTATGTTTACCAATACAAGCTTTTGCAGCAGAGATACAAGTTTTGTAACAATCAAGACTTGTCTCATTTATAGACTATGAAATGCCAGTATTAAATGTTTATTTTTCACATGTTTATTTTATACATTCCGAGATTGATGGTGTTAAGTAACAGAATGAAAATACTCAAACCCTAAAAATTGTATTGGGATCCAGGGACAAAAGTAGTGATCAAGACATGATTATTACAAAAGCTATCCTACCGCTGCAGAGTAATAACTGAGCTCAGATTACACAGTTAACATGTCAAAACTAGCTCCAATATTCCTTTTCAGGTAATAATACTAAAAAACAACTAATGTCCGGTTGTTTTGATGCATCTAAAGCACATACAATATAAAAATGTGGCCACTTCTGTTGTCTTCAACAACAGGAAAAGGCAAAGCAATGAATGATTTAGATGGACTGTAGGGCACCACAAGCTGCATTAAAAATAGAGAACGTAAACACAGCTGAGTTGCACTGTAAACTGGCACTCTTCAACTTCCACAAAATGTTTAGCCAGAGTATTCACACTTCAGTTTTACAGTGTTGCCTGAGGTTTGCCTCCAAATGTATTTGTTACAAAAAGAAATGATCCAAAGAGTGTAAACATGACAGACACAGTTATGAAGGACAAGAGTTTCTAAGCTGTGACCTTATATTACCCATTACTTTTCTTCATATCAAAGCACCACCTAATCCAACATCCGGTTGGATTGTTGCTGAGCAGAAATGTCAGCCATTATCAGCAAGAAGCCGCTTTAAATTGCATCTTCATTTCTTCTGACCTGACAAGCTGCTTAAATATTAAATCAAAAGTGACATTCTGCTGACCTTTTGGTGCTGAACATCTTGGCAGTCTGGTCCCTTTCCTTCTCAGAGGCTTTAGGAGGTCGAGGTTTGATGATGGCTTTTTGAACCTGCAGGAAGTGTTCACAGACAAAGACACACAATAAAGAAAGGGGGCAGGGGACAGAAGAAGAAGAGAGCAATGAGTTTTTCAGCACCACACTCTGGTAGTAAAATGTCTCATTGGCTACGCTGACCCCAACAAACTCAATTAGATGGTATCCGAATAAATGATTCAAATTGACAGGGCACAGAGGCAACAAGCACTGTATAACTTGCCCAACATGTCAACTAATGATTCAGCGTTCACAATGCTGTTAAAATAGAATAATATTATCAAGTGCTGATGCTCAAACTGATCAATAAATCCAAAAATCATTATTAGGAAATCTGTTAATTTGCTGACTTGACAAACATGGCACATGTAGGGCCATTAGTAGGGTTCTCACCAGCGTTGTTGAGTGTAGGGGCCCTCAACGTTATAATTTTCCTCCCCTACGGAGTGATGGCGCCCCCTACGCTCCGTTTTCAGCAAGGTTGTGGGGATTTTCTGTTTTTCCTTTTTTTAATTAGTACCGTTGTAATAATTGTTCGGCGAGGGCGTCCATGACAATCCCAATATTACTGTGGGTATAATATATATATATATATATATATATATATATATATATATATATATATAAAAATGTTATTTGTCTATTCAGTGTCTGAGTATTTATTGGTGGAGTACCTATACCAGGCAAGAGTAACTAACTACATTCATCATGAACCTTCACCATTGATTTGACTCAATTCATGAATTATTTCGAACATGAACACAACAGCACTGTATTTACTACAATGAAAATGATAATTAAAAAAAAAAAATCTAACAAAGCAAAGTGAGTGATACGGAATGTGATTACAGAATCTCTCCTGGTTCTGGTCGCACTGCCATCAACAGGTCAGATACCATCGTACACTGGTAACATTTACCAAGGTCTCTTCTCAGAGACTGTCATTGTTATGCTTAACGCCATCAGCAACATAGAAAACCCTGAGCACAGAACAACTACAGATTCATTGGAAAACACACATGGAAACCTCTGAATCACAGACCAGTCTGCCTCAAAAACCCTTTGACCAAATAAACCCTGTGTGCGCATCTGACCAGTAACCCTACAACTTGACTCCGTCTCATTCCATTCAAAACCGTCACAACAGTTGGAGGCTCGTCTCGAGATCTAAATACATCAGATAATGAGGTAAGTGCAGAAGTTTCCTTCTTAACATTTCAGATGGAAATCTGTGCCTTGCCTGTTAAATGACTGACTAGATAAAGAACTCGCTAAAATCTTAATTTGTGGTAGTGAAATAGTGGGAAAATTTAATTTTTTTTCCCCCCAAAACAAAAGATACGTTAAGCACTCAAGCTTGAGGGGTCTAAATTTCTAATATGATATGTCTTGTTGCTGGAACACAGTATTTTTTACTATAAATATACTGTAAATGTAATTTGGGATTTTGGCTTAAATTCCACACAAAATGGTAATCACAAAGATTTTTGTGTCAGCTCGGCGAGTGTGAAGAACAAATATGGAATTTGGACTGTAAATAGCTGAGAGTAAAATGACTAACGAGAGCATTCCCAGTTTGGAATGGGTTTGATTTAGAGTCTGAGGTACCGTTGCAGAATGTTTTAGCCGGCTAAGTCCAAGTGATAGTGTTACGACAGACAAGAGCACTCCCAATTTGGAATTGGAAGTGCTAATTGGGAACTATTGACCCAATGTGTATTGGTCTCAATTTTCTCTGCTGTATTATGTTTGACACTGAGGTATTGTTTTTAGGACGTTTCTTTGCTGAGTTGTGTTAGAGCAAAATCAATCAGTCTGTGTAAGTTGTTGATTCCTTTCTGGTGATTTTGTAGGAACCGGATCTGAACTGTGTAACAAAGTGCTGCAGCCTT
This sequence comes from Gouania willdenowi, assembly GCF_900634775.1. Classification (NCBI taxonomy): domain Eukaryota; kingdom Metazoa; phylum Chordata; class Actinopteri; order Blenniiformes; family Gobiesocidae; genus Gouania; species Gouania willdenowi. The sequence continues at coordinate 24,046,721 of NC_041059.1, forward strand.
GTTACACAAAATATTCTCCCATATTACATGATCATCACACAACAGTCTGGTCAATGATGTTAAACTAGCAATAAAAATAAATACATGAATAATTAAAGAAAAGGGTTTATTGGTCACTGTGGTGTCTGTTGTCTTTGTTCCTGTTATTCTTCCTGTGATGGCCCTTGTCTATTTGTGTTTGTGATGTAAAGAGAAAATTAGAAATAAGGCAGATGGGAAAATAATTAATTAGGAGCAATGATGATGTCAGGATAAATGTATAATAATAGATTAGTTAGAAAAAGATTGAACAAGACCCTGTTAACTGTGAAAATAGAGTTTACTCTGGAAAATAAATCTTATAACTAAAGTGGAGAAGCTACCATTAGTTAGAGTTTACTTTGGACATGAAAAATAAATATCAAGACAAATGAAGAAAATAATATAGGTATTCACATATACTGTAAATACAAATGACAACATAGAGGAGCATGGTGGAATAGTGGTTAGCATGTCTGCCTCATAGTAAGGACGACGTGGGTTCATGCCTTCGAGTGGAAACTTCAGTCCTTACTGTGTGGAGTTTGCATGTTCTCCCTGTGCTTGTGTGGGCTACCTCCCACAATCCAAATACATGACTGTTAGGTTGATTGGAATCTTTAAATTGTGCGTAGTGGGGAGGGCTAATTATATGTTAACAGTAAATTTGTTTCTAAAACAGTTCGATTTTAAGCAAAGAAATAATTTTATAAAAGAGGATTAGGTTCATATTGTTGTGACATTTAATTTAAATAATGGGCATTCCAATTTATTAGATGAAATATTACTGAAATTAAAATACTATATGGGACAGATGACCATCTGAAGATGAAAAGTCATCTTCTCAGTGATGATTATACGTAGGATGATACTGAAGAAGAAGAAGCCATTTCTCTGTTCACTAATGTTTGCATTCCAGAAACCGTCCGAGATTATTTGCATCGAACACACTGAACATTGGTAACTCATGAGAAAAAAAACATCCTTAAAATTAAGATTAATCATCCAAGTTAACTGTTGGGATCTGAATAACAATATTTACTACTTGTATTAAGAAAATAACACACCCGATACACTCATTTTTGCTGAAACATGCACAAACGCACATGCAAGGACATGCAGTTGCAGGTCTGAAGCCTAGTGTAAGGGTTGTTATCAGGAACAAAACCAAACACTCAGAGGTGAAAGTGTTTCTCTAGTAACCCAATAGCAATACAAATACAGTTCCTAGTAACATTCACTTCTTACAAAGTTGTAAGCCTAACATAAAATAATGAATGTAACACAACTAGATAAAAGATAAAATGACAAGAAATATGAATTTAAATGAAGAAAAACAGCCTGTGAAAATGTGGAAGGTTCCACTGTTATGTGCGTTTACTTTGTTTCATTTCCTATGTTTGGGTTGGATTTTTGGGTCCAGATGCTAAAAGATAAAAGGTTAAATTGCTATCATTGAATAAAACTATACAGTTAGATCATATCATTTTAGGAGGGTAAAGATAAGTATATGAAAATTCAGACCTGACATTGTCAAAAATTTGAATTGGAAATACAGCTGATTAACTTTTGGAACTAACATATTGTGTGAGTTGTGATTTCAGATTATCTATTTCTACAGAGGCCATGACATCAAGGTAAATTAATAGAAATAGAAAGAATACGGTGAGCAAGTATAAATATACTTGAGGAAGTATTTTGAGCCAATAACAAGCATTTTATTTGTTTTTTCTGTTAGTCTTCTCTCAGCTCATAGAGGCCGCAGTTCCAATCCTGAACACCACCCTCTCCGCGTGGAAGTGGAGGTCACTTCAGAAAAAAGGGAAGATTATTTCATAAATAAGAAAAATCAAACACAATAATTATCGAAACAAAGTGCTTTCACCTGACACTTCAATGTGTGCTGCCCCATGACTCTGAAAAATAGGAACAAGGGGGTCTGAAAATGGAGGGATACAACTTGACTCCATCTCACTCCATTCAAAACAGGGTCCTAACAATATACCTTCCACCCTATAGAATGGGAGGGAGGTAGCCCCTTCACTTTTATGCAAAGGTTATCAGACACTGAAGGTGGAGCCTCAGTAAAAGAAGATGGGGTTCAATAATTAATGCTGAGGTGCACACAGGCCTCAGTTCTCACCCTCTGCTGACTGTATTGAGATGAGTGGAGGGCCAGGGGGAAGTTTGGAGGGAAGGAAAGAAGACGGGGGTAATTAAACTCGCCTCGGTCCTATTTGCACTCTTTAGACCTGCTTCCTTTAGCCAGTCAAACAGAGCGTCTGTGCCCATCTCATTTCTAACACCTAAAATGGGTTTCTTCTGGCAGCAAAAGCTGTCAGTATACAAACACAAATAGAGACCTTGAAAATATGTGATAATTATTTAGTGACTCAACTGAGCTCTGCACACCTTTCCTGCTGAACAGGTTTACACAAATCTGAGCAACATGCTCAATGATTTTTTTTGTTTGTTTTTTTTAAGTAAAATTATATTTTAATGAGTAATTACGCTTGATAAACTTTTGAAAATCTGTAAATTTTAAAATTCATTGACAGCCATTATAATTCTGTTTAGCAATAAAGATAAGGAGATTTAGTGTTGGAGGTTCTAATTATGCTGTGTATTTTCTATACCATTATACTTTTAAATAGCTATCGGCACTTTTGGGGATTTTTTTTAATATACAATATAAAAAGGTTAAAGTCCAGCACAAAACGCAATTTATATATTTAAAAAAAAATCCAAACTTTACTTATTTTTCTCAATGTAAACCTTCCTACCAATGTAAACCCACCAATGTAATTAAATGGAGTGAGGATTAGAACATTCTGACTGTTTGGAGTCACAAAACATGCCACATTTAAGATTTAGTTAAAGTCAACCCAAATCAATAAAAACTTAACCATTGCAGAACTTTAACATTCCCTGCAGCAATAAATAAAGTTGGTTGAAACATTTTTCTGTTGGCGTTTCTATGCATGTATTGCTTTTTTCAAGATTTTCTGACATCTTATAAAGTTCACACTGGGCATATAAACTATTAGCAGGATAAAGACCTGGCAGATATGCCAGAGAGCAATGCAATAAACTGACCTAAACTGTTGAACGGTCAGATCATTGAGAGTAGTAAGGTTGGTCTCTTAAATGTGACTAGATATCTTGAATTAGGCTACAACTGTGCCAGCTAGAAAAGTTGAGAAAAGCGAGTCCTTACTTTGATTAATCTTTGCATCTAGGGTTCTCCCTGAGAAGGTGCCAACCAGGGTTACAATAGTGATTCAGGTTTACTCCCACAGTCCTGAAATGTGTTCCTTTCTTGCACTAGTCCCTACAGAGATGAAACCAAACAAGCCAAATATTCACAAAAAACCCAAAACAATTGCTTAAATGGCATTTTCAGCTGTTCCTAATCCAGACGAGGGTTAATGGGAGCATGCTGCACATGAATGATGGATGTTGCATTAATATTACAAATTTCCTTAAAGCCATTTTAACTTCAATTGAGTTTCTATGCATTAGGTGGATCTACTGTTTATTATTTATGGATCAAAAACATCAAAAGTGTTGCATGACGGAGCAGGCATTAAAACCAGTGGTACCCACTACAAAAATGTATTATATAGAGAATCATAAACAGAGGTGACCATGTAAGGTGTAATTGTATCTAGAAATGCCTGTAATTCTGACCACAAAAGAGCGAGGGGTGCAATTGGACCTGACAAGAATTCATTTCAGTTTTGATCCGTTTGTTGGCTTGACATTTACCTCACATTCATTTCTGAATATAATGTATAACCAATGAAATACACTGGAGATGTGACTGATGATAGCCATATGATTTTTAAGAATAAAGAAAAGCTATGTGACCTACGGTGTTATAAATGGATTTACTTGCACTTTTGCATGTAAATGCCCTCAAAGAAGGTAACCTTCACTTGAACAGCACATGTGCTTCCATCGCTCTGTTAAAAGAACCTTGTTTGAGGATGTTTTTTCCTGCTGAGTTTCACTAAACCAGCCGGGTGTTTCAGCTTAATTGTCTTCAGGCTTGCAAAGCATCCTGACAAACACTATCAGCATCCAAGCATGTAAATGGTTTGAGGCAAATCCCTCAGTTCGACAGGGGGGACAGCAGGTTTCGCTGGTGCTCAGATCATCACTTTTGCTAAGAACTGACAACCATAAAACAACAATGTCAGAGGTGATGCATGTGTTCGGCCTTAGAAAGAAGCCTTAAAGCATACATCTAACAGAGCTATTCCACAAACACGAGCTAAGCATTTTTAAAATACACTGGAATGGTAAAACGGATTAAAAAAAAAAAAAAAAAAAGTCTTTGCATCATCCTACTTTGACAAAATTCCTCGTTATTTGATCAATTTAAGACCCATTTTATATGTAAATGTTATATTTTCCCACTTTAGAGGGGAACTGACCAGATGAGTTTAATAAAGATATCAGTCACACTGGATTCTAGATGACATCCAGAGCGCAAGTGAAATAAGTGGTGTATTGATCAGGGTAAGAATCAGCTCACCCAGCATGCAGCCAAATCAGTGTTGGCTACAAAGGAGCACAGTAAACAACTTTGCAAGAGTACGTGAGAGCACAGACCACTGCATTATAGTATACTTGCTAGTTGTACTGGTTTAGACACTCTGCATTAATAAATCATTACAAAGATGTTTTAACGTGACGCTACAAGGAAAAGACTAGTTTGTCCATGAAATGTACACAAAGGTCAGAGTTTCATTCTCAATGCTTAAGCCTTTTTAATCACTCAAGATAATTAACATTATAATGTCTTTACATTCAATCAGTGTGCATCAGGTAATGGCCCAGTTCGTCAGTCAAATTTTATAAGTCAATGTGGCCCCTGAACCAAAAACATTAGCACAACCTTTTAAAGCATGTGGACAAAGTTGATCCTTGCCATTACCTCAAAAGTTGCCAAGAGTTTAACTACTTTTCTTCACCATTCTGATGCTCGCTATGAGTTTGAACAGGCTTTCTTGACCATATCGACATAGAGGAGGAGAAATTGATTGTTTATTCTGTGACTCTAGGTGCATCCATTCAGGTGAAAACCTGTAATTGGTTACAGCCTTCTTTCATCACAGGATTCGAGAGAAATCCTGTCAGTGAATGATACTGTTCTATCAAAGGTCTCATCTGACTGATCTGTCATGTATTACGTTCCTGCCTTTCACCATCTGGCTGTGCAGTATGTCCTACAAGGCTCACAGCCAAAGAAATACAGGAGATCTTGGTTTGTTGTCCATTTTCCGTAATTCTGCATTCAGCGCAGTGTTATGGCATTTTTCCCTCGACTAAATGTGTCTCCTACCTTATTTGTCTCTTTTGTGTGTCTATTTATTTATCCTCAGACTCAGGTTGCTTCTAAAGCCCTGGAGAGCATCGGGGGTTAAGCTACATTATCTGTTCTCCTGTCCAGAGATTGTGGATGTTGATTCTACCTGAATTAATTTGCTGGAAGTGCTCTCCTAGGTTTGAGGACCAGGACCAAGCCCTCTGCCATCCATAGGGTCTTCTACTACTTTTCTTCCAGGCACTGGGTTTCCTTTAACACATCAATCCTCTTTCTGATTTTTTAAAAACTTCTATCACAACTGCATTTTTAGGGTGCTACTGACAATAAGCAGTGCACATTTGGGGCTATTAGAATGCAAATAAAATGCATAAGAACCACTTTGTATCAAATTTGACCTTCTCTCAACATTTAAGCGAACATTCGACATTTCACATTCAACACTACTCAATGTTTTACTTGTTGGTGTTTTTCCCCACAAAGTGATTACCAGAAACTTAAATAAATAATAATTCCCGAATCATGAATTATTAATGAAACAGAAAAAGTAAGGTTCTCAATATAGCCAGACCCAATCTTAATTCATGTTCTTTTTATCTGCAGTGGCATTTAAATCTGGACCTGGTTTGCTGCAGCGATATGACTCATCTTTCCTTCTGTTATCCACTTCTCTTGGTTGTCCCATTCATTGGCTGCACAGCTTCATTGTTTAAACCCTTATCTCCAGTTACTCATTTTACCCTTAAAACTAATTCTTCTCCTTTTCCATGTTTGTCAGCATACATGGAGCCTGATTACAGTGAATTTCCTAAACTAATTGGGGTAACAATAGCTTGGCAGGAAACAGAATGCCATTATCAAAATACCCAGTCAGTTACGTGTGAATGAATGAATACCCTGGGCAACTTGTAGTGCTTGGGGAATCTTTTTAGAATCTCCCAAAGAAATGCAACAGCTTGATAGGAGGTCAGGGTTGCAGGGTTATAAACCTCTTAATATTACTTAAACCCAGACTTTAAATAGGAGATGATGTAAAGCTGTGTTTATGTGTCCAAGTACATGTAATGGTCTGAGAAATATGGGTATCCTAGTCTGATATTGATAGACTAGCACTAGCAGAAAAAAAAGGATTACATTGGCCTGCATCTAAAATCTCATATACAAGCACTCCGATACAAGCAGGCCATTCAAGACTGTGCTCCAGCACTTCTAAGAAATGGGTTCGTTTTTCTCATATCTACTAGTAGTTAGTAATATCATTTGATCAAGTCTTTTCCAACATTCCACACTACAAAATAAGTCGTAAAAATATGTTTGATTTGTGCCAATATCAGACCAATATCCATATCGGCAAATGCGGAAGGCAAAAATATCAAGAGAATCCTTCTGAGAAATATCATTTTAGACCTGTTATGAAAGTTTTACCAGATTACATAGGGCCAGAACAACTGATGGAAACACTTAGAGCATTTGATTTTCAGTGATTTCAGAAAATGGACGGAAATCCCAGAACAAACTTTGTGAAACAAAAATGTACTGTATATGCAACAAGGAATATCCCCTCACCTGGCAGAAAATCATGCATTTTCATTATCTCATTTTGTTAAAAGAGTAGTTTAATGTCGCAAGGTTTAAGATCCTGTATTATTGAGGTCTTTGAGAGCTCTCCGTTTTAGGGGGTGTGTCCCTGGATTTGCATAGGTCTTCCCTGCCCCAGTCTTCCGTGGGGTGGCACACACTAAAGGTGCGTTCACACCGAATGCAACTTAAGTGATTAGATTACATTCAAAATCAATGTAAATGACATGACTTCAAGAGGTCCTGCACGAACCAGTCACTCAAAGTTGAAAAATGTGAATTTCTCAAGCGACAACTCCCCCGTCCTTCACTGTATGTAGAGCTAAGGCAGCAGCCCCTCCCACCCGCTACAGTGACACGGCTGCAGCGAGTGAACTCATCCTTTAGTAACTCCGTAAGTTGATCATTTACACCGTAAAAGCGGCGCTGTTTGTAAGTGCTGAAGAAGTGATCAGCCCTCTTTCTCCAAAGCAATGAAGTGATGGAGTGACCAAAAAGCACCACTTTGTCCAAGCGACTCATCACGGGCGATGGAAGTGAATGCAGTAGCTACAGTCGCGTTCGGTGTGAAAAACAATGGCGGTTGGCGGTGAAGTCCATGGGTGGAGTTACCAGCAGAAGGAAGGATAATTTCTTTCCCAATTTAGCTTGTGACGTCACAAACTTAGAAAATTTGAAACGCAGCAATTTTATCTGTGTTATAAGACTCACACATACCACAAACAAATGACTGGATGGTTTTATTTCACATTTTGTGTGCTGGTGAACAAAAAAGTTTCCTTATATGTGATTAAAAAAAAAAAAAACTGCAATAGTGGATTTTTCATATGTCCCCGATAATAAGATGTTGACATCTATTGAATATCCTTCAACACATAAAAAAACACAATTATAATCAACTCCAACAATATCCTGCCTTAGTTTACACACATGCATTCCAACTGACAGACCAGAGGATTTTAGAAGAATGAAAGCAGAAGTTTGCATTCAATGATTTATTTTTCCTCCTCCGTTTTCATATCTGTTTTTCATGCCATCTGCCAGAGACCTGACTGCCATGTGCCACTGAGTCACCACAATCCAGAAAGATGATTAATATTGCAACAAGCGCATAACCACATCTCCTGCTTAATACGTAGTTAAATATTCCTGTCTTCTGTTAAAAATCAATGACAGTTTTAACAATGTACACTCAAACTGTAAAAACTCTTAATAAGAAAAAGGCAATTTTGACAACAAAACTTAGTTAACCTATTTGTTGCAATGCATTATTCATTTCTGTTTTAAGATATGGTCAAAAATTTACTTTGGTTCTTGTCCACAGAGTTGACTGTTTAGTCAAATAATCCCCTTCTTTTGGTGATAACTCTGGAGTAAACAAAAGAGAAAACCTCAGCTTTGCAACACAGTTGCTCATGGCAAGGTCTGTACAAGAGCTAGAGTGCTGTCAGTTTGAGTTAAAAGTCATGCAAGCACTGGAGTTGGGGACTGCTTTCTGCTGAGTCACTTCACCGTGTGATATTAGACTGACACAAACAAATGCCTGTAGACTGTCACTCAGAAACAGCATTACCACTTGCTTTGGTTCAATTTGTTTTTAACGGTGTCCCAAAGTGGAACCAAAGGCATAGTTTGCTACTCTTAAGCAACGGAGAATAATCATATTTTAGTTTGCTGACGGCAACACTTTTGTGCCATTACGTTACTGGGCAATGGTTGCATGCAGATTGTGCCTTCAACTCCTCCTACATTAAAAGCAGAATGGAGACATGAGGTAAGTCAATTTTGAGTAACCGTTCAATAAAACATCCAAAGAATGCATTCGCCATCATTCATCTTTGATTGCAAATCGTCCATCTGGGTCACATGGTCTGCGTGGAGTGCATCACGGGTCGAGTCGAGTGGGAGGAAACTAAGAGAGTGGGAGTAGACATAAGGGGGTCACTGTGGGGTTTCCGTGGCTTAGCGTAGCAAATCCTTTGTAATCCTTCAACCAGTCCCATGGCACTGTTTACTCTATGTAGGTAAAGCTATTACAGACACATCTATAGCCAGAACACATCTTACTACAAGCGTAGGCCACATCCTACTACGCAACACGTTGATCCAGGACTATTGTTCACCTGCTCTGTTTTTAAAGAGACTGCTGAAAATGTTTATCCGTCGTAAGACTCTTTAGATTATCATCGTTAGAAGGAAGGGATGACTGCAGAGGAGCAGGACAAAGGAAGAAGCTCAACTGAACAGTCCTTCTTGTAGTCAAAACAACACCAGGAAGAGCCGACTTCGACTGCTATCTTCTTACTCTTAGATGAAAAGCACTTCAAATTATTTAAATCTTCTCTTCATAGAAACATGTAAGCCCAAGTAAACCAAAGTAAAATACATAAAACCAAACTCTAATTGGAAAAGTCCCAAATTGGTATTTAGGCAGGTAGCACACAAACTCGACAGGACCCAACGAGCCAGGTTGGGTTCAGTCTTAATTTTCTTATTTTACATAGCCTCATGTGTGGGCAGGTGATGCGTTTTGATATGGGGATGAGGGACCTCCGCCAGGGTGTTTTCTAGTAATCCCCGTGAAAAAACGCAAATGACAAGTTATCTCGTCAATGGCACTGAGTGAGTTAATAAAATAAATGTGCTTTCAAATTGACTGCTACCATTAGGCAGGCTACAGTTGAAGCGCCACCTGCCAGCGACAATATTCCAGGTGTACGGCGGAACAAGATGCTAACAGCATTGCCATGCATGCTGATGAATAGTTGACTTACCTGGCATACCGTAGTCTTATATGAAGTTAAGATGGACAATGACTCGAGATATTTGAGGTATTAAATTCTATACAGTTAAAATTATATAGAATAATGTTTGATTCAATTTGATTTATATTGATCATGTAATTGGCAACTTAAAAACAGTTTAAAATAAAATAAATTGACAAAGAAATAAAACAGTATCTTGCATCTTCAAATTCTTACACATCTCAGTTTACATTTTTTTTTAGTTAATGTATTTGAAAGGCTACAAAAAGTAACTTCAATTTAATAACATGATCATGTGGTTACACATGCTCATTGCTCTTTTCTTGCCACACATAAAAGATGCATATTTAACCGGCATATTGGTGGTTAAATGAATCTGTCCCCACACAATTAAAATCTCTATTTTCTTCAAGAATAGTGTTTTTGTTGATTTAGTTATCTTACCAGGGATTTAAAACTTAAGATTAGCCACAGGTGCAGGAAAGTTGATGGTATATACTGTAGATGTTGCAGGAGGTGAAGTAGGAAGGTGCTGAGTCATTGCACAATGTGATTTATTTTAGGTTAACGAATTGTTATATCTTGATTTTATTTGTCATTAATCATTAATAGCCTCTGTAAGAAAAAAAAAAAAACTATTTCTTTCAATAATTTTTTTTTAAGCTATAGGGAGCCATTGCAAATAAGTCAAAGGGCCACATTAAATCCCAGAGCCGCAGGTTGCAGAACCCTGCCCTGGGAAAACCACAGCTGAACATATGGCGGGATGTTCAGCTGTTATCTTAAAAATTGCATTTACTGGATCTGCAGTTTGTGGGGCCTGATGCTGTAAACTAAACACTCCTTTCAAAGCATGACAAATCTGAAAGTACCTCCACATGTGGTTCCTGCCCAGCCCATATTGTTGGGATAGATCCACGAATTATTTAATAATATTCCCACTGTACAGGTCTCCCATAGTGCCAATCCCTTTATCCAACCATTCTGTCCACAATTAGGAAACTTTATTAATACAAACTTTCAGATTCAGCCAAATACTCGATGTACAGTTTAGATAAGGGTCAACATCAACAATCTTCAAAAAAAAGTCGACATCCCTTAACAATGCGATATAATTGGGTGGAATTTGTCACCCTTCCTAATTTTACTTGACAGTTTATTAATTTTGGTCATACCGCCCAGCCCTAGGCAAGTTTTATGGATCAAATGACCATATGTTGATCTTCTACTTGGTCACTTTATCGCTTAAATTGCTTTCAAAACTCTCAAAGGTGGCGAATCAACAGAGATGTTTAGCCTCTGTGTGAGGTTTTTGTCATAGGTTGGAAATGCATCTTGGGAAACTTGGAAGTTTACTTCAAGGGAACGGTCACCATTATAACCATACTTATAGTATATATAGATACTATATATATATATATATATATATACTAATCGAGTTTGTAGTGTATAATACGTTAGAGTGCTCCCAAAGGATTCCCTGTGGTTACAAGAAGCCTCACAAAAGCCTTTACTACATCATCACATCATGAAAAAGTTGCACTACAAGTGCAATATGAAAAGCATTTTTAATATATCATACAGTTTCAGTGCAGCTGTGATTCCAGGAAAATACTTAAACTTGACCTAATTTTTTTTTATTTCAGGCGTGTGCGTATCGCAACAAATCCAATCTGATTGTGGTAAATTAGTCTTTGCCTTTATCACACAGAGAAATAAAGATTACATGTTTATGTACCTTATTGTCCCTATGTGTGTGTGTCAGCTTGCAGGGACAGATGAGATAGTCACAGCTGCCGACACACCAAACAGAATGGCCATCTTGATAAAAGTCCAACCGTGTTCTTGTCACCAAGGGGGAGTTATCATCATCAAAGACACTAAAGCACAGTTTGCCACAGTCAAAAGGTGAACAAGGAGCTATTTCCTATTAGACGGTGATTAATTGAATTTGCTTCTTTTGGAAACAGCATGTATACAATTATTTCTGTGAAGTGAATGTTGATCCGTCCACTCCACATGAATCCCAATGCAGTAATCAATTGGTCACAGTGACAAGGGCAGGGCTAAGGATTAATCAAAGCTAGCAGGACCGAGTATAATTTGATCATGAGAGTCATCGCCCACAGTGTGTGCGCTGCGCATGTGGGTGGGTGTGTCAATAGCCTTGACAGCACACAAATAATGTCTACCCACTTATTGTGGGGGAACTGGAGCCTATTCCATATAGATGGAGGAATACCCCCTGGACGGGACAGTATCGAGCTTACAATGACAATACATAATGATATTTTTGGAAAGGGGGAAAAAAAAAAAAAAAAAAAAAATGCAGTTTCAGTTCATCGCCTTGATTTGGCTCAGACTGCATTCACAAGCCGTGTTCTCATTACCCTTGGAAATGCACAAAATCTAAATACTGCAATAAATAATGGTAATGGAAACACCTGAATTTCAACACTCAAAGATCGCAAAAAAGATTTTTATGCTTTCATGAGGAGGAATTTCAGATGTTTCAATATTGAAATGTGTCAGAAAAGCACAATGGAAACACTCTTTGCGCAAATACACATCACAGAACGTGACGTACCGGGTCACATGACCACTTCTCTCCGAGAAAACATGGTATGGTATGTGTAAATAGAAGAGGAGACCCAGACATTTCTTGGCATTAAACCTAAAAATTATTACTGCCACATTAGACGTGAAACAAAAAAGTAATATACAATTTTATAAGGAGGTTTGGAGTGTCCATGTTCCTGCAGCAAAATTTCGCGGGATGAAATTTCACCCGATTTACGAGCCACCTGCCCAAAACATTCAATGGAAACTAGGGCTGGGATAAACGACTATTTTTTAAACGATTATTCTAGCAATAATTTTTTCGATGCATCGAATAATCTAACAGTTCACTTTTCCAATTTGATTTGATTATCAATTATCTCCCTGTTAATTGACTAAAAGTAGATTATACATGTTGATTTTCATATCTAAAATGAAGAAAAAAAAAAAAAAAACAAGAATTCCTTAACATTGCAATATGGTTATTGCGCTTCAACTCAAAATTCCAAAATAAAGTTCAAGTAAGAATATTAAAGTACAAAATAATGCATTCAGAGTCAGAGGTAGCGTTCAACAAAAAAAAAAAAAAAAATAAAAAATTTAAGAAGTGTGTGCGCGCGCTGCTGCTGCTGATGTCACGGCGGATCTTTCCTCCTTGTCGAGTTGACGCGCTGCCGCCCAATCACACCCGGGATAAAGGACAAAGGTTACGGGGAACAGCTGCCTTCAACAAACGAGGGCGTGACTTCGCTGCCTTGCACTTTTGAAACTCGGAGGAGCCACTCGCGTTAGTTGTTCTCCGGCGCCGTCATCTTTGTTTTGGTCAGATGACGCATCGTCGTGCATATTTCGCTTCGCCGTATTTTTTTGCGTCAACGCATTGCCCCGGCTCTAATGGAAACACGTTCAAAACGCAATTATACAAGAAGGGCCAAAGTCGCCTCCACCTTCTGAGGAGACTGAGGTCCTTCGGAGTGCGCAGGTCTCTGCTCAGGACTTTTTATGACTCTGTGGTAACCTCTGCTATCCACTACGCAGCCGTGTGCTGGGCCCTGGGCAGCACAGAGCAGGACAAGAACAGACTGAACAAGCTGGTCAGGAGGGCCAGCTCCGTCCTGGGCTGCCCCCTGGACTCTGTGGAGGAGGTGAGGGACAGGAGGGTATTAGCCAAGCTCACCTCCATCATGGACAACACCTCCCACCCACTGCACGGGACAGTGGAGGAGCTGAGCAGCTCTTTCAGTGGAAGACTGAGACACCCTCAGTGCAAGAAGGAGCGCTACCACAAGGCCTTCATCCCCACTGCTGTCGGACTGTACGACAAGACCCTAAAGTAACATGCGCAATAACCCCCCTTTGCAAAACTACGTGCAATAATCTCTGTATCAGCACCACTTTATTCCCTGTACCAGCGTCATTTACTGACAACCTGCACTAGAACTGTAAACTTTGCACCTAGATTTTCTAGTTTTTATAGTCTGTTCTAACTTTTATTCTATTTGTATTTATTCTTATTTCCTCATTGTCATAACTCCATCCCCTTAAGATGTTTGCTTTTACTTATTGTACATAAAATACCTCTTTTTTACTATTTAACTGTCTGCACATTTCTTGTCTATTCTGCACACCCTGAGTGATCTTACTGAATGCCAAACGTAACAAGTAAATTTCTCCATTGTGAGATCAATAAAGGATTATCTTATCGCTTTTATTTTGCGAAAATCTGTAATGGAAACCCAGCTACAGAGAGCTGCTTCTTTCAGATGCACTAGAACTCAGATCGTACAATGTAGCTACAATTTTTAGCAGTAAAAAGCAGAAAGAAGAACAGGGTAAATGTAAAGCACATCAGTGACTCACTCACTCACTTCTTCCCAAAAGACTTGGTGTTAAATTCTGAGTTTTTTTTCCACACCTTTCCCTCTCCACTGCCTTATAATCTGTTTTTAATGTTCAATGGTGTCTTTTTTTTTTTTTTAACTTTACTGACACTACAGTACTACAGCTGTCAGCCAACTCTCTGTCAGAGAAGGAAACTCAATTACAAAAAACTCTGAGACTGGCGAACACAAATACTCTGGATTCAATCTAGACTTCACTTGTGAGTGTTCACACCAGCCTCAAACAAAGCAGTCTTTTTGAACAAACAAATTCTAAACAGTGGAAACACTGTGTGATGTTTGGTCCATTATCAGAGGAGGTGAACCTCACTGGAAGGCTACAGTAACATCCACCCACAGACATTAGAAAACCTGTCAAAGCAGGTCAACTTTATCTAAACTGTTCATTCACCAAAGTGTTGTATTTACCTTTAATGGGTTTTTTATTATCACATTTCTCCTTGACTTCTTAATTATTCAGCACTTAATGCAGTTTGCATTCTCCCAGTGTTCCTGCAGGAAGTAAGTGTGTGTGTGTACAGTATATATTCAGTGAACTCCATCAGCCCAGTACAAACCAGCTGATTCACACCACCAGTAGTATTAACACTTAAACACCCTTCAATATTAAAATACGTCTATTTAAGTCCATATAAAGTAGTGGCCAGGATGGGATAAAATAAGAGCATTTCAGCTCCACATCTTAAAACTAGTGCTGAACCGGTCGGGCTTTCTAATCAGCACCAGCTGCACGGAAACACAACACTTTGCAAACATTAAAGCTTTATAAGGACACGACTTTAGTAGGACATTAGGAAGGTGGCCGAACAAACGGAGCGGTACTTACTTTCAGGGAAATGTAACGCCAACAGGATGCTCAACCGACACGGGACGTGGATGTTGAAGATGTGGAAATGTCTCCTCACCAGCACACAGTCACAGCGTGAATGTACACAGAGACAGACATGCGGAGTCATTTGACCTTCTAACAGCAGGAACTACCATCAGACAGGAGTGGGAGGGGGAGTGGACCGTACCAAGCAGGAGTCCCAGCAGGAGGGCTGTCATCCAGGGATGATACACCAACAGCAATGGAAACACTTCCAAACAGCGGACAGGGTTCTTATTTATTATGTACGGAAGGGTAGAGCTTCCACAGGGGAAATATATATTTGGATCACTATATTGTATGAACAATATGATTATTTTGTACAAAAACATTATATTGTGCAAACAATATAATTATTATTGTACAAACAATATTGTATATTGTAAAAACATGATATTATTTTGTACAAACAATATTGCATATTGTAAAAAAACACGATATTATATTGTACGAACAATAGTGTATATTATAACAACATGATATTATTGTACAAACAATGTTGTATATTGTACAAAAATTATATTATATTGTACAAACAATGTTGTATATTGTAAAAACATGATATTATTGTACAAACAGTATTGTATATTGTACAAACAATATTGTATATTGTACAAACATTATATTATATTGTACAAACATGATGTTATATTGTAAAAACACAGTATATTGTAAAACATGATATTATATTGTACAAACAATATTGTATATTGTACAAACATGATGTTATATTGTACAAACATTATATTATATTGTACAAACAATATTGTATATTGTACAAACATGATGTTATATTGTACAAACATGATGTTATATTGTACAAACAATATTGTATATTGTACAAACATGATGTTATATTGTACAAACAATATAATTATACTGTAAGAATATGATTTTATGTTGTACAAACAATATTGTATATTGTTCAACATGATATTATATTGTACAAACAATACAAGTATATTGTTCATACAATATAGTGAACCAAAATATATTTTCCCTGAGGCAGTTCTACTCTTCCGTAACTTTAATTTAGTGCTATAGTTTTATATCCTATATCTTTTTTTATTTATTTTTCTATCCTGCTCTGCTTTCTGTTTCTGCTCAGCACAGTCACTGTAGGCATCATCCTTATCAATCTGATGCTAAATACATTACACACACTCAAACTGAAAAAAAAAAAACAACAGGCAGTATATTTGTCACACAAAGGAGCCATAAACCTGCCATGACATCACACTAGAGATTAAAAACATGTTCAAAATAAAATATTGCCTCCGACAACACTGATACAAACAATAGATCATCCCTTATATTTGCTTTCCTTTCAACGTTCTTCCCTCTCAATATTTTACTTTGGTAAATGGCTTCATTTATCAAGTGTCAAATATAGTGATGGTGGTGAAAAAAACAACTGATGATACTCCATCCATTACTTCATCTTCTAAAACTGTGTTTCATTCACTGTAACATGGCACACCAGTGTGCTTTGAGAGACCACCAAGTACAAAGTTTAAACTTATTGTTGTTTTTTTATTTATTTATTTATTAATTAGAATTTTTTAGTCACAGGTGTATTAGTAATAGCTGTCCTTCTGTCAGTGAAGGTCATTTCTGTGTAAAAACAGACATTTAAAGTGCTTCTATTGAATAATTAAATATGCAAAATATACACTTTCTGTATCCTGTACCACGATTCACAGCCCACTGAAGAGACATTAAAATTACATTAATAGAAACAAGAGGATATGTTTAATACCGACATCTAGTGGTAGTCATAAATATGACAGGAAACATAATGGAACATATTGGGCCTGTACTACAAAGCTGGATTTCCTCTTATCACGCTAACTTCCAGGATTTATTAGGCGTGTCCTCTACTACAACCTGGTCGGGACCAAATTTGGGGCTGGATATGATCCGAGCGAGTAGTAAATGATCTGCCCATTGTTAGAAGATCCTGGTTGGTGCAGATCTGACAGCTGCGTTTAGGAAAGAAAAATTATTAATGCATAAATGCAATCCTTTAATTTACTTTTTGATGACATCCTTTAAGAAAGGTATAGATTTACATCTGATGGACTGATCTGCCTCATTCATTCTTTCATTCATACATACTGTACATATGCTATAGTGACGCTGACAGCATCAGCAGGAACATACTACAGTGAAACAATGCGCTCTCATTCCAGTGTGTGTGTGATAAATTGAGGAGGACTAGTTGAATATAAACACGTCTGTGCTGTAATAAAGTGAAACTGATCAGAGCGCTGTCCGTTTATCATCCAGTGGATTAATATTGCATAATCTTATGCTTTTACAGTGTCGTCATCTTCCTGCTTGTGTTCCTTCCTTTCTGCTTATTCTGCAGAAATAGTGTTATTTTTGGTCTGAATTATGGATTTTAATTCATCATAATTCTAAAGAATTGTTCCTCAATTGTGACCTAAGTTGGTCTACGATTTCAGTGTATTTGTGGTTGGTCTGACGCTGCAATCTTCACCAATTTCATCTTGGATGAAATCACTTAGCTTAAGTGAACATGTTTATATCCTGCTTCATAGTACAGAGGATCTCTGAGGGAGAATGTTTGGTTTGGTGAAGATACCCAAATATATTTATCCAGCTTCGTAGTACAGGCCCATCCATAAAACTATTCTTAGTGTGGAACAGTCGGGTGGGGGGGGGCTTTCTAGGGCTCATCGCACGGGCGGCATCAAGGAAAGGCGATCTGGCGCGCTCTGGGGTGCCTGGTCGGTGTGCCTGGGGGCCGGCGGGGCAACTTGCAACATCCCCTTAGTGCCCTCGGCGACTATGGGCGTGGTCGCTGTCCCTGGGGGCGCTGCTCTTGGTGGGTCCTTCTGCCCTGGGGTCTGGTCCCTGCTGGCTCTGGGCCCGCCGGCGGGTGCCCGCTCTTTCTGCTGGCCTGGCTGCATCTGCGGGCCGGGGGCAGTTCCTGGGTTTAAGGTAGCAGTTTTTTGCACATATACTGGTATACGATGCACTGGCACGCCTTGGGATGTGGGATAAAACTCATACTGGGCTTAACTTTAGACACGTTAATCCCAAATACCTGCTGTAGGTACTACCACTCACTCATTCCCCCTGTCCACAGCCACCACCATTGTAGCTAAGCTTCACACTTGTCACTATACTGGCTTGATTACACAACATAATAAGCACAATATGTTCTACAACTTCACATCTCACCCTCACTGTTAAACAATCTATTCTTCCCCACCCTTTCTATTTCCTACTTTGAGTCTCTCCTCCCTGCTCCCTTTCCCCTCCCCCTCCCCCTCCCCCTCCCTCTCCACTTAGGTGTAACACTGCTCTCCCTTTTTATATCCTCCCTATAATAAAAGATTTCTTACCCTTCCTTAGGGAGGGCTGGTGATGGTCACAATTAAGCAATAAAATAAATCAATTTATTTTATTGCAATAACAAAACATGCATTGCTGTCTCATAATGATTGCACTTCTTGTAGTGTTGACCTTTGACAGCATGTGCAGACAAGAGGAAAAAAAAAAAAAAAGGATGGAACAGTCGGTGCGTTTACATGCAGCTTGAGAAAACCCAATAAATGGCAGTCTGTTAGTAACTTGATTTTTAAATGCATGTAAACAGGCTATCTTAGCTGAGATTGGACTATTGGACTTGATTAACACAGAAATAAGGTGATTGACAATTAAACTAATAGCTATTGTAAACATATTATAGCTAGATTGAAATCAACACGTCATTCTATGCATGCACCACTTTTTTTTCTTGTGAAAGAAAAAGATTGTAAGATTTGTGAGCATAGCTTGATAGATGATTGATAAAAGATGCAAACATCATTCAAACATTATACTTTTTTCAGTGCAGAGAGAACCGTATTGTGACTAAGCAAGTAAGCAAAATGTATTTTATTTCACTGACTAGCTTTAGACGTCTTTTTCAACATTTAGCATAAACTGAATCCAGGATGTGCAAACATGCACTGCCTTTTAGACAATATTCAGTCAGCAGCTCAAACACTCAGCATGGATGTAATAAGATAAAATGATTGAAATGTAAGCAACAGAATAAACAGTTGTGTTGTCACCTGATAATGTAGAGACATGTTGGGTGGCTGAGCCCTAAGGCCAAATAAAGTGGTCTACACATCTGGTTGCATTGATAATAGCAGTGCTTCATGCACAGTGAATTGGAAACTTCATTTCTCAAGTATAGATGAAGACTTGTTACTATATTGATTGATGATCCACTTCAGCAGCGATGGGCTAAAATCAATGGGCGCCACACGGAGTCTGACGACTGAGGTCGAAGACGGATGCCTGTGATGCCTCCCCTCCAGAACACCTCAGAGCTCAGACATAAATAAATGAAGGAGACCTTAGTTTGGTCACAGGAAGCTCTCTGCGGATCATACCAGACGAGGAAAACACACGTGAAATATTTTACAACCCATAGGCTACAGATTGCTTCTTGTTTTCTCATGGATTTACAGCCAGGCTGTTTTTTTTTTTTTTTTTCATATTGTTTCATAATCTTATTGATCCTCCGTTGGGATAATAGTCTTTTATTACAAATTTGAAATGAGTAGGATGGTAAGAGTTATAAGGAAACCTGAGAGAACACACATGCTAGGCTAGAACATGCTAACTTTGCTGAAAAAGGCCCAACTGCTGAAACACATTGTTGGTGTAACAGTTAAAAAATGGTTACAATTTAATTACAATTTAATTACAATTACGACAGCAACTTTTTTTTAGAATTACAATTACATTTATAATTATGCAATAATTGTAATTCCATATTAATTACAATGAACCCCAACCCTGCTGTGGGATATTGAACAAGTCCCTTAATCCTCACTGCTTGTGTTGTACTACGCTTTGAATAAAAATGTCAGCTTGATTAAATTGTAATCTTGTAAATATACTGTATATATATATTTACACATGAATGCCTATAAGCTATAATGATAGCAAATATAGAGAACATTTTGTATTTCATGTGTTATCTACTGACACATTTTTTGTTTGTGTATCTCTGTTAATAGGCAATATGTTTTACTGTATTTAACCATAGTTACAGAAATGTTATTTTAAGATTAAAGTACTGTGATGCTTTGATCAATTTTGGTTTCATTCTGTATCCAATCTGAGATTGGCTTTTCTTTCATTTACACTGATGTAAAAACTGAGATTTTATCATGATTTTTACAAATTCTGTTGTACTTAATACAACAAAAGCATTGCATTTTGAAAAAATGATGCAAAACAAAAACATGGCTATCTAATTTTCCTGATAAAGGCGAATTATTCACTACAAGGCAAAAAAAAAAAAAAGGAAATGATTCGAATGAATTACAGGTTCTTTTCTAACAAAGACTGTGTAAAGGATCTGATATGAGGCTAATAGGCTACACTACAGTAAACGGTTGACATCCATTTCTTCTGAATGTTCTCTAACGCTAATAGCTTTTTTGCTCTTAGTTATAGCTGTGTGATTAGGGCTAACATACTAACAGTGCTGCAATGTTATCTGCAAACCAAAGAGGATTACAGCATTCAACAATTTAAAGCTATAAAGACTTTTTATTTTTAGTCTAGAATTTATCCGTTGGTTACCAGAGAACAAATTACAGGTGTTAGTACGTTAGTGTTTGAACTGTTATAAATTGAAATATTAAAAAAGATAATTTTGTATGATTTTGCTAAATAATGTGTGCTTGCCTGGCAAAAACAGCAGTCATCACCATCAGGTTATAAACCAGAAGTATGTCATACAATTTGAACTAGATTTATATTTGAGAAAGTTTAAGTATAGAAAACAAATGGTTGATATTGATTGTGTGCGATGCATTCATTTGAAAAATAATAGTAATTAAAAAGTTTTCTATGTTGTCAAGTGATTTTGCTCAAAAGAGTCTTGTAAATCTTGCGTTCTTGTTTTGGACAAGGCTTAGACCAGAGGTTTCCAACCTTTTTGGGGTCATTTCCCCAGAGCAAAAACACTCTCAGGGTGAAGATCCTGGACCTTCAGCTGAAGTCTTATGATGACAATGAGACTAAGCCGCTTCTCAGCATGACGAGGAATGTGATGCCCAAAGTGCTCAGCTCTCCAGAGCTCATGCCTCCAAACTTTAGGTGAGTTACATTTGACAGATGTTTAGGGCCTGTACTACAAAGCTGGATTTCTTTTATTGCACTAACTTCTGGAGTTTTGTTCAGTGAGTACTGTACTACGAAGCTGGTTATCTTCTTACCCGGCTAAATCCCTGTAGTAACTTAGGCTGAGCGACAAACCTCGTCAGGAGTTGATGTCGATCAGATCTGAGCGAGCGAAAAAGTGGATCATTCTGTCATTCTGATGTGATGCTGACAGGAGAGAGAGAATATTTAGGCATTGATGCAATCCTGTCATTTACCCATGACATTCTATAGGAAACATATAGATTTTTATCTGATGAACTGACCTACATTAGTCAACTGATAAAGCCTGACTCATTCATTCATTCATTCATTCATTCATCCATCCATCCATCTTCATACCCGCTTATTCCCATTTATCAGGGTCGCGGGGGTCTGCCGGTGCCAATCTCAGGCTCTCATAGGGCTCTGGGCGGGGGTACACCCTGGACAGGGCGCCAGTCCATCACAGGGCAACACAGACAGACGACCACTCACTCACTCATTCACTCCTATGGGCAATTCATTCATTCATTCATTCATTCATTCATTCATTCATTCATTCATTAATGTATTCAGTGGTGATGCTGAGAGCCTCAGTCCTGTAAGATAATACAGGCTGTATAAACAAATACAAATACTGTCCTGAGCTGTATGAACGCAGCAGGGTCTGTGCCTAGTAGTAAAATGAAACTGATCAGTGTTCGTTTTCTCTGATGAATATTGTATAATCTCACTAATTTAAGCATTAACAGTAATCAATTCCTGCATTCATACCTTCCTGCTCATACTGCAGCAAGTGTTGTTTTTGATCTGAATTACTGATTTCAATTATTCTCATTTTTGCAGAATTATTCCTCAATTGTGACGTAAGTCTGCACACTTTCTTTGTTTGTGATTGGTCTGATGCTGCAATCTCCACCCCTTCCATTGGCACTTACACTGAATTCACCCGTCGTAGGTGAACGCCGCTAACGGGGAGATATCCTGGATATACTGATCTAGCTTTGTAGTACAGGTCCTTAAAGTTTAAAGACCTGTGGTTGTGCTGCTTTGGGGTGTTTTGAAACCAACTTTATGATTCCATTTCACAGACGACCAAAGATTACCAAAAAGACAAAGGTGACAAGCTCACTGAGAGGCATCAACATGCCTCCTCCTCTGAACATCTCAACCAGCCACGGGATGTGGTTTGGGAAGTTGTTCTGAAGGTGCTGCAGGGTAGTTCTTGCCTGAGCAAAGGCAAGTCTTCACCATGCCTTCCCAGAAGCTGGACAAGATGGCAGTGGGTGTGACCAAAGCGGTTGAGGAGAGCATTTTTGCTTCCTTAAGCTCCACTCTGTGAAATCACCATCTCCCGCTCAGCCAGGGACGAGCTGATCGCTTCCATCGTATGGACGGTTGATGAAGCCTATCCTGAGGACATCAGGCGGAAGATGCTCAACGCATTCTCACCTCAGTTGCTGCACCACATCACTCAAGTTGCAGGCCAACAAATGACTGCATTGTTTCAGCCTGGGCCTAAACAAGATCTTCATGTCAGTGTTGAGAGAGACACCAAAGCTGGACCCAACGAAGACGTCAATCTAGACTCGTCTGAAGATCCCGCTGCTGATCTAATGGAGGAACCAGAGGAAAACCTAAATGTAGTCATTGATCCCCCTGCGATCAGCCAGCAGTCAGAGCAAGGCTCTGGCCAGTCTCCTGGGCACCAGGGCTATAAAGTTTACAGTATCTTATAAATATTTCATTTCATTACATTTATGTGTGTAAATATGTTACTGTTCATCTATTTATCTTTATCTGCTTTTTTCTTTCTGTCATTTTTCCTCAAATTACTGATAAACTACTGCCATCAATTATCAATTATCTTTAATTTTTTTTTGTTTCTTTTTCTTCTTCTTCTATTATTATTTCTTCTTCTCCCACACCCTTTTGGTTATTACACCCCCCCCCCCCCCCCCCCCCTCTCTCTCTCTCACACACACACATACACACAGTATGAGTTCTTAGAACTCAAAACCCCAATAGGTACTAAACCCAATAATAAAGTTTGTATCATAAAAGGACTTATGTTTCACAGGATTAGTACACAAAGTGCCAAGATGAACCACAGATATTTTATACTGCGTTCATATCCATTCCTTATTCTGCTATTGCTTTTACATTTTTTAGGCATGAAACCAGGACTGAAAACATTTAACCAAGTCAAAAACACACCTGAATGCTCATATAAAGGATCCATATTAGGCAAAGTAAATAAATTAGTGTTGATATTCTGGGTTAGAACAGACTTCACTGAAAATGTGTCAAGATGTCAAACTAAGGCTTAAGCTCAAACTAAAGATGCTGTTAAGACAATAATTTTCATTTTGACATGATGTGATGGAAGATCACAAAAACACTCAGTCATACAGATTTAATAAAGGAAACCACCAGGCTGTGTGATATGAATGCCCCTGTGGTATCTGATGATGGCCTATGATAAAGGCAAGCAGGTGCGGAAACATCACCAAGTTAAGCTGCTCAGTGTGACAAACGAGACAAGGCAAACAGGAAATGGATTTTCATCTGCCTGCCATGCTATCTCAATTACATTTTGATTTCATGTACATGCAGAAATTCCCTTGTGTGAGTCAAGTTCTTATTTTAAGTGATTTTTTCCCCTTCTTCCAAATTTGACTAAATGGATCACTTCGGCTAAAGTTGAAGCAGAAAGCAAACATGAGAAGCAGTGCCTGGGAAGGAGGTGGAAATGCCTGGGAATGAAATCCAAGCCGACACATGCCAGAAATGTCAAGATAATAGGTTATCATTTACATTCTCTGTCTCTTCTGCGTTCCATTTTTAGTAGGTGTTCTATCTCATATGAGTAGTTAAAGAAAAGGTGCCCAGTAACTAAGGGTGAAACTGGAGAATGTCAGAGCTGGAGGTGCTTGGAGCAGAAGTGGCAGCACCTTTAAAATTGCTTCTGCCTCTAGACATGGCACAAATGGCAAAAGATGGAGTCAAGGTGACCTCTCAGTGAAAACGGCTCTTCGTGTGTGTGAATATGTTACATGTGACTCTGGGGTAGATGATTATGTATGAGCTATGCTCAGAACAATAGTAAAATATGCAAAGAAAGACACTCAAAAAAGAGCCTCTACATGATCTGTGTGTACTAAAGGTCATGGAAATGTAATTGTACAACATAATCACATTATGATGCTCGTTTTTAGCATTTTAAAGGTTTTATTTGCATTAAAGAATGAACTTAACCCTTACATTATCCTTGGGGTCAATTTGACCCCATTCAATGTTCATCATTCTTTTAAATGCACATGTATATTTTTCTACACTTTTATTGTATACTTTTATTCTTGTGTTTCATTGTTTTTGTGTGCACGGCTTAGCGGGAGCCCTGAATTTCATTAGACCTTTACAGGGCAATGACAATAAAAGGCTATTCCATTCTACTCTATCATTTAAAAAATAATAGTTTTTGAACGATTGCTTTCCCTAATTTGATGGATTCAATCATCATGGTAATATTTTTCTAATGTGCGCATATTACACGCATTGGCAATATCCTCATTCTGGAACAGCTCTGTGAAAGTGACATAGAGGAGGATGCGTCTAAGACAGAGGACTTTTTAGTGAATAACATCAATCAATATGGTTCAGTCTGAGTGTCATGAATGTGCACCCCAAAATAGAAAATATTTTGATGAAAGATTTTCAAGATAAATTAATTCTAATTAAAAAAATTGGCCTGATGGTGGCGCTAGACAGCAGGTCATGGTTTCATTATCAAAGGGTTATTTATGTATTCAACAAATAAACAAAGTGCATAACACCAAAACTTTGTCAACAATTTTCTGAAAATCATTTTTTGGAGGCAAATATCCCTGGGGTCAGATTTACCCCAATGTGTCAGTAATATCTGAGGATAATAGGAGGGTTAAGTAAATACATTTTTTTTCCCACCACAGTTTTTTTTAGACTTTTCCCACATTCCGTCCTTGTGGGTTGCCGTAGCGTGATGTGATCCAGCCTCCTCTTTGTTTGCATGTGTTTACCCATTGAACAGGCTATATATGTGCCACAAACATGTTTAATTTTTTATTCACACTATGCTGAGATGCTATGGGAAGAGTTTATTATTTTTTTTAATTGTAATGTTATATGTTATAAAATATGTAGTTATCTGATTTCTTAATCAGAAAATTTAAGCTACTGTGAAATTGCTGTTGCACTTTTGCTTAAACCTGGATTAAAGCTGGAATGACAGAGACTCATTTACTTTTTATTTTGGGATCGTTCTATACATTTTAACTCTTGAGG
The DNA here is from genome assembly GCF_900634775.1 of Gouania willdenowi. Taxonomy (NCBI): domain Eukaryota; kingdom Metazoa; phylum Chordata; class Actinopteri; order Blenniiformes; family Gobiesocidae; genus Gouania; species Gouania willdenowi. Next base: position 24,072,248 of record NC_041059.1, read on the forward strand.
ACAATCACAGCAATAAAGTTGCGCTTTTGACAATATATCTGTGCACTGAAAAAAGAAAATTGAATCAAAACTTGAATTTTCTTTTAAAAAAAAACTTAGATTTTTTTTTTAAGGCAAAATCGCCCAGCTCTACAATATAATATATCATTAATTTAGTTGGGAATACAAATGTCTGGTTAAATGGAATAACAGCTACATTTATATACAATAATGCTATAAAGTCAGTAAAGGAAAACTGTCATAAAGAGGCGTTCACAGTAGGAGTGTGACGATATCGCGATACGGCAATATATTGCGGTATTTTTCGCATGATCGATTATCGATATGCTCGCGCTAAGTATCGATTTTTAAAAAAAGAATATAGATTTTGTCACTGTTTGTTGAAGGAACCAATATATTGTTTACTAGAATATTGCACTATAATGGTGTCACTGGTAATAAAGTACCTATTTTTTGTTTACAGAAAGCACTATTGGAAATACTTATTCATCTTATGTCACTGTTCATAGCACACTTTTTCAATTTATTGTCTTTCAGAGAGATTATTTTAGCGTATCGTATCATTTCGTGAGGTACCCAGGGGTTACCACCCCTAGTTCACAGTGTCAGGCCTCCATTACTGCTGTAAGCCTCAAATCCTGCATCAGTGATTTTCGCAACAATCTAAAAGACAGCAAACTCTTGCATGACGCTGCTGCAGCCAAGGTCATGTTGCACCATGGGCGTTTTTCCCTTGTGATGTGGCAATTCTTGTAACCAAGTCTGAATCTTTCATCAAACAAAGAGGTTTATTTTTTATTTCCCAAAGGATACAGACAGTACCAAACACATGTTGCACAGCACAAAATTCAACGAGCCAGCTAACTATCAGATAAACTCTTAACAGAAGAGATAAGCTCCAGTTGAGTGATTATGTTTTTATTTCCTCAGTCTTAATTATTAGGTGGAGCCAAAACAGAAACCATGGCCTTTGTCATTAGCTTTAATCAACTTTAAACACGCACACACACACACATACTCACACAAACACGCACACAGTAAGTCAATACTCGACATTCATCTGTTGATCCAGGATTTTTAATAACTGCCATGAATTCATTGCATGGCTCAGTCATTTGCTATCCAAACAGGTTGGCCGTTGTGGTTTTGCTTTGTCTCTCTGTTCAGTATATAAATGGTTGTCTTTGTGCTCTTTGGGCAAAGAAAAACTACAAACAGAAAACAATAGGGCAGCTTTTAAAGGTTTATTTGTGAATATGTTTTTTTTTTTTCCCAAAACATGCATACATAAGGAGGTCAGCAGCCTGCTTGGAGTGTATTTTAATTAACCATTCAGCATTTATGTAGTCATTTATTTGTTGTGTGCATGAGGAGCACACACACACACACATGCACAGGGACCAGATGCAGACTGAATGTCACACAAACTGCCTGTGTAAAGAGAGCTAAGTGTCATCAGTATGGATGTCACAGTCCCAAAGTGATGCAACACAGCACGGCACAGTTTTATGTGCCATGTGTGGATGACTGCATATTAAAAATGTCAATTTGCATAAAACAGCACATAAACCGCTGCTTTAGCCATAATTGGTGGAACTTACTGGATGACAAAGATCTGAGTGGTTGTACTGAAGGAAACAAAGGGAAGAACAATCATCAACAATTGCCCTGCATCTCCAGAGTCACGCTTTTCATTTGAGAATACAAGATACTACTGCTACTATTACAACTTATGATAATAATAATGAAATAATAGTAATACCGGTAGTCATAATTATATTATAATAATCATTATATTTATAATTTTAATAATTATAATAATGTAACATTAATAATTGTCTTCCATTATTATGTAATAATAATAATAATAATACTAATAATAAAAATAATAATAATAATCTGGTCTGTCTCAAAAACCCAGGGTTTATTTAACCAAATAAACCCTGTGTCCGCATCTGACCAGTAAACCCTACAACTTGACTCTGTCTCATTCCATTCAAAACCACCACAACAACAACACTAATAAATAACATTCTCCTATTATTATTATTATTATTATTATTATTATTATTATTACTATTATTATTATTAGTAGTAGTAGTATTACTACTGCTACAATAACAACTTCTGATAATAATAATAATGTAATAGTAGTAGTTGCAATAATACTGTAATGAAAATATTATTGATAATATAAACAATACTACCATATTTATATTCATATTATTAACAATTCTTCTTCTTCTTCTTCTTCTTCTCTTGTTTTTGTTATCAGTATTAGTGAAACAAGAATACAGTCTAACGTTATTGCAACGCGTTTACGCCTATTTTGTCCCTCGTCAGTTTCCATCCTTCCGTGAAAAAGGGAAAACAGTGAATGTAAAATTCATTCATTAAGTTTCCTGTTTGTGTTTTAACGAGTATTCGATGCTGCTGTCTTTATATACTGCTTTCTAATAATGCGTAGACGACCTGAGCCTCAGCCTTCGAGCAATGAAGCCACCGACGCTGACACTAAGGTACTGCAGAGTTCTGTTAGCTGGCATTAGCATAGTCATCACAACATGGCATGTGTCTGACGTCTTTACCAGTTTCAATAAATGCAGAATAACAGAAAGCTACATCATCTCTCAGCTCTATCAGATCTAGCACCGTTTTTATTACAGTGGTTTTGTAGTTTAGCAGGGCTTTGTAATGAATGAGGCTAAATTAAACAGTTTTTATGTCTGTCTGTCTGTTTTTCAGCTTATTAACCAAGGTGATTTAAAGTAAAACATCAATTAAACATGCCAGAGATTTACATCTACACACAAAAGTACCACAGCCACACATGCTGTTATTAAAAAAAAAAAAAAAAAAAACGTCATAAATGCATAACATTTGGGAAATTTAGACACATAGAATCAAAAGCATTACAGAAATGCAACAAAGGGAGGGATTTCTGGAAGAAAAAAATGACAAAAATAAGCTTCAGCTTCAGTTTATTATTATAAATAATGTAAAACATGACAGCTGTCTGAAACAACTTAATATGTTACTTCAAACCAGCTCCCAACTAAACCGAGCAATCAGAATTTGTGATAGATATTTTTTAGCTCTGAAAATAAAAACTATTATACACAAATTATGTCAAACTACAGTAAACATAGATGAAGTAATGCATGTGTCATTTTCCTGAAGATTATATTGAATATTTTAGTTATTTCCTGCACCCGGGATAATAAAGCTATAGGTCCTGGAGGACAACAGTCCTGCAGGCTTTAGATGTCACCCTACTTTTATATGTATATTTCAGAATCTCAAAAAGAAGCTGTGATGTGACACATACTATTGATAGACCCTTTGATTGTTCAGTGTCTAATTCCAGACCCGGACCTCAGACAAATCTGACTATTGTTCCGGCACTTGCTGTGTGCATGCGCAGTTCCGTCACTGCTGGAAATTTTCTACATAAGCGTAATGTGCCTGTGTTAACATCGTGTTAGAATAGCAGGGTGGTCTAAGTGCTATACTTAAGGACATTTCCTTTCCATCTAAAACCGGAACTATAGTCAGGATTGTCTGAGATCCGTGTCTGGATTGTTTGTAAACATTGTGACGTATTTTGTTGGGCGGGGCTCAGCCTGGAGGCAAAACCACAATTGTCTTAGTTTTTTCTGAGTGCGAGTGTCTGCTGGAATCCTTTAAAACTTTAATTTACATCCACTAACATTATTCCTCCTATTCTGGCACCCAAACACACAACAAGATGACATTCTAAAGCTGTAACATTACTAGCCTCCACAGTCTTTAGCCAGCGGCATTTCCAGTTTTTACCCCCAGCTAGAGTTGTGATGTCACTCGTGACGTGCGCCATTAAGGGGTCTATAGGGAAGCCTGATAATGAGGATTAATAATAAATATTGAATTCATTAACACTATACAAGCTGAAATCTTTTTGTACACATTTCAGGAACAGGAGCGTCCTGCTGAAAATAAAAGCAGAGTGTCTTATAGCTCGCTGCTATTGAACACTGGGAAGTGTTTACTGTTACTCATCATCATCCCGCCATTCCTCAACTATGCATCCCTACAGGGTGAAGGACGGATGCTCATGCCTAAGGGTCAATGTCTCGACTTTCATTTTCTTTTTAAGTCTTAAACACTACTGTCTGTTGCCTGAGGGGTATTCCATAAAGGCGGGTGAACAAACTCTGAGTCTATCCATAAACTCTGGGTCAACATACCCCGCGATGGGAAACTCTGGGTGTTATAAATTTCCTATGTTTTGTTTGGGATTACGGTGTTTTTATGTTCAGGCACCTAAGCGGGCAGCTATTGTTTTCACCGTTGTGTTCAGGCCGCGAAGGGGTCCTGACCACTGAATGTGTGGTTTACAGTATTTCCCACTACACCCCGCGAGGGTTCGGCCGGCCGATGTGTCGTCTGCTTTAAATGTGATGCGTTCATGAAAGAAGTAAGTTTGGTTCACTGTAAGCATGTTTAAGCAGTTGTTTAGTGTTGTGAATCTCACGGATAGCGCACCGTTTAGTTGTTTAATGTATGTTTCTGTTACCAGCGCTAATGCTAAGCTAATCGGCCGTGTCACTTCCGGTCGGCCCGTTTTTCATTTATATCTGTTTTTCTGTCTTATTATTTACAGAATACCATCACGAATCATCATTAATCTTGTACATCAGTGTACTGCTGGATAATTCAGTACTGTTTCCATACTGTGGCATATAAAAGGCTAAGACTGAACTCTGTATCCTCGTTTCTCTCTCTAACCGGAGCAACTGGGTGGATGAGGTGTTCCAGCAATCTTTGTCACACACACAGGAGAAGCAACAATCTCCAATATTGGTCCTTCGAGCCGGATACTTCACCCACTACAGCGCTATGGATACACAGAGAACAGCAGCATCTGGAAATGGACATCTTGGAGGAGGAAGATTACGACAGATTTCAACACACCTACAAGGCTACCAGTTCAGCTTACCACCAGCCCTAATGCCTTATACTGCCTCGAGCCACAACGTCAGCTACAGCGCCAGCGCACAACCGCTGCAGTCACCCCACCAGCAGACAGAGTCTCCTGTGAAAGATGACCAGCTCCACACTGCGCTCGGGCGTAACTCCTGTCCTCCTGTGGTCGGGGCAGTCGATGGGGTAAGACAATGGGACACAACATCTAATGCTAATCTCCAGCCTGGTCTGCTAACTGTCTGTGTAGGCCCCCAGTCTCCAACGCCGTCTCAACAGAGCTGCCAAAGTCAGAACCTAACAGAGAGCATCTTCAGCATCGACGGCAGTGGCCCTCCGACACCTTATGGCCTAGCTTATCCCGAGCTTAGATCCCCGATTCAGAGCCAAGGTAATTTGCCCGTAGCATCACCGCTACAAACAACATTCCAGTCACAGGCAACTCTGACTTATGCACCAAGCAGAAGGGGGGAGAGCTACATGCTAACGCAGTCTCTTCCAGCAACATTAACATCAGCAATGCCATCTGGATTTCCAAGGCCTCTGCTCCTCACAACAACAAGCACGAGCCCTCCACAGACGAGTCTCCAAGCAACATCGGTCGTCAGCCACGCGAGTCCACCCATGTCCGCAGCACCTGTGTACCAGCTAATCTACTCGCCAAACCAGCCTCCAACATCATGTGTGAGTACTGCACACAGCAATATACCTGCAGTCATACAGATTCAATACCAGCCTGTACCAGCGACACTCACATATCCAACATATCAGCCTCCTCCAGCCGTGCTGCCATCGACAACACAGCCTCCTCCAGCCGTGCTGCCACCAACTTACCTACCTCAAGCGGCTCAGTATGCTACCCACCAATCACCAGCTGTGGCTGTGCATCAGCCCCTGTCCATCACTTCTGCACAACCAGCCCATCATCCACCAGTGTATCAACTGAGCTACCCACCACAGTTACTGCATCAGCCTCAGCCACCTCTACAGACTCAGCCAGTCTATCAGTTGATGTCTCAGCCGCCTGCTCCAGCAATTCATCAGCCTGCACAAGTCTTACAGGAGCAGTATACTGTTCAGCCTCAGTATACATTATCTCCACAGCATCCAAGGCAGCCAGTTCCAGTACCTGAACTCCCTAAACTGGTACACGATAGCGAGAGAGAGTTTGCTGATCTCAAGATGGCATTGGAGTATCTACTTAATCCGCACACTGAACTCTCTGAGCACTACAAATATCGGGTGCTCATGGAACACTTGGTGCTGGACGAGGCTAAGTTAATAGCTCAGGCCTGCAGGCACTATGCACAGCCCTACACTGCTGCTATGCAGGCCCTTCAACGCCAATACGGACAGCCACATCAACTCGCCCAAAGTGAGATTGCAGCAATATTAAATTCCCCTGACGTCAAATCTGGAGACTCTAAAACCTTCCAAAGCTTCGCCCTTCGTGTTGACCTGCTCGTCGGGATGCTGACATCGCTAGAGGGGGCCAATGGGATGGAGGTGATGTCGACTGGGCACGTCGATCGGCTTCTAAGTAAGCTCCCTAAACATTTGAGAGATGGGTTCGTGGAGCACCTACAAGTCCAAGGCCGGTTAAACACCAATCGTCTCAACCCATACGATCTACGGGACCTTGCGGATTGGCTCAAAGTAAAGGCTGAAGCTCAACGGCTGTCGGCGAAGATGGCGCAGCGATATCGAACTGATGGAGTGCAACCAACTAGAGCAGATAAGCCAACGACCCCCTTCAGGTCTCGCAACCAGCCCATTGCAGTCTATCATGGTTCAGATAAGCCTAAACCTGACCACCGCCAGTCTACAGAGGACAGCCGACCAGGGACTAAGCAGCAGAAGTGGAAGAGGATGTGTCTATACTGCAAGAGTACCGAGCATTACCTCTCACAGTGTCCAGACATCGTCCAGCGCTCGCCAGAGGAGATCGAAAGGTGGATCATTGATGGCAAGCGATGTCGCCACTGTGGTCGAACTAACCATAAACAAGATGCCTGCACCTTAAAGAAAGCATGCAGCCAGTGCCAAGAGATTCACCTCAGAGTACTTCACGCCATCGCCAATCAAAGTCCCCACGTCTACCTCATTACACCAAAGGATCGCACTTCATTCTCCAACTCCGTCAAAGGTGGGAAGGTGTATCTCAAGGTAGCACCAATCATCATCAGCAATGGGAGTAAGTCGATCCAGACCTATGCAATCTTGGACGATGGAGCCGAACGCACTATTATATTGCCGGGAGCTGTCAAACACTTGGGACTTAAAGGTGAGACTGAGTCACTAGCCCTCCGGACAATACGCCAGGACGTAACCTGCCTCACGGGGTCTTCGGTGGACTTTCATGTGGCCCCCCTGACCCGGCCCACAGAACAACATCTGATTAAGGGTGCCTTCACTTCTAACCGGCTCGCTCTGTCGGAGCAGACTTATCCCATTTCTACACTTCAGAGACGCTATCGACACCTGAGAGACATCCAACTGCAGGGCTTCAGCAGAGCACAGCCACTACTGCTACTGGGGTCAGACTGCACCCACCTGATCACCTCCAGAGAGCCCGTCAGGTTTGGCCCCAGAGGTGGGCCTGCGGCAGTTCACACAGCTCTCGGTTGGGTTCTTCAGGGTCCCGATGGTCTTGGGTCTCAAACCTCCTCATGTTACTTCACCACTCTCAAGCCAGTGGCAGATGAACTTTATCGACATGTCGAACGTCTATGGCAGCTTGATGTTCTACCATTTCGGAGTGAGCGGTTAGCAGTGCGGTCCCGTCTGGATCATGAGGCCGTGAACACCCTAGAGAAAAAAACTCAAAGAGTAAAGGTTGGTGACATTTTCCGATATGCTACACCTCTGCTACGTATTAAGGATGCCCCACCACTAAAGGCCACTGTGGACGCAGTCATTCCCATGCTCCGTAGCACCGAACGACGACTGATGAAGCACCCAGCTAGGGCTAAAGTGCATGAAGCCGAGATTAAGAAGCTGATCAATGGAGGATGCGTCATTAAACTTTCAGCAGAGGAGGTGTACAGTTCCAAAGAGTCATGGTTCATTCCCCATCACCTTATCCATCACAACGGAAAGGATCGTTTGGTGTTTGACTGTTCCTTCACCTACAAAGGTCTCTCACTCAATGACCAGCTCCTCCCGGGTCCAACCCTCGGACCATCGCTCATAGGCGTCCTCCTACGATTTCGGCAGTATGCAGTGGCAGTCAGTGGAGACATTCGTGCGATGTTCCACCAGGTTCGTCTTCTTCCAGAAGAGCAGCCTCTGATGAGGTTCATCTGGAGGAACTTGCAACAAGAAAAAGAGCCGGAGGTCTACCAATGGCAGGTCTTGCCATTTGGCACAACAAGTAGTCCCTGCTGTGCGACATTCGCGCTTCAGAAACATGTCAAGGACCAAGTAGAAGGAAACGAGGACATCATGCAGTCTCTGGAGAAGTCCTTCTACGTAGACAACTGTCTGCAGAGCTTACCCTCTCCCGAAGCAGCTAAACTCCTTGTTGATAAATTGAGGCGGTGTCTGGCCTCAGGGGGGTTCGAAATCAGGCAGTGGGCAAGCAATGTTCCGACTGTCGTCTCTCATCTACCATCCACAGCCAGATCAGAAAGCGCAGAACTTTGGCTAGCCGAGAAGCAGACTGACCCTCAGGAGCCAGCTCTAGGGTTGCGGTGGCACTGTCCAAATGATCAACTTGGCTACCGGTCCAAGACCATGGAAAACGAGACCCTCACTATGCGGCACATATACAAAGTCCTCGCCCGTCAGTATGATCCACTTGGAGTCATTATACCATACACGACGAGGGCCAAAGTCCTCATTCAGAGACTGTGGGCAAAAAGGAGAGGCTGGGATGACCCAAACCTTCCACCCGATATAGTTGAGGCCTGGTCTAGCTGGGAACGGGAACTTCCTGAGCTTGCAAACATCACCTTACCACGAACCTATGCACCACCAGAGTTTGCCACTGAGACCAAAGAATACACTCTACACGTCTTCTGCGATGCATCCGAACAGGCATATGGCTCGGTTGCTTATCTCACTACAAAGGTTGATGAAGCAGTTCACGTCTCATTTGTGATGGCAAGGTCCAGGGTGGCCCCGAAACGTCAACAGTCAATGCCACGCCTAGAGCTCTGTGCAGCCTTGACCGGAGCCCAGCTGTCCGCCCTCATCCATCAAGAGCTCACCCTTACCATAACCCAGACCTTTCTATGGACAGATTCAACTACTGTTTTGACCTGGATGACATCCGAGTCATGCAGGTTCAAAGTCTTTGTGGGTACAAGGGTCTCTGAGATTCAAGAGCTGACGGCTATGCACACCTGGCGGTACGTTGATACGGCAAACAACCCGGCCGACGATCTCACACGCGGCAAGACTTTGGCTGAGCTGGCGACATCAAATAGATGGATTCAAGGACCCAAGTTTCTGCGCGATTCCCCTGACAGCTGGCCATCGCTTCCTTCCTCTACAGGATTAGAAGACGGTTCCGAGCTAAAGCACAATATCTTCTGTGGACTGACACACACAAACCCAAAACTTCAACTACCAGACGTCACAAAATTCAGCAGTTGGACCGATGTGGTCAAAGCCACTCAAGAGGCAGTAATGGATCCCTCCTCACAGCAGCCTGAACCTTGGGATGCTGAGACCCTTCTGCTCCAGGCCAGCCAAGCGGACTGCTTTCCGGAAGAGATGAAGTGTCTCAGGGCAGCAAAACCAGTATCACCAAGCAGTAAGCTCAGTATGCTTTCACCTGAGATGGATCATACAACAGGCCTCATCCGTGTGGGTGGACGCTTCCGACAGATGGACGACTCCTGCTCTGCTGAAATCCATCCAGTCGTCCTTGATCCTCATCATGCAGTGACAAAGCTTCTCATCCGGGATTTCGACGAACGCCTACTCCATCCAGGGTCTGACAGGGTCTTCGCCGAGATCAGACGTCAGTACTGGATCCTGCGGGGGAGGCAGGCCATCAAGCACCATCAGAGATTTTGCACTGAATGTAGGAAGTGGAGAGGGAAGCCAGTCGTGCCGAAGATGGCCGACCCAACCTCCTGCTCGCCTGCGTGTCCTTAAACCTCCATTCTTCTCTACTGGGGTGGATTGTTTTGGGCCGTACATCGTTAAGGTTGGACGGCGCAGCGAGAAACGTTGGGGAGTCATCTTCAAGTGCCTCACGACACGTTGTGTCCATCTCGATCTACTGGCAAGCCTCGATGCAGACTCCTTCCTCTTAGCCCTCAGGAGGTTTATCGCTCGTCGGGGAACACCTGCAGAGATTCTCTCCGATCAAGGGACAAACTTCCGGGGTGCAGAGAGAGAGCTGAGTGAAGCCTTTGAAGCCATGGAGCCACGACTCCAAGAAAATCTTGCAAAGCACCGGATAAAGTTCAAGTTCAATCCACCAGCCTCACCTCATTTTGGTGGCGCATGGGAGCGGGAGATACGGTCTGTCAAGCAGGCGTTGCAAGTGGTCATCGGCACACAGCCCCTCCAGGAGGAGGTCCTACTGACGTTCCTGATCGAAGTGGAAGGCATCCTTAATGCAAAACCATTGGGATATGTTTCTTCAGATGTGGCAGACCTAGATCCCGTGACGCCAAGTATGTTGCTGATGGGGCGGCGAGATGCCTCTCTACCACCTATGCCGCGGACACACTCACAAGGAGGCGTTGGCGCCACTGCCAAGTGATGGTGGATCACTTCTGGGCGAGGTTTCTTCGTAGCTACCTTCCGACTCTCCAAGTACGCCAGAAGTGGCACCAACCTGCAGACAATATTGCCCAGGACACTGTGGTGATGGTGGTTGATCCTCAGCTACCGCGAGCTTGCTGGCCTGTCGGGAGAGTAGTGAAGCTGAATGCAGGTACCGATGGATGTATCCGTTCTGCCGAGGCCCAGGTTGGGGCTAAGACTTACCTGCGACCAGTTGCACGTCTGGTCCAGCTTCCAGCTATTCTGGATGACTGTACTGGCTCGGGGACTTCTGTAGCAGTTTAGGAAATTTAGGTGTTCTTACATAATAGCCATGCTATTCTGGGGGCGGCTGTTATAAATTTCCTATGTTTTGTTTGGGATTACGGTGTTTTTATGTTCAGGCACCTAAGCGGGCAGCTATTGTTTTCACCGTTGTGTTCAGGCCGCGAAGGGGTCCTGACCACTGAATGTGTGGTTTACAGTATTTCCCACTACACCCCGCGAGGGTTCGGCCGGCCGATGTGTCGTCTGCTTTAAATGTGATGCGTTCATGAAAGAAGTAAGTTTGGTTCACTGTAAGCATGTTTAAGCAGTTGTTTAGTGTTGTGAATCTCACGGATAGCGCACCGTTTAGTTGTTTAATGTATGTTTCTGTTACCAGCGCTAATGCTAAGCTAATCGGCCGTGTCACTTCCGGTCGGCCCGTTTTTCATTTATATCTGTTTTTCTGTCTTATTATTTACAGAATACCATCACGAATCATCATTAATCTTGTACATCAGTGTACTGCTGGATAATTCAGTACTGTTTCCATACTGTGGCATATAAAAGGCTAAGACTGAACTCTGTATCCTCGTTTCTCTCTCTAACCGGAGCAACTGGGTGGATGAGGTGTTCCAGCAATCTTTGTCACACACACAGGAGAAGCAACAATCTCCAATACTGGGTATCGGATTCCATTAAAGCTGGTATGAAGTGGGTTAATCAACCCTGGGTATGTAAACCTTGGGTTACTTACATGCATGCGCGCGATAAAAAGCCATCATCAATGGATCAAAGAATACTCAAACTGCCATGAAAACCAAACGGAAGATAGTGATTTATTCACCCTGATGGGTGAAATAAGCCGTTGTTTGATGAATATGAGCCTGTTCTGAAGGTGCGTTCAGTCTTCAGTGACTATAGTGACTTAAATCACCCATAATTAGTCACACTTTTTGGTCACTTCATCACTTTATTGCTTCAGTGACGTGACGAGCGGTGAATAATATGAATAAAGTGTGTCTGAGGAGACGTGGCAGCAGCATAGGATGGCTACATAGAGAGCCCTCCTGTTACACTGGATATATAGACAGTGGCTGCTGCTTCATATCACATCATTTATATTGATTCTTAATGTAATATTGTCACCAGAGTCATCTCAACGTCCTAAAAAAACACTGAAGCGGGATGCGAACCCACGACCCATCGCTTTCAAGAGTCACACTTCACTGCGCCATCATACCTTCAAAGATGTATTATCTACAGACTTAACTGTATAACAATATAAAACAACAATCGAGCCTTAAAAGTTGATTTATTTAAATGATCATCTCCTCCTTTATATTATCCACAGGTTTTTATCCAGAGAACTTTACTACAGACGTCAGTAGATGTTTTAATGCAGATCAACCTCTCAGTGTCTTTCACTTAATGATCTACATCTACAATGTTATAAAGAAAATTACCGTTATCACAAAAAAAAAAAAAAAGACGTAAAGCAACACAACATTAGTAATGATGTGAACACGTCTGTGGTGTGTGATGTTACTAATGTGTTTCAGAGAAAAGTGTTAAAGTTTATTAAAGTGTTAAGAAACGGTGTTCAGGTGGGCGGGGCCAGGTAGAAACCCAGGGTTTCTTTGATAAAACCTGTCAGCGACCAGGTTTAGTTCACGGACAATGTTGCCCGGGTAACATACTCAGAGAAGAACATACCTTGCTTTTTGGAATGGGATACTCAGAGTTTCCCTCATTTGAGCCTGAACATACTCACTGAACATAACCCGCTTTATGGAATACCCCTCAGGAGATCAGTGTATATTTTGGTTATTGAATTTTCTGTTCAGAAAAGGATATTAAAAAACAAACAAATGAGATTATTATATTTTATCTTAAAAATTCAAAAGGTTAAATTGAAATTCAAGGCGTTTACTTTATAAGGATCAAGAGGAAATAAACAAAACCAGTTGTTTTTTTTTTTTTTTTTAATTTTCTGTTTCTAAAAACAAAACAAAAAATGAAACATTAATAGACAGAAACAACAAAAACGCCATTTTTTTTTCATATTGAGGATGGTGTGTAGGAGAGAGCAATCATTTTGGTGCTGCTTTGTAACTGAAGTTGATGAGCATGGATCAATAGTAGCCAACGTTGTTTTTCAAAACAATAAATGAGGGTCTCAGGGAAGACGACATGATCGCAGAAAAACCTCTTCCACCCCCACTTAGGTGTGATATGCATGCAAAGATTTCTGCCTTGTTTTGCCATGTTAAAAATCACACCAGACACTCTTCCCAGAAACAGCACTGTATTCCTACGCACTTTTACTTTGAAAACAGCAACTTTTCTGTCATCTAACATTTAATTTTCTTCTTTTTAGAAATGAAAATATCCGGTTTAAAAGTTTAAAAACAATTTTTTTACCCCTTCTTGACCCTGATAAAGAAAAATGAATTTCAATCTTATTGAATTTTAAAATGAAAATCAAATAACCACAAATTTTCTTGTTTCTTAATGTTTTTTTTCTGAACAGAAAATCCATTGGCCTAAACATACACTGATGCATGGATACTAAGAAAGTTTTGCATTCCTTATGAAAAACAATCATTGAATCTGAAATTTCCCCATTTTTCTGTTCAGATGGTGAGATTGTTGATGTCGGATTGGGTCAAAAGATGCATCTTCTATGTAAAGGACAAGGAAAACCAGTTGGTTGGTATAAATTGTAGTCTGAATTCCTTTTGTGTTCAACTTATTGGTAAACTTGAATATAAAATGTGGCTTTCTGCAGTTATACTGGATGCACCAACAGGAATGTCCTCAGACATCTGGTTTCACGTGCAAGACAAGGTTTCCACACTTACAAAGGTAGAGGGACACATCATTTCACAATGCAATTATATGACTATATATGTTCGTATTATTGCCAATATTATCACTTAAAATGAAGTATAGACCCTGTGACCGGCTGAGTGTGACTGTTATGACCTTTAGCTTGAAATCAGTCATGTTCTCTGTTGGGGTCACGCAGGGACGAATCCTGCTGTAGCTCTGTCACTTCTTCTCTGCTCAGCACAGACTCAGCACAGCAGAAAGTGGAGGCTGACAGCCTGCCCCATGCTGTTTGTCTGAAATGTGAGCCAATTGAGGTCAGAGGCGCGTTGCAGAAAAGCCTTGATGCATTGAAACAACTAGATTGCATAACCAGCAGCAACAACAACACAATATTTACACCTGTATCTGCATATTTTCTGCACTACTCATCTGTGATGCAAATTTAGAATTGTATTATGAACTTGTAATGCATGGAATTACCTGAAAAATGTGAATATCCCTTTAAATGTCCTCTGTGTTTGTCACACCTCTCAAGGTTTGCACTTATGACAGGATGGGACTCGGCTTCAGCAAGCGACAGATGCAGAACGAAAGCACGGGAACAGAAAAAGTTTGGGGGATGTCAACAACTGGCAGGTAAGTCTACTGCTTGATGTGGTAACGCACACTTTAGTCATTTATGTACCTAAACACTAAATGTACCATGTTCAATATTTGCGAGCTTGTCAGAAATGTGCACTGGAGTGGGAGCTGAAAATAAATCAGGAGTTGATATTGATCGTGGAAATCTACTTCATCTGGAGTTAAGTTTCACTAATGCTCTCCTAGTTCTCAGAACACGAGGCCTCGCTGGTACAGAAGGAGCACTGATTAAAAGTTGGGCCAGGGTCTCGTTAACAACAATACAATTATTTTGTAAACTGAGAAGTCAAAGCTATGTAATAGGATATTGTTGGTTTTCTACTTAGCTCTTCTGTAACTGCTGTATTGGCTCACAGAAGTGTCATCTGATGTGCTATTGGCCACATTTTGCAAGGCGAGGCTAATTGATTTGTATAGTGCATTTCACACACATGGCAATTCAATGTGATTCACATGAATAAAGCTGCATCAACAATAAAAACATTAAAAACACTTTGATTTTAAAAATGCAAACCTTAATCCTCAGTCTGTCACTGGGTTAATTATGGACAATTTATGAACTCTAATCTAATTAACTTAAAGAGTTATTAAATCCCAAAACCAAACTGTTTTTCTGCTGAAAATGTGAGAGTGACTGCCCTCTATTTGTTAAAACCTGGATATTACAGTCAAATTCTGCTATTGGCTGAGAATGGAGGCCGATGACGTTTTGAAAGCAGGTTTCATCCTGAACCACCATTGTTTGCCCCGCCCCTGTAAAGAAGGAAAACATACAGTTCATGTGCAATCAAGGCACATATATATTGTAAGTTTCACTTTCTTTTTTTCTCCCTTTTTCTGCAAGTTTCACTTTCTAATGGTAAAAAAGTACTATAAGTGTTTTTCAACCTTGGGGTGGTGACCCCATGTGAGGTCGCCTGGAAATCAAATTAGGTCACCTGAAATGTCAAGTAATTGGAAATAAAAAAACTGATCAAAAATACATTTAAAAAAACAAGTTACTATCTCATTACGCAGTGGAGGCGCACGGCAGCATCTCTTGTCACTCAGAGCACATCTCGCGTTCAAACTAGCTAGCTTAACTGTCCACAGACAGATCTTATATAGCTTCTGTTGCCGGGCGCTTCTAGTTTCTTTTGGATGCACTTTTTCTTTCGGTCACACCAGATTGGAAATGGTGCTTACCACTGTTCTCGACACCACACCATGGCTGTCGAGTCCTGGGCGTTAGCACTCCAGCTAACGGCCTAAAGTTTTTAGAAATTATTTTTGGTACCAAAAATGTTAATTGAGCATTAAAACATCTGTTTTTTTCGTTTCACCTGCATTTTCTGGCAGTCTTCTCTGCAGTAGCATATCTGTGCGTTATGCTGTGAGACACAAAATTTATCAGCAAAAAAAGGCACCGCAAACAGCTCCAGGTTTGCACGTACTGCATTAATTTATTTACAATATTTTCCCCCCAATATTTTGCGCCCCTACAGCTGATCCACCCACATTTACATATTCATCCACATTGTGCGTGTTATGTTGCATGCTTGACAGATGCAATGCTGATGGGCTGGGGTTTGCACTATTTAACAGTGCGTATAGTGACAGCCGCAAACCTTTAGTAAATCGGCCCCAGACAAAACCCTCAAAAGCACAGGGAGAACATGCAAACTTAACAAGGAAAAGGTTCTGCCTCGGGAATAGAAACAATGGCCTTCTTCCTATGAAGTCAAAGGACTGAACCACCCGTACAAATGAAGTAGTCCCATAGCGCTTTCACTCATTCACACTGAAATTCACAGAGCTGCCATGCAAGGTGTTAATCAACCATTGGAAGCAACTTAGACTTCATTGTCTTGCTCAAGGACGCTTTAACACATAAACACCCAAATAAGTAACACATTATTTTAAGTTAGCCTACAGGTATGGCACAGTGTCACATCATGATTTAATGTTGGCATAAATAAAAACATGGCACTCTACAGTAGTTCCTTTATTTGAATAGCATGACCATTAACTGGTATCATCAGTAAAATCACTAGAAACAAGCTAAAGTCTGTGGAGTGGTTTTAATTTAGAGGGTAAAATTGTAGATTAGGGATTATGGAGCTAAAATCATGCCAAAACCTCACAAACACAACATGTTTTACTCACGCCCAAGGATTCACAATCTAACTCAGTGTGGTTTGCAAATACAAAACATCATCCACACACTAATGCATTTTGTTTTGTAAAATAAGAATCAAACAAATAAAGCATGTTTTAAACATGCAAAGAAATACATCTTTGATTACAAAAAATATCCTTCAAGTTTAGAGCAGAGAATGTTTACTGGCGTTTGTGTAAATTTGAGGTCATTTGTGTGTGGATCTGCTAGGTGGAAAATAAGTGGCAAAATCAATCAATCAATCTTTTATTTGTATTGCGCCAAATCATAACCAATGGTGTCTCAAGACACTTTACAGTAGAGCAGTCTTAAGGATGGACTCTTCATTTTATGGATACACACATATGCATATATACGTATATACACATACATATGTATCCCACACCCAACATGAATTCATCATGGCGGCAAGCAAAACCTTCTGTTAAGCAGCAGGAACCTTGTGTGGATCCCATTCCTATGATGAACAGCCATCCACGTTATGCTGTGTTGGGTGTGTGCAGAGGAAAGGGTGGAGACAGAGTTGTTGAGACTCTGTAACTCCACACTGAGGATCCCACGGACCTGCAAGACAAAAGCCAGAAGGAGTACAGGAGCAAACACACAAGGGAAGAAGCAGACATAGAGTCACGTGAAAGTAGTAAGATAGTGCTAAAAACAATTTTTATAGTGGTAGAATTTATTTCTGTACTTGAAATATTTCAGTTTGTACTTAAAGGATATTTTATGCAATTGAATATTTGTTTGATAGGTACGTTTCTTATTTGCAAAAAAAATAATAATTGGTGAATGACGTTTTTTGTATTTGCAAACCCGTTTGTTTGTGAATTGTTGGACATGTGTAAAATGTAAAGATGTTAATAATTAATCATTACATTGTATTGTATGCTCACTGGCTTTGACAAAAAATATTAATAGTTCCTTTGTGCACAATTTTAACACTGATAGAAATAGAGGGTGTTCACATTGAATCAGTGGGATTTGTAACTGTTTGAAATGGTTAATTTACATAATGGAAAGATTGATTTCACATGTATTTTAGGCCTTATGTTAAATTTCTTCTCACCTACCTAATTGACCCACTGGTCAAAAATCAGACACATCACATTAATCAGTGCATGGAATGTGCAGGCAGTCAACAGCTCAGTTTACCTTGGCATCTGCCCCAGAACTCGTCCGTCTGGCTCTTTGAGCCGCAAGCAATCAATTTTGTAGAATTTAATATCTGAAGGAGTCTGAAGACTGCCTAACCTTAACCCTGTAGATTCTCTTCATTTCATTGCCACTCCCCACTTTTTGATTTATTTGCACAACAAACTTGGGACAGCAGATGGCTCTGAGAGAGGAGCTGCTGCACTGTTGATGCTCCCCTGATGATAGAAGCTTAACAGTGATCAGCTTTACTGCAGTATTGTGCATTGAAACAGTGCCAGCCCTTCCTCTGCTTTGTGCTGTTGTTTACATCGCAGCTCCGCTGTTTATTTTGATCCCGTTTCTACACACGAGTAAAAATCCTGCTGAGTTTACCTTCTTTACTCATCTGTATGTTCCTTTTCCCCTCTGTATTACCTTTATTTCTTCCCATTAGCTTCCCAGTCATGACCCCCGAGGGGGTTCTTAATATAGCTGTTGATTTGCAAAATACAGATTTATGGAGGCCTGTTGTTTTCATTCTTCATGAGGGTTGAGTTTTAGCTGAATAAATGAAGCTGCTGGCCCACTTTGCTGCGTGTCCTGCTTTCTTGGCGAGGCTGATGAGTGGTTGCTGTCTTACAGGATGGTGGATGACCTGCACCGACTACTGCAGACTGCTGGGATAGCCATGCCCTTCATTTTTGTTGGTTCCGAGCTCGGTGCACTCAACGGCCGGTTCTATAGCCACATCCATGATGTGTAAGTGACGCAAAATGGAAGGTAAAGCAGGATTTTTGCATAAGAAGTGCAGCTAATCTCCCCTTTGAAAAGAGGGGTTTGTTCTGCTTGGGAATGCCAGCGTGTGACACACTCTGCACATCAGCACAACTGAATAATTTTTATTTTTAATTTTGAGGCGCTTTTCTACACCTTAAGAACAACAAAAGACATTTCCTGAGCTCTTTCCAGAAGCCACAGAAATTTGCAGGACTACTTAAAGCATTTCTCAGTGACAGTGCTTTCGTGCACATTGTTTACTCAATGTTAGTGCACTGCAGGTGCATTTAAATGAACATGTTCTAATATAATAATAATATTACAAAAGCGCTTTTCAAGAAACTCAAAGACGCTTTACAGGTTAAAACAACAACAGCAAATACAGTGATGAAAACAAATAAATATAAATCAGAAAAAAAGAAAGAACATCTGTTAAAAAAAAAAAAAAGAGGCAGGAAACAAGTTTTGAGTGGATAGTTAAATTGTAAAAGTTGAGTGAAAAAAAAAAGATATAATATACTCTATATTAGGCTTGGGCGGTATCCAAAGTTTGATGCCGTTATACTGCTTCCCTATTTTACCGCGGTATACAGTAATACCGTGACTAATTAAAAAATAAGATGTAAGGCTCAGGGTACATTCACACCGAACGTGTGTGTGTGTGTGTAATTAAAGTTGACTACGAATACCTAACTCACAAATATACAAAATGACACCAAAAATACACTGAAATGACTCCGAAGTCATGAAAAATGACTCATAAGACTACAAAACTATGCAGATGAGCAGAAATACAGTATATACAAAGCGACAACAATTATATGCAAAATGTCCAAAAAACAACAAAAATACGCAAACAACAACATAAATACAAAAAAATAACAGGAAACTACACAAAATTACACTAGACCCTTTGCTTTTTCCAGTATTAATCCTCAGTTTGGTTAATATTCTGTGTAGACATGAAATAAAATAAATTAATGCATTTTATTGCATACACTAATTGTGACCATCACCAGCCCTCCTTTAGGAAGGGTAAGAAACACTTTATTTAAGGGAGAATATAAAAAGAGAGGGCAGTGTTACACCTAGGTGAGGGGGAAAGGAACAGGGAAGAGGGAGTCAGGGTAGGAAATGGAAGGGGTAAGGATGAGTTGACTGTTTTAAAGTGAGATGAGATGTTATAGTTGTGCATATTGTGCTTATTGTGTTGTGTAATCAGCTCCACCAATATCCTCATTATCTATCTTGTAATATAATAGGTTGAATCGTAACATTATCTTTGCTATTTGGGGATTTGAAAGTAAAGACAAAAGGGAAAATGAAGTGTCAGTAATTGCGCGATTGTTTGTTTAATCCCAAGATTTAGACAGGTTTAGTAGTGTTTTTGATTGTTTGTTTGATTTAATCCAAGCTGTAAGCAGCCAGGAGTGATTTTATATCTGATATAAGACAACAAAGAAGGGAAATAATCTTTTACAATCAAGCCAAACTGTACTTCGAGAGGGTTTGCTTTCTCATGTTACAAAACCTAAATCAAGGATGGACAACTTTATCACAATGGGGGCCACAAACATGTGATTGTCAGATCCGAGGGCCACACTATCATAATATCATTTCAGCATTTAAACACATCACCAATCTTAGCATTACATGAAAGTAAGTATGTGTATTTTTGTGTATTTTTTGGTAATTTTGTATGGGTTGTATTATCAGTTTTTTTGTGTATTTTCTCTGTCTTTTTGTGTCTTCCTGTCATTTTTTGTTTTTAGAGTCATTTTGTGTGTTTACTTTAGGGGGGCGCACCAAACTAGACTCTGGTCCCCGGGCCGCCTCTTGCTCATGTCTGCCCTAAATAGTGTGTGTAAGTGAAGATGAACTTTACTTATGTTGTAATAAAAACACGCCTTGCTCTGGATGGCAGAATTATGCTTCGCAAAATGATCAATCTTATTCTTTACAGCTTCAACCACTCTCTTGGGGTAAATAAATATGACTCATTTTGAAATTGCTTCATAGCCTATGGTATTCTACATTTCTGTGATGCGCATCTTCACCAAATATATCCTTCCATCCAGTTCCATCATCTCTCATAACTCACCCATCTCATAGACAACATAGTGATTAATGAGATGAGCAGCCCCCACTAGGGCTGAAAGATTTAGGATTTAATCAGGCACAGTGTTGCTGCTGTTAGAGGAAGAAAATTAAATACAGTAGTGGCGAGTGTGTGACACCCTGCTAAATGGAAATATTGCCTGTGGAGGTGGTAGACATAAAGGGTCATCTATCTGTGGGTTGCACAGGACAGGCAAACCTTCTTGAAGGCAGACGTGATGATACCATCCATCTCACACTCATTATGGCTCAGGCTAGGAGGCTAAAGTGGACAAGGGTAGTCAATGAGTCTGACTGTGTGTGTTTCCTCTCTGTGTCCTCAGGCAAGTGTCTGACCTTGTGTTAATTGATCCCATTCCAGAGGACATTTTCGAAGAGGACACATGGAACAAGTACTGGTGAGTTTGTTGAAGGTTTCAGAAGTTTAGGAAGAACTGGAAGTAAACACGGAAGAGAACCAGGAAGAAAAAAGAGAGAAGAGTGATGAGGAAGGCATGATCAAGAAACTGAAATGAGGAATGGGTTGGAAACTGGCAAGAAGATTAAGAAAAGATGAGCATTGGGATATAGAGGATGGACGATAAGTTCTGAAGGGCAGAAAGTAGCCGATAAACTCCAGAGGAGGAAAAAAGAGGATTAGGATCGGAAGAAGGAAGGCAGAGTAGAGGCATGATCCAAGCTCCAAACTCTTCCTTTGTTGGAGTTTATGGTTGGAACAGCTGATTATCGTCACTGGGCAGGATCATTAGTATGATTAATTGAAGGCTAAGGAAACTTGTTAGCTCATCGGAGTCTTTGAGAGAGTGAACAGGGAGGGTGGAGGCGGTGGACGGGACTCAAAGTGGAATAACACTGCTTTAATCCTTTAGTAAAGATACACGTCAAGTGGTAGTCATTGTCATAGCATAGATCTCATTATGCATTAATTATCATACAAGGCAATGGTTCTTATTAATGATCACCAGCTGCATCGAGCAGGACTTTCATTTCTGTAATGTGACTTATGAAACCCAATTAACCAATCAGGTTGTTTACAAGACGAACATGTCAACTGAAATTGTTAATTACCAGCGATTATTCTTTTGTCTCTTATTTCAGCAGAACATGCTGAACTGTTTGACGCTGAGGGCAGCTTAACAATGAACACTAACAAGTGCCTTGATTTTTTGTTTTGTCTCAAGCATTTCCTGCTCCTACCCTGATCAGAGTTGCCAGGTTGGAAGTTTGTATGCTCTGTTTTGCAGATTAAAAAAAAAGAAAAGTGAGACTAAAGAAGTTTATCTATTTCATTTTCATATAATGTTTTACAAGTTTTGAATGGGACAAATAAGCTTTATTATTATTATTATTATTATTATTATTACAATTAATAATAATAAATAGTGACAGTGGGCTATCTGTTATTTGAGCTTTAAAACACGTGCCACTTAAGCTGGTAAAAAGTGATGCAGAGACATTCATTGTTTGCGAACCTGGATTTTGTGTGACAGTAGCTATTTTAATGTCCCTTTAACAATGTTGGCTTGGTACACCAAAAAGTCCTATTCTTTAGTAAGCATCCAGTGCTTGTAAAATGACACCAGTGTAATTGTTATGTTCCTATGGATATGCTCTTAATGGATACACTGGCCTAATGAAACGGCAAGCTAATATTGTAGGCATTGTGGTAGACTGAGAATTACCTTTGGGTTGAAAAAATATAAAAACATGTCTTAAATGGTCATTAAACAATTAATTGTACATCACTTTATCTTAGTTTGTCTCCTGTTAGGCATAGACTCCATTACTTGTTCATTGGGGTATGTATTTAATCATTAAGATATCATTTTATATCACAACAAATCACTTAAAATTGGCTACATTTTGTATTTTGGTACCCTGAGTTAAATTTTCATTTGCATTTAGCTCCCTTGCTACCAGATGCTAACTTGGTACCTGGAAACAATTGAAAACTTTACCCATACCATAACATTGCTACAAGATGTTGAACACTGTATGATATCTTAAATGTTGGCTAAACTCAATAAAAGCATCCATTAGTGGCACACTGCTGCATTGCTAGCTAGCCTGTTATGTTAGTTTATTAGCAGCTCGCGATGCAGCCAAGAAAACTACAATAACCAGAGATCTGTCAGAGGTACGTTAGGCCTAATCTAAAGATAGCATTATTACTTTCATGATCAATCTACATGAATTAAGTGATTTTGTACTTATATTGGCATTTTGTAGTGGTGCAGATTGATTATTAGCCTATTAATAAACTACTACGACTACTGTACTACTACTACTACTTCACTGTATTGATTCTGTAGTACTGCTTATATAATAATTTATCCACTGCTATAAAAATGTTATTGTGTAAAAAGTTTCATGCTTTTTACACAGCTATGCGTCCACAACTCCTCAACTGTCCTATTTCCTTTTTAAAGTAGAAAGTCATTGTCATTACTTGTGCATTGTAATATAAATCCACTTATTCCGATGAAGGAAAAAATCCAACATATATTGGTCCTTATAACATTTTGTTCTCCCTTTGTCATTTAGAATAGCAAATTAGTAGTTGAGATGCATATGGCTAAAAAAAAAACCTAGTGAAAAGCCTAAATATAGTCATACCGTCGAATAGTGTTTGTCGTTCTTGTCCACAAATATTAGCTCACAGCTTATATAATGGTGAGTCAAACCAGATAAGAAATGGATCTCTGAAAATGGCCTAATTTGTGTGTGACTCAAAGTGGAGCAGCTCTATTTATCAGGGCTATGTGTCCAATTATCCTCTGATTAATAGGCATTCATTTCACAGAGTACATGACGGTGCAACCACAATCCAATTACTGAGTGAAACAGGGAAATGAAACGAACCAAAGAGTTAGATTTAGTCAGTAAAAACTATTTCATCATCTGTGCTTGATGAGCATGGGAGGGTGAAAACAGAAGCAGGAATGAGATGTTTAATATGGAGGTAGAAGATGCACAGCGCCGCTCCACTCACCACAATATCCCAGTGCCATTGGTAGTTTGTCAACACATTTTTCTGCCTTTACGTTTTTTTTGTTGTGGCTCATACGGCTACAGTATGTGGTACATAAGATAAGTAATGCAAGCGGGAGCTGGGCTGCACCTGAGCAGAATGGTAGGGAGACCGTATCAGCTTTGTACTGGGAATAGTGGATTTACACATCAAAGACCAACTTATTACTGAAACTCACTCCCAAAATGAGTTCTGTTGTATTCAACAAAATTAATCTGCAGCTTCTCTTGAGACTGGTCTGTTTTTTGTGTGTGAGTGATTGCTAACACACACTCAGTCTAAAGGGTCATCTTCCCTATTTTGGACTTCCCGGCATGCGTCTCATTTCCTTTTGAGCATAGATAATGGTGCTTGATGAAACATCAAGCTCTGGGGTTAGAGATTAGGAGGAGACCCAGTGGACGTCATGACAAATTGCATTCAGGAAGAGAGAGAGATGTTGTCGGAGTCACTTTGTGCTGCCAACTTCTAGGTCACCAGCATCAGCATGGGAAGTTATCTCTTTTCTATTCTTGTTGGAAAACGGCATTCTCAATTTTTCTTCAACCAAATCATTCTTCAACTAAACTGTGGAGCTTTCACAAAAATGCTACGTGTTGAAGTACATTGTTTTGAAGGCAGCCAGTAGGGCAGCGATGACGAACGGTTAGTTTGCTTTTAGAGGCTTCCTCGTTTACTTCTTGTTTTGCTTTTTTGGCGGACACAGTAATCATTACTTTTTAGGTAAAATCCTAAAAATGCTCTACAAGTATCTCTTTTTAAACATTACACCATGTAATACTGTTATTACAGCATCATGTAATGCTGTAGAAACTGTAGATATACTAGATTGTAACTGAATACCTCATTCACTAGATCTCTTTCCATTTAAGCTTCTGCTGCTCTGAGGTCATCATTTATTTGCCAACCGTCTGTATCAGGTTTCTAATGAAACAGTGAATAGCGATGATTGGGGGGCGTACTAACACATATCTCTGCTTACGAGCTCATCTATATCGATAACTTTGTGAAGGACGACTCAACAAAGAAGCCAAGACAGAAAAATAATAGCAAACCCATAACATAATATGTCTATGAGTTCAAATTGTTCAGAGTCACATTGTGTTTTAGAAATAAAACATGTTTAGTCTTTTAAATTGTTTACTTTTACTGTAGAGTTTCATACAGCTCAGCTACAGTCAGGGTCTTAACTACAATATTTAACAAACGGTAATATAATATGCTTTGCTTCAAATGTATTGTCTTTTTCTATTCAAAACCGTTATGTTTTGCACAGATTTACTCAGTCTTTCAGACACATTACCCTCACAAGTAACATCTTCATTACCACAAATGACCACGCTAATGTTAAACAAGCAAAGGAAGTTGTCTTCTGTCATTTGGATGAGAAATGTCTGTAGATTCCATTTATCAGTCACAGATGCCTGTATGAAATAGAACTGTCAGTAATGTGGTTACAGTTTAGTGGAGCTAGGTGTAGCAGTTAGCATGCTCTACTAAGCTAGCTAGGCCAGGCTCCAGCAACTTCTGTAAGATGAAGACACGTTATGACAAACATTTGGTTGCTACAAGGGTTATGGTTACAGTTAGAGTTTGGCATTTGATAACTATAATACAATGGAAGCTTTTCTAATAAGGGGTTAGAGTCTAGGTTCCCTGAGTGGGGTATGGGTACCCCCAGGGGTACGTTCATTATCATAGTGGGTACGTGAATAAAAATTAAAAGTAGCATGACATCATTGTAAATTCTGTACCATTTGTTCTTTCTTTGCCTTGTTTGATTTATTTTTTTATTACTATTATTATTTTTTTTTTTTCCTCATTGTGAGATACACTGCTGTTGTGTTCATGTTCATTCAAAAATTAAATCAAATCAAATATAAATAGAGCAGCAGTCAGGAGCCTCCATGCATTACCACAAATGACACATTGGCCTTTGTAAGACTACCCTCTAATAATAATATAATCGTAAACATTATTCATATATCACTTTTCAAAACACATGTTACAAAGTGCTTTCCAAAGAAAAAAGATAGAACAGAAACATAAAAATAGGTTAGAAGTTACTTCTACTTTGGTGACAGAGAAACAAAATCTTATCAAAAAAGCACAAATATGACTAGAGCAACACTGCTTTGCACTAACCAAATGTGCTATCAAGATTTTGATGCCCTTTGCCACCACATACTTGTGTTAAAGTGGATTTTCAGCTTTGTCAAACATGAAAACAAAATACAGAACAAGACTTTTCATGAAAATGATTTAAGACTCAGGCTCTTTCAAATTCAGCCAAACATTTCTGATTTATTTGAATCCTAAAGTTGTTGCGAATTGTATTTCACAGTTTTAGGGTTATGTTGTGTTACTGTTATATGTTCAATCAACAAACATTTGGTAGATTTCATTTACAAAAAAATTCAATGTTTCTCACTGAAAATGCCAGTAGGCTAACACAATTGAGTGATAATTCTGAATAAGATGTTTTATTGATTATTATTCTTTTTTTATTATATATTATTCCTCAACAGGATAGGTAAAATTCACAGTCAAATTTCACTGTAGGGCTACATTGTTTATGACATTACATTGTTGTGTTTTTTTAAGTGTGCAGGAGTAGGGGGTACATGGCTTCAGGTTAGATGTGTGAAGGGGTACATGACTGTGACAAGTTTGGGAACCACTGGGTTAGGGTTATGTTGGGATGATCTTGTCATGGATTTGAACAGGACATTGTAGGTGTAGAAAAATGAGATGAGATTTTAATCATGTGTTTAAAAAGGAAAAGAGCCCAACAGTGGGTGAGTGGAGGGTTTTAAAACTAATTTACCCTGTGGGGAATAGAATTTGCTCATAGAGCAGAAACAGTGGGAGTGCTCTCCTTTAATGGGTTGGCCCTTACAACTTAATGAATGCTGATTGATTGGCAAACTCCACCATTACTGTGTTAAGGCCAACCCAGTCCTCAGGGGAACACTGTTTTAGAGGTTTTGTGTTCCTGTTGTATTATGCATTATCAGCTCAGGTAAAGATAAAGGATGAGAACTCTCCTTGTTAAACAGATATGTTAAGGTATGAGAACTGGATAAAAATGATTTACCAGGTCTCATTGTGTGAATTAGTGATGTTTAATAACTTCATAAAAAGAGTCTCTCAGTCCGTGGCTGGAGAGCTGGACAGCTCTGATTGAGTTGCAAGTCCTAAAATTAAATTAAGGCTCTTGATCTATTCATCATCTTACCTGGCATTTATCTGCTCAGCCATCCTTTACACAAAACACACACAAAGGTAGGAACCTAAAGACATTTACAGACACACACACATTGGCTCTCATTTATCAACCGTTCGTACGTTCAGATCTGAGCGCACGACGTGCGTTCGACCAAATTCACGAAAGCTTGGGTATTTACAGTATCAATTCTGGCGTGATATTATGCTACGATCAGACCTCACGTCAGGTCTGACCTTGTGTACGCAAATCTGAGTGTGTGGATTTGTGGTTCAGCAAAGGAAAATCGGACTGAATTCGAAAAAGTATTAAACAAGCCTCAGCCGTCATTTAAACATAAGCAGACACACTCTGAGAACAGATCAAAACGGATGATTAAAACAAGCCTGACTCTAGCCAACCTGACTCTTTTACTTTTCTTAACCAAAATGTAAAGAATTGTCTTTATCAAATAGCAAGGATTTACGCTTTTAGGCTGTGGGTGAGTAAAATTTAATTTAGGCATTGGTTAAGTCAGTTATTGAGAATTTAATTAAAACCTCAGCCTGAGCCCGCTCTGCTACTGACACGCTGTCAGTGCTTTTGTTATTCTTTTTTATATTTTTTTTTTTTTACTTTGCAAGATACATACAAGACAATGAGGAAGACAACAGTGCAATATTCCAACAAGACACCTGAAACGACATTAGAAATATCTAAAAATTACAAACCCTTCACTTTACAATAACGTGTGTATGTGTAAAATAACTGGGAGAGGGTGGGAGAAGAAGAAAAGAAGAGAAAAACAATAATAATAATAAATGATAACTGAGTTTGTCAATAATTTTTGGATGAGAAAAAAAGGGGGGAAAAACAGTTAAAGATAACTAAAGGAACAGTGAAGGCCATACATAAATGTAATGGAATTAGTTCATAAATAAAATCAAATACCGTTATTGTCTTTCACAGAGCATTTAGAATGAGCTCCTTAAATTCCAGTTTTCACACTACCAAAAAGCACATCTTTGTTTTTCTTCACCTCAGCTGTGAGAATCTTGATTTTCATCCCAGAAGCGTTAATTTCCTTGCCAGTGTTTGTTTGACCTCAGTGGGCGGGGCCTCCGAACCAGGAATATTTGAGGGCGTAACATATTAATGACGATCAAATTCAGTCAACACCTGATCATTTGTACGCTGGTGTTGGTCAAATAGGAATGTTTTATAAATCCCACAATGTGTACTCAGATTTACACCCGTTTTCACGCAAGGTTGATAAATGAGGACCATTGTGTGTTTCCTCAGGATACACTGAGTATCAGGTGGAGCCTGCTGTGTATGTCAGGAAGCATAAGGCTGTCTATCACTGACTGATAACTGCACATTGTTTCACTGCTGCCGAGGAACAAGGAACAATTTATTAAGATACAGTATGTACGTTAAAGATATATTTTCCTTTGATTAAGATCTGAAAATACTCAGTGAATCTTGATGTTCTCCATCCCCGCATGTTATAACCTGAGCGGCCTTGCATAATCTGTCTCTCCTTGTCGTCTCCTCTCCTCTTTCTGGTAAACAGCAGCATCCACATGACACAGTCATTCTCCCTCAGAGCACATTTGCTTTCTCTATGAGCCATGCTCAATAGCACACTGGAGAACAACCCACCTTGTAACCCCTCCAGGGACTCTCGGTTTAAGATTAGCAGCATTTTTTGAATGAAGAACGAGGGATAAAGGAAAATAAAAAGAGTTACAGCAGAAGAAAGATACAAATAGGTGAAAAGCAATAGATTTATATAGGGGGGAGATGTCGTCTAAGTGTTTTCAGTATATTGGACTCAAAGTGTGTCAGGCCAGGCGTCCTCTCTGCATCCTCAGCTGCCTTCAGATCCTCTGCTCTCATCGTGGTACAGTCAAGTCAGGAATACTAGTTAATTGTAATTAGTTCCAGCCTAAGCAGAACTAGTGCTGTTCTGCTCCTCTAATGAAGCAGGGCTGCTGTGTTGTGTAATCTGTAGTATTGATGGCTGTTGGCAGGCAGGGGATGAAGGACAGAGCACGGAGACAGTACAACACTGACACCCTGTGGTCATGATTGGTATAACAATTTGTTGGTAAATCTTTACAAATCTGCTTTAAATGTAAAAAGGAAGAACATTTATGAAACAGGTTGTGTTACTTTGTAGTATTATTATTTTTGTTAACCTAGAAGGAGAAACCCTTCCCTGTAGGGTTGAGACGATACACTGAGGTTACAATACAATTGATGATAATGATGCGATATAGGTATAGTATTTTTGGAATAGAAGAATATAAAGTTGCAAAAAACAACTATGCTTTCATTTGACCTTAACTATGGACTGTAGATATTACCTTTTCAACTCAATTGAATATATAAAATGAAAACAAACCACAAAAATCTAATGTTTTTCCCTAATTCCAATAGTTTTCATCTGATGAATTCGTGTGTCATCTTTCAATTCAGTTCACTTTTGTTTATATAGTATATAACATGTAAGTTTACTCTTTTTAGTCATAATAACTACTTTTATTTTATTTTTTCAAACTGTTTTTCTTGCTACTTAGTTTTTTTTTTTTTTAAATAATGAAAAAATATTTTTGAGAACTAATGAATATTACAGTTTAGAGGAAAAACACGCACATTGACGGCTCTAAACCAGCGTGCTGGATCAAAAAACAGTACAGTGAAAAAAGTAATAGATCCGCACAATTGTGACGCTCACCAAAATTCAACAGATTGTTGAAGGACTAAGGCTCAAAGCCTTACTTCTGCCATTGAGCAATACATATTGGTGAGCATCACAGTTGTGTGGATCTATCACTTTTTTTCAACTAATGAATATTACACATAGAAAGTTTGGAATACAAGACAGTTTCATATTACAATGAAGCCATTCTAATGTTGAATGTTTCCAAAACAACGGGCAGGGCACACAGGTGTTGCTATTTATGATCTATAACTCTGATCAGCAAGTACATGAAATAGATTAGATGAAACTGGATTATAATCACCACTTCATTATTATTTTAATAATAAATCCCAAACTTTGCATGGAAAGTGTTGTACATCTGCAGAGGTTATAAATGACGACCCAGGTTCCTAAATGCAACGACTAGAGGAGACACAGAGTCAAGCTACAATGGCCTCATGTAAAGGTTTTTAATATTCGCGAGTGGTGAAATAGCCCCAGACTGGGGGTCCAAAATAAAAATGAAGAAGTCCCATAAAGAAAAATTGTTTTATATCCTAAGAAAGTGTAAACAATTGGTAAAAATGTCAGAATTTTTTTAGACTGAAGTGCGTGGGATGTCCTGAATATTTGTTGAAATTTTTAGCTCCGGCAGTGTAGGTTTGGAACTGTTTCGGCCCTCAAACCAAAATAGTTGCAGACCACTAAATTACAAAAAATGATGATTGCTGAATTAACAAGCTGCTTAACATTAACACTATGTTTTAATTTTATTAAGACATAAACTGAAGCTAAATTAAAATAGACTGTCAGAATGACCTGAGTGTGTCACCTAAATAATGATGGTCAATCACTGAAACACCTTTTCATACCCTATCACCTACAGATGAATTGTTTTACCGTATCAGTAGCACATTGAGTGTGCCGTGGAGGAACATTAAACTAGTATGTGATTTTTATAATAGTAGCTGCTGCTCTTAAAGCACTTTGCTTTTAAAGGCTGTTGAGCCTGGTGTAATAGTCCATGTTTAAATGTTCCATGCTCATGCTAATAGTTGGTGTTTTGTGTGTGTGTGTGTGTGAGCGGGCTCAGGTAACAGAGGCCCTGCATATGAAGTTGAATGGTAATGAGGAGGAGGAGGAGGGGGAAGGGGGGTTGAAGAGTGAGTGTGTGTGTGTGTGGGGGGGTCTTATCGCTACAGGTCCAAATTCCGACAGTGAATTGCGCAGTTGTAACAAAAGTAACAGAGCGTCCATTCAGCCTGCACTAATCCAGATGGGAAAGTCAAACAGCAGAAAGTCCACGGCACAAACTCATTTCATCACTTTATTAATTTAGATATTGCCTGTGCGCTCCTGTGGGGAGGGGGGAGGGGGGAGGAGCCCGTCTGAAATGACCAACATCGGTGAGGCGTTTTGCTCTACATGGTCCCCCCCCCACTTCGTCTTCTCCCGTTATCTCTTTAATTCATCCCACCAATCTTGGCTGTCTTTACCCACTAAATTTCCCTTTGACACGCATGCATTGCTTCGCATAATCCTCACTCGGGGGCAGAATTAAAAATGTAAAAAAAAAAAAAAAAAAAAAAGAAAGGAGCACGAATAGGACAGGTGGCTGGAGAATCCTTGAAATAATGTTCCACACCAGACCCAGGAATGATTTGTCCAGATTTGAACTGGGGCGGCTGATAGTGAAACAAGTGTTTTATTTCTGGAAGCAAAAAGGTAAAAATGGGTGACAGGTGGAAAATGTGCAGTGAGAATTCCCCTTAGACCCAGGTCGAAGAGCCACAGCTAAATTGTGGCACAAGAATTACTGCAGGGTGGAAAAGTGTAGAAAGGAGGATGAAAATGTCAAAATGTCACTTTGGAGGTAGAAACTTTCTGCTTGCTATGGACTGAAAATAACAAGCCTGTGGATGGGATCTTTAACTGGAATTTTTGATAATGGTGGCTTTCCCTGTAGCACAGTAGGGCCAAACAACTGCTCTGATGGAGGAGAAGTACTAAATGATGGTGACCTTACATTCATCTTCCTCTCCTGCTTTCTATATGTGTGTTTATAGTTTCTCATCTCAGAAGCTGCCTGTTTATAGACTCTGGGTGTGAGGAAACAGCTCTGACTTTGTGTGTGGAATTAACAGAAACGTTCAGTTTGTTCATAATGAATGTCTGTAAAATGAATACAAAATGTATAAGAAGTGTGTATGATTATAGAAACATTGAGCAAGTATCTGACAACAAATTCTTCATTACATATGTTCAATCAAAGCTGTCTAAAAGTGTTTCTATTCTCTGTAAAATTATGCACATTGTGGATGATAAACAACACATACAAAAGTTCATTAGATCATTTAACTGTGCTACAACTATGAAGAGCTATTAGAATTATTCATAATACCAAATATCATGATCATAACAATCCTTTTTATTTTGATTTTATTTTACTTTGCAAAAAGATCTTGACAAATGAAATGACTAAAGTTGAACAAACTCGTACAGTATTCCAAATCATTTTTAAAAACATTGCTCAGAAATCAGGACGGGGGAGACAATTTCAGAGGAAAATCTCATTTAAAAGTTCTAGGAAAACATGTATTTTCATATGCGGAACTGTTAGAATGATCAACACCAAACATCTACAAATATATGAGTCAAAACCCAGACCAAAGTAATGCAATATGAACAGAACTATTTTGTTCTTTTATGTGATATAATTAAGGCTGGTGGCCTATTCTATATTAATATGTATTTTTTGCGTGTGTTTATATATAGGCTTCTATAATAAAACAATTTAATATATAATAATAATATATAAGTATTTTTTCGTTTTTTTTCTTCTTTGATATCCTTCTGTTTATATTATTGATTGACTCCAGGCAACTATTTCGTCTGTTCTGTTTTGTGTTATAAATTTAAAATTAAAATAACTAAAAAGAAAACATCAACAAAAAAAAACACCTAATACGATCTATTCATTGATTGTAGTTTTATAGGCAACATTTAAATGTTTTGCAGACATTACAACATTACCAGTTAACGGTTTCAATCAGACCAAGACGTATGATTGGATTTCATTTAATACATTTATTAAAGAAACGATTAATCAGGATCACGGTACATAAACTGCGTCAGAACCAAAGGAGCATTGAGTCTAATGTACTAACAACACTTTATTTACGTTCCTTTGTATGATCTCGGCCTGTTCTACACATTCCCTGTGTCTCACCGCTCCATCAAACTGCTGATCATTCAGTCCTGCACAATAACGTTCTTCTTGTTTTTCTAATGAGGTCATAAAAGCTCAGATCAGACCATGACAGAAGCCTCTGTCTCAGTAACGTGCCCTGGATGTTAGTGCAGCAGCAGCAGCAGCAGTGAACACTATTGATTGGGCTCCATGGGATGAGAGCCACCAATTCACAGCACCAGTGGGCCGAGACCGATTGGACCTCCTGAGTTACAAAATCCCACTGCTCTTCTTCTCCATCTGCCTCAAAAAGAGCGTTTCTCATTCCTCAGGCAAATGGATTAATATTTATAGTTGGAGAAAGACTTCACGACAGCAAAGACGACTTTGATTGTGTTGCATGGAGTGTACTCAGAACTTTAGTATGTGCTTTGTTTTCAAATGATGGCATTTAGAGATCAATAATTAAACCTGGTGTCAGAGTGGGATGTATAATCAGGAATAAGACCTCACATGTCCTCCATGGCAGAGGTAATCACTCACACATTTATGTATACAAACAGGGACATCAAATTCTGTCAAAATTAAAGCACAGACGCTCTTCATAGATTGGGTGATTTTCAAAAACAATAGCAGCTTAAATAAGAACAAGTTGTCATATCTATTTGATTTGTTTTATAATTATTATTATCAGCCACAAATCTGTTCCATTAAGACTAGAAAAAAATGAAATAAGAGCAGCAAACCTCCACCAAGCACCAAATCTCCTCTTTGCACTGTTCAATTTTCTGGATCATTCACACTTTAAAGGCCATGATCAAAGTCCTATCCCCATTAATAACAATACAGTAGGTCCAAATTTTCTTGGAAAATCTCGATGAAATGCGCAATCCAGATCTGATCCGGATAGACCCTGAAACTATGTGGGGTTATTGAGGAACCAACATAACCGAGCCAAAAAATGTGTCAAGATCGGTCAATTATGAACTATGATATACATTTTTGAAACTTTGCCAATATTTTAAATTTTTAATGCTGATCTAGAATCAGTACTATTATCTTGGTCTCCTACTGAACAGAATCTTCCATGACATGAGGTCTATCGTTCATTAAAATGTTGTCAAATCTAGTTCCATGTAATCCTGCTAACAGGAAAATAAATAAATAAACAAAAACAAATAAATATACAATGGTAAGAATATTACCGCCTTGGTGAAGGTGATCATGCAAATTAAAAAAAACTATATATTAGCAACTGTGACCATCTGTTATAGTTGAGAGTTACTTGTTGGAGTTGTGTTGAAGAATTATTTCCCTGTGGGAACAGTCATGGTTCCCAGCAAGATTTATACTCAAGCACTGAGTTATGATTTCAGGTTGATAATATTAGCAACGTTTATTATTAGGAAAAAGCTTAAAACTCACCAGAAACCACTTGGATGCTGAAAATGACATCATCACTGCTTTTCCGGTTTATTCCTCCTAAACAGGGACAGGAAGAATCATCTTTTTTAAAAGTTTATATTAGAAAACAAAACCAGATTAAAATGTAACTGCTAACCTGTTTCTTTCAGGTATGGAAAGGCGCTGCCGTCGCTCCAAGCTCTGCAGTTTTCAGCTGCCACTGGGCTGAGCCGCATGCTCATCATACTGGGAGCAATGGAAACCATCATCACCGGTGAGGATGTTTCAGAGGAAGTCATGCAGCGGCAGGTAAACACACAGACACACGTTGGTTAAAATCCTGTTTATGTTGCTTGGAATGGTTAATTCCAGTTAGTGTGAGTGAGTCCAGTGTTTATTTTCTGATGAACTTACCCTCAGTGAAAGGAAAAGTTTAGCTGTCCTCCATGTAGCCACAGGATGGAGCTAGTGTGAGAAGGATCACATGTAGAAGCGTTTTCCCTCCACACTATCACACACTGGGACTGTGGTAGATATGACACCTCACGTCACTTTTAGAATAAATGAAAATGGAGCTGCTTTTCCTGGAGCTCGTCGACGCTCTGTATCAGGTGACGGCCCTTTGACAGGTCATAGGTGCTCGGGAGAGAAAAGCTGTTAATATTAAGCTTTTTTTTTCTCAATCCGTGTGTTGCTGCAGATGAGTTTTCTTTCTTTGTCATCATCCAGACTGGAAACACACATGTGGCTCTGACACTTGTAGTCCTGTTGTCACCTTTTTTTGTGCCTTTTATTGAAATCATCAGGCACAGGCAGAGCAGCTGTAATGGATCCTGATGGTGGAACAACAAGCAATATCTTAAGGAACACGAGCCAACGCTTTTTTGACACTGACGCCTCATTTTAGCCAGGAAGTCTGTGGTTTCCTGTTGGGGTTGGGTGCATGAGGGACATGAAACATTTCCTAACCTGCGTGTAGCATCATCAGCAGCAGCTTGGTTCTCCTCCTGTCCTGTGCTGATTGCGAACAGTTCGTTAAGAGGCCGTGTTGGGTGCTGCCAGCCTCCCACGACGTGATGGGAGCAGTGATGATGGACCTGTTTCAGCTTTTCAAGTATTACAGTTGTTGCCAAGGAGATAAGAACATCATTGTGCTTGAATTCTCCAAGGGAGAGGAAAAGGTTTTGTCGACACACGTACGCACGCACACACACATACTGCACCAACTTCAATAGAGCATACAGTCCATTACTCCAGGGCATGTTCTGTAACCAGTGCTTAATTGAACGGTTGCAGAATTGTTTGCTGCAAAGTTAACAGCAGTTATCAGTGGATGAAAGAGATGGGTAGAGGAACAAGAGACACATTTCAGGTGTGATGTCAGCGTTTCTGCTGCACTGGGAGAATTTGGCCTTTTCTGCATTCGTGAAGATGTGAGAGAGAAGCTTCTCTGGGATGGAACTCGATGGAATGTTTGCATTGGAACACATTCAGCCACACAAACTGACCTCCTTCTACAACACAGTCCCCACGGGCCCCAGGTAGCCCACATGGACCATGTGGGGGGCCCTCAGGAGTCACCAATGAGCTCCATCTAAAATCTGATTTACTTTCCAGGATTCAAACTCACAAAGACAAATACAGATGTAGTTATTACTTAGTAAAGTTAAATACTGCTGCACGTGATAAAGTTTTAATATTAAATGATGCAGATTTGGTGTATGGGTAGTGACATGTTATATATAATAATGTAAGAAATATGTTTTTTAAAACACAAGGCAGATTTGACACATTTCACATTTTTTACAATTAGTTAATAGTTGTTTGTCACTAGTAAAATAGCAACCTAGGGATTTTCTATGAAATGTAGAAAATGAAACAATTGAATAAATGAGGAGAGATAAAATGTTGAAACTTAAACATTTCCTACCTTTTTAAGTGCCTGCTAGCCTTCCTTACCATCTTACCCTCTAAGTAAAGTAAAACCTTGGAAATGTAGTAAGAAGCTTTTTTCTAACTGGTAGCCCTTCGGACTATACAGCACCTATGAAGTAGCTCACAGTTTCAGAAAGGTTGGTGTACAGTGTCCAGGTAAAGCTTTCCAGCAGGGGTGTCAAACTCATTTTAGTTCAGGGGCCAAAATACGAAAGTGTTTGATCGTAAGTGGGTCGCAGATTTTAGGTGGGAAAACGAGCAATTCCAACATTAATGTCCCCAAGTTTGTACTTTACACGTCATATAAATCATACAGAAAGCATGTAAGGCGCTAACAATATTCAAGCAATAAGTGACAGATATCAGTCCCTGCAGGATTTTCTCTTTTAAATGTGATTGATTTTTTGACCAATTTATATCTAATTTGTGGAAATTATGCGATGTAATTTCAGGAAAATTGAGTTCTTTGAACAATTTGAAATTTAAAACGACTACAGTCATGTGAAAAAGCATGGAAAAATTGAGGTCCTCCAAATATTGTAAATATTGTGGAGATTCATTGAATTTGTGTATTTAGATATCAGAGATATCTGAGCTGAATTATTTGGTAATTTGGACAATAATTTATGTTTTTCTGTCTTTCTAACTATCTCCTGTGGGCTGAATTTGATGGTCTAAAGCAGTGTTTCTCAAATGGGGGTACGTGTACCCCTAGGGGTACGCAATGGCACTACAGGGGGTACTTGATAGACAGAGCGAGAAAGAGAATGGGAAATGAACAAATATAGTGTCAGTCTTGCTCCCACCTCAGGTGAGAGATGACTGGAAATTATAAAAACTATCGAAATAAATCTATTCAGGAGCCACTAAATCAGTTTTTTTTCAACCTTGGGTTTGGGACCCTATGTGGGGCTGCCTGGAGTTTATTTGGGGTCGCCTGAAATTTCTGAAAAAATCTAACACAGCAATCTTAAACAACTGTATGTCTTTACTTTCACTTTGTGAAATATAAATCTAGTTCGAGTAAAATGCGGTAAAAAAAAATTTCTGAGCTCAAACATGATCAAAAACGATCCACAAAAAGGTTGCACTAAATATATTGTATTCTTTCCACCTTTTTACAAAATGAGATTCTTTAAAATGTGTGATCACTCATTCCTTCCATCATTATGCTCTATAGATGTTTAAAAAAATTCTAAGCAAAATGGTAGTCGGACAAAGGGGGTTCTTGGATTCAGAAATAAGACAAAGGGGAACTTGAGCCAAAAAGGTTTGAGAACCACTGATCTAAAGGGTCTGATTTGGTCCCCGGGCCTTGAGTTTGCTTTACAGTAAAAGACAAGCTGCGCTACAAACAAATGAATAATGTTTTCTGCTTCCCTCAGTCACTGTGCTGCAATGATTATAGTTTAAAGACTTGTTCCTGGAGGGCTGCAGTCTTGCAGTGTTTAGATGTTTTTCTGCTTCTATGGCCTGTAGAACCATCTAAATATTTGAGGTATTTTTGGATTACACTGCCTGGCTTTGATGAGCCGACAGCTGTACAGAAAGCAAAGCCTTGTTTTTTCCCTCTGATTTCTGTAAACGTAATAAACTCCAAAGTGTCGGTGCTGTGGGAGGTGATAAGGGAGAGAAGTCGTTTGAGGTCAGTTAGAAAGATGACACCCTGAGTCTGTGGAAGGAGGTTAATTAACTTTCCTGCCAACAGACTATTTAAATCATTTTTTGGGATTGTGCAATTAAAAGTGATATTTAACTCTATGAATGTGACTTAGTGCACGTGCACTGAGTGTAAAAATGGAGCCATTAAACAGTCCCAGAGTCAATCTGTGATGTAAACATACTGCAAGGCCAATCAAGATCTGATCTCAACATCACAGTGGATACTAAACGCAACCACTTCATTATCTGTTAAACCTGACAACGATGCATCATACTTTAGCACAGCAAGCAAAACTAATGTATGGCGTGCCTCAGGGCTCAGTCCCGGGACCCTTTGTGTTCCTTCTTAAACACTAATTTAGTAGTTTTTATTTTTTTATTGGTGATTGTTCCTGCATGAGAAGTAAGATTTACTCAGAAGGAGAAGAAGAACCTGCAGGATAACAATAGGTTCCAGGCAGCCTGGCCTCTAATTAAGAATGGCTTTTCTTACTTTAGCTGCATGTAGATAGAAAATAAAAATGTCACACTAATAGTAACTAGTTTCTCTGCTGGGATGATATGATTCTGTCCTGATTTTATTATATCGTGATACTTGGGTGCCGATTCGATTTATATTTCAATTTTGATTTATTACGATTCTACATGTTTTGCAATTCAATTGTATTGATTGTGGTGATTTGAATTTCTCTTACTATGACAAAAGTCATAGTTCCAAAAAAACAATGCACATCACAAATAAGTCAGTCCTCTAACACTAATGTAAACTGCACATAAAGCTGCACTATATGTAGCGTTAACCTCCCACGACATATGCAGACATGGTAAAAAGAAAACCAGTTTAAAAACGATATATTCTGGAGAGAAATATCAATGTTCTTTAATCTCTTAAATAAATAGAAATCGTGAATCAATATTTTTTCCACAGATAACAGTTTCACTTGGTTAATTTAAAAAAATGTGTTGTCGCAATTGTTTCGTTGTTTTGTTAAAGATTGCTTTCAGTGTCAATGTAATCACTAGTAGTCCTCCATGTCAGTATGTGGCAGTAGGTAGCGCAATAAGGCTGCAATGGTTGCAATGTGGTAAATTGCTTCATGATGTGCCTTGGCTCACAAAAAACAACATAATCAGTAAATATTTTGAATAAAGAATAAAATACAAAGACTTTCAACTTAAAGGAGTTTCTGAGAAATCTCTGTTAATGTTTGATTCTTTTGAATTGCGAAAAAATACCGAACTAGTCTTTTACTATGGTCGAGTGCTGGTGGTCATTAATATACATTAATGTATATACAGTAAGTCCCTCCTTCATTCTATAGACCCCTATACAAATGGAAACGATTGCCGAGTGCTCCCAGCCAATAGGCTTTAACTTCCTGTTTTTGAGGCTGTCAATCAAAGTGAATGTGGAACTGTGCATGGAAACAAGGCCGCACATCACAACAGCCAACAGGTAAATATGATTTTGGCTCTTACCTGACCCATAGACATATATCAATGCGACCCAATGCAACAATGTCATGTTCTGCGATGCGCATGCACAAAATTAGAGGCGTGGCTTCTGGGAGATTACAGAGGCAGTGGGAGGAAGTGAGGCTGTTTAGGGTGGGACATCGAGACGTTTCTCAGAAACTCCAGATATCAGCTTTAAGGCATTTGTTCTCTGGTATTTCTGCAGTGATTTGAAACAATGATTTGTCTCGTCCGTTTCTTCTGATTTCAGAAATACCTGCTGTGTAACCCGGCACATCAAAGCAGTGCCGTAGATGAGCATTACTTCCTGAACAAAAGTGCATCTCAAGTGAGGTACGGCAACAGAATCGATACTGGTGTTTGTATTCATTTCTGCATAGTTTTGCATGGTAAAATAAGATGCATTTTTTTTTGCTGCTTTCAAAGGGATATTACAAAGTTTAAGCCCCTCTCCAGCAGGACGTCTGTGAGCGTCCTCACCGGGGACGTCTTTGATGAGCAGATGCCAACAGACCTAAACCAAGTGAGTGTGTTTCCAGTGTGCTGCAGGGAGTGCACCATCAGTCCATCATATTATACGCTCTCTGCACCAGATGGTTTCTCGGCTTCAAAAGAGGTTTGTGAAGGAATCCTACCCATCAGCCAATCACGTTCACATAAAAGAAGCCGATCGGCGAATGATCTACAAGAAGCCATCTGCCATCAGCGCGTACCTTAGGATGCTCGTCAGCCAGAGACGATCCACGGAGCAGAGCCAGTGACGCGCCGTATTCTAGGTTTCATCTTTT
Organism: Gouania willdenowi; assembly: GCF_900634775.1. NCBI lineage: Eukaryota > Metazoa > Chordata > Actinopteri > Blenniiformes > Gobiesocidae > Gouania > Gouania willdenowi. The sequence continues at coordinate 24,112,263 of NC_041059.1, forward strand.
CAATAAAACACGACTTTGACCTTTTCTTTTTCTCAGTAATCAGTGCAAAGCTTAATTTACCAAAAACTGCGTTTCCCTTGGATCGTTGTATGTTTAAGATAACTGGAAGGGAAATATACTTTCAAACCTTTAAAGTGTGAGATAATCACAAAATGAAACATTTCAACAGTTAACAGAAATACATATAGACATATTATGTCTTCTAACAATAAACATTCACCCTCATTTTGCTTGTGTGTAACAATGTTTCACACAATCACTCCTATGACATTGTAAAAGTAATATATTGTATTTTTAATAGATCAACAGAATCAAGTAAATGTAATTTTCTACCCTCTTGAGTCATTGAGGACTAAAATGTTAATTCTCCTGTTAGTTGCTTTTTTCTTGCATTAATAAGTACACAAACAACTCCAGCCCTGCTCAAAACAACAAACAATCTATTATTTTTTAGTACTTTCACTACCAGTTTGATACATGATGCTTCTAACAACACTACTCAATAAAAGTTACTTAAATTACAATTTAAAAAATGAAGATCAAATATATATTCTATATCAGTAGTTCTCAAACTTCCTTTCTCTTTGTCCAGCTACCACATTTTTTTCAGAAAACATTACAAAAAACAACTATACACACATTTTAAAGAATCTAATTTTGTAAATAAGTGGAATGAAACAGTATTTAGTCCCTCCTGAATAGATTTATTTCTATAGTTTTTGTCATTTCCAGGCACTTTCGCCTGGTTTGGAACCAAGACTGACCTTTGTATTTTCAGTTCATGTTCTAATTAAGATCATTTCATTATCATTATTACGATTATCATTTTAAACTAAAAATAATAATTCATTATAAACCCCCATATATTTTAATGCTTTTATTTATACATTATCCACACTCTCCAGTACCCCCTGTAATGCCATCGCGTACCCCCATTTGAGAAACACTGTTCCATATGAAGAATGTATTGTTACTTCAAAAAAAGAAACATTCTAAATCTGCTGATATTTATGTTTCAGACAATATTTAATGGCTCATTTGCATTACAGTTTTTTTTTTAATACATTTTAAATGCATTTTAGATCTAATTTAATCTTGTCTGTATGGCAGTACATTTATGAAGCCATACCATTCTAGAAGCCAGCAGAGAGTTAAGGTTGAATTAAAACACACAAGGTTCCTGCTGCTTAACAGAAGGTTTTCCTTGCCACCATGATGAATTCATGTTGGGTGTGGATACATATATATGTGTGTATCCATAAAATGAAGAGTCCGTCCTTAAGACTGCTCTACTGTAAAGTGTCTTGAGATACCATTGGTTATGATTTGGCGCTATACAAATAAAAGATTGATTGATTGAAATGTTATCACAATTTTACCACACTAGATATTTAGCACGTAAAAGTTGCATTTACTTGTGTGTATATATATATATATATATATATACGTATATATAAATATATATATATATTCCATGGTGTGATTAAGGATTGGGGTTGGATGACAGACAGTTCACAATAACCGTACGATAATGGTTTTCACAATAAAGATACTTTAGAAAGAGAAAAAAAATGTTGCAGGTGTTGTTATATTACTACTCAATAGTAATATAACATGGAAATACATGAATAGAACCAATTTTTCCTATTTTAAGTACAATAAGTGCTGCTCTGTGAATAGAACGAAAAAACATTCATCCATCCATCTATTGTCTGACCTGCTTGGTCCTGTTTTCCAGGGTCGCGGGGGTTTGTCGGTGCCTATCTCCCTCCATCACAGGGTAACACACAGACAGACAACCAGTCACACTCACCTTCACTCCAATCAACCTAACAGTCATGTTTTTGGATTGTGGGAGGAAGCCCACGCAGCACGGGGAGAACATGCAAACTCTGCACAGAAATTACCCACGTGCTTGAACCCAGGACCTTCTTGCTGTGAGGCGGACATGCTAAACACTAAGCCACCATGTGCTCAACGGAAAAACTGACACAATTCATTAAAAAAAAAAAACCAAATCATGTCATGACATTCATCTGTGCATCAACTTTACACACTTTTTTTAAAACACCAAACTGGAACAGTCTATGGGCTATATGCACAGTGAGACCTGACGTATTTCCGGTTGAAAATAAGACAGATGAAGTATTTCCTGTTCCCGCTTTTGGACAGTCAAAACAGTGGAGAAGTGAGCCGTCACACTTTTGAAAAGTGTTTTTTTACAGTTTCGTTTTATTGTGCCTGTTTGTGTGGTTGTGTCTACACAATGACATCCAAAAGGACAAAGTTTACCTTCCAAACAAGAGGAGTAACACATCAAGATATTACTGTTGCATTCCTAGGTGTACAGCTTCAGCTAGATGTAGTTCTGCTTTGAGTTTTTTTACGTTCCCATAAGAGGATGAGCTGCAAAAAAAAGTGGATCATCAACATCCAGAGATAAACCCTAACCCTAATAATTACTCCCTTCCTGCACCTCGTCCTGGTGTTTGGGAGTGAAGAGAGGGACTAGACTTTCACTCTGAGGACCCTGAGGAGGAAATGGATGTACCATGTCCTGACCACGACTACTGCTCATCTGCTGAGCTGGGTGCATTGGACTTAGCCGGGTTAAGTTAGCCCTCAGTGTTATAGAGGAAGTCTGGGCAGAGAACGCCACGCTCCGGAGACAGATGGAGGAGATGGATCAGGAACAAGTTTGGCTTGGAACGGTTTACTGCTTCAGATGAGGACATTAGGTTTTATCCAAGGTAAGAAATGCTATCAAATCATAGCTGTAGCTATTAAAGTAGCATTAGCGCCTAGCTAAACATAAAACAAGAGGAGCAACTCTGAATAAATGGGAAAAACAGTTCGTCAGTGAAATGCCAGTAACTTATGCAAATGTATAAGAGGTTCGCTGCTATTTACTGCTGTTGTTGAGTTGCGTGACATTATTATTGAAAACTATAGTGATTTGTTGTAATACAGTAGGGTTAGGAACCGGATATACTTTCACGGTCTTCACTCAAACATGGAAGTGAAGCGTGCATATAGCCCATACAGACCAGATTTAAGATATGGACATGTTCATTTTCAACAATATAACGTGTCTACATTCTCTGGCAGCAACTGAGTCCTTTAGTCATTGACCATTTCTCCCACAGTTGAAAAGACACGCTCGCTTGGGACAAATGTAGCAGAGATGGAAAGGATTGCGATACAACTCTACCATTTGCCATAGATCTTGTGACTTTTTAATATCGCAATATTTTGTTTATCAATAGGGTGTACAGTTTTTTTATTTTTTAAAAGAAAGACCAAAAAGCACAATTTGATCCTGAGGATTTAAGTTTAATTATGACACCACATCAAAATAAAAATTTCCAACAGATATGGAATTTTTAATTCCATCCATATACATGCATAGCAACAACGTTTTAAGAAACATGTTCTCCCATAATCAGGACATTGGAATGATCATTTTACATCAGTACCCCACCAACCTCCCACCCATTGTGTTTGTCAGCAATAAACTTAATTCTTGTACAGCTTCCTTTTTTCCCCAATGGGGTTTACAAATAATTATATGCACAGTCCCCATGTCATAATACTGCTTTTAGTAATGTTCCCTCATTTACAAAGTATTGCATTGAGAGCAAATTTCAAAAAGGGAGACCAAAGTGTATCATCAAACAGAAATACGAGTACTATACAAGAATGCTGCCATCCTCATGAAAACATCCACATCCGAGTTGAAGAAAAGAGACAGAGACAAACAGCCACATATGTATGCAAAGCCATGTGTATATGCCAAAATGTGAGGTGTAGGGTTGTGCCCGATTATCACCCGTCAATGTATTTTTTCACTTTTTTTTTTTTTTAAGGCTCACAAGTCATCCTTAACTTTTGGGCATATACAGAAACTGGAACAGCAAATAAGAATACACAAGTGCCTCAGTAGCTATTTTTAGTGCCTAAAATGGATCTCATCTTTGTCTTGTCTATTGTTTCATTGAGCTTACATTACAGTGTAAACAATATGTGTGCTACACAAGAATGACTATACAATAACATTACAAACAACTCTGATATAAATTTCATTTGGAATTTAAATTAGGATCACTACTTCTAATAATACTGATTGTAAAATAAATTAAAGTGAAAGTGGCACCATCTTGATTTTTTTTTAACCAATGGTTTTGCATTTTTAAGTCATAAAACAATGAAAGAAGAAGCTTCTCTTGATTGTCCACGAGCAGTGTTCAGCACTGCATGATGCACTATTCCAGACACAACAGTGTACCAAAACAAGGAGAAAAGTCTGAACAGGGAAAAGGTTCGAGAGGAGGAGACGAAGGTTTCCTATTCTTTTTATTTTATTTTACATGCTCCGCAGCATGTGATGAACAGTAAAACTTCTTATGGGTAATAAAGTTTGAAAGGTTGTTGAACTGGATATCACACAGGCGGCAGTACTTTCCACTTCCAGAGCCGTTCACGCCTTTAGTGGCAGTGGGGGCCGCCTCCTCGTTGGGGGACTTAGAGGAAGGCAACGTGTTCTCATTGGTGTCGGCCTGGTTTTCAGCGTTCCACGTTGGTGAGGGGTTTGGGACTTGGCTGTCGAGCTGGGACTGGTTCTCCTGCTGTGGCGGGGCTGTGCTTGAACGCTCCTCAGGTTTGTGACCTCCGTTGACGATAACCATGCTGCGGTTCTTGGGCAGGATGGAGAGGGGTTCCTTGTTGGGGTGAGGGCAGCCATTAGCGGCAGGTTGCGAGGTCTGCTCTCTGGTGACTCCAGCCTCCCCTCCTCCATTGATACCCTGCTCCTGGTCACCACTTTCTCCCTGCACCCCCTGTCCTCCACTCACGTAATCAGTTGACTTAATGCCAAAATATGGTGTTATTTGCTCAGAAACCTTTACCTTCTTTATTGCTCCAGGGTAGAGGCAATGGGGCAGAAACATATTCTTGTTCTCCTCTTTTGATGGAATGAGTTGGGGCTCTGTAAAAGGCTTGAGAGCAGGAATTGGCCCCAGGTGAGGTGGGTACATGCCCCCATTCTGTACCACCACCTTCCCATTAGGATTCTTCTCACATTTACCAGGGCTCTTATCGTAGACGTCTTCAGGGTTAGTATTGCCTTCACTCTTGACATCTGGAAACATGGCTGACTCCATGTTGGTACTCTCGTGGTTTTGTTGCTGCTGTTGAGGCTGATGTTGTTGCTGCTGAGCAGCTGCAGTGGCAGCAATAGTTGCTGGGCAAAAGTTCTGTTTGTGCGCCAGGTAGTTCTCCACTTTGTTAAAACTGATCTTGCACACTGCACATTCGTGATAGTCCAAAAGTCTTTTGGGAGAGCTACATGACTTGTCGGAGGCTGGCGAACATTTTTTGCTGAGATCGATGGGAGCATCCAGCTCCTGCTGCTCGCCTGTGCTGCATTTCTGCGCTAGAACAGGTTTAGTGACAGTGAGAGATGCTTCCAGGTGTTTGGGTACCATACTTGGGAAGATATCACAGCGGGGGTGGAAGCGATCAGTGAGGCTATCTACAGCTTCCTGTGACGTACAAGGATTCATAGGAGGGACCCCAAGAAAACCAGGCTGACCCATTGAGGGCCTTTGATGCTCCTGATCAGGAAGACACATCTCATACATCTTCCTACGCTTGCGGGTCCTCATGGTTCTCTGCATTGGGGGTACCTTATTGGTGGACATGCGCTTCATTGGAGGATCGTGACGCGTGGCGCAATAGTACTGCTTGTGAACCATGAAGGTCTCATGACGACTGAAGGTGATGTTGCAGGCCTCGCAGGTTGTCTTGTTCGGGTCATTGTCACTCTCCACCAAACCCGTGGTGGGAGGTTTGCCCTCAATCTGTTTGCCATTAAGCCTCTCCTCTGTCCCAGTCGGGGTGGACACTTTCTTGACCTGTCCCCCAAGTTCCTTATCAGGCCCTTTGGCCCCAGCATGGATCATGTCCAAAACGCTGGAGTTCAGACAGGCAGACTGCATGAGGTGGCTGTCGGCCTCTGATGGGTGGCAGCCGGCCAGCATGCTGACGGAGGTGTGGCCACTGTTTGGGCTCACCGCCTCAGGGATCTTATCTGAGAGAGCAGAAAAGTCCGGAGACTTGGTCATGTGTTGCCAGCGACTGTTACAGTAGTGCTTTTTGTGGACCAAATAGTTGTCCAGGTTGCTGAATGTGATATTGCATTCAAAACAGGTGGCCCCTTTAGGCATGAGAGGACTGTAGATGACTGGGGGGTAGTTGTTGCCACCGTGGCGTAGCCTCCGATGAACAAGCTCTGACATTTTAGCCAGTATCTCTGAAGCCTGTGGGACCACTGAAATGTCTTGGGAGAAAGCAAATTGAGACAAGAAGGGGCCCATGGGAAATGTAGGCATGTTATGTTGCACAGGGGACGAGGCCAGACGAGGGCTGGAGGGCTCAGACTTAATTCTGGTGTAGGAAAAACTAGCTTTGCTGCCTGGGTGGTTGTCTCCCTTCTGAACAGACAGAAGAGGTTTCTTCTCAGTTTTCTCTGTCTCTGTGTCTGTGCTGGTCTCCTTGTTGAGGGCCCCTTTGGGACTTCCCAGCAGAGTGTCCTTTCTGTTGGCCAGCTCGGTGCGGGCCTGCTGCTGCTGCTGCTGCAGGCTTTCCTCTGGCCCCCTGGGGGAATGCTCGGTGCCGTCGCCTTCCCTGTGAAGTTTGCTGCCGTGCCCATGTAAGTCCTGATGCTGTAAGAGTTCCCTGTGGTTCTGGAAGCTGATATGGCAGTGATTGCATCTGAAGGCAGCCTGTGACAGGTGAGACATGATGTGATGCTGGAATGTAATAAGAGAATCTGCCGTGTAGTTACAGATTGTGCATTTCAAGCTGGTGCCAGGAGGGAGGCTCTCTTCCATTTTGACACCTGCAAGGGAGATAAAAGGGGAAAATGCTCAGAATCTCGCCTTCCACTTCTCCTTTTGAGTTAACTGTAAAAGCCATCAAAAGCTCATCTATTGTGCCAAGCTTATTCCCACCCACATTTTTTTCTCTCTTATTGATAAACTGTCAAACTCTTCAGCTGACAGCCAGATATTTCTATTTCGTTTTACAAACACTCATTCTTTCCCTTTGTAGAAAAGTGCTTACACAATACCTCTCGCTTTTGAAAGGGTCAAAGTAGACGTCAAAAGGAGGAATAAATTGTTCATACTGAATACGTTATTAGAGAAATTAAAAACATGTATTCAGCTTCAGCATTTCTTGTATCCTCACTCACCACTGTGTGCGGTGCCTAAGTGTATTTCCAGGGCCCGAGCCCCAGAGAAGGTTTTATTGCACCCTGGGAAGGGGCAAATATTCTGCGTCTGATGGGGTCCATTCTCATTCTCTTCCACCACCGTCTCGGGCTCCCTCTGCCGCCCGCTGCAGTAGTACATGAGATGAGCCTGCAGGTTCCTCTCACTTCGAAACCAGATTCCACAAGCCTTGCAAGGAAAGATGTCCTCTGGAGAAACACAGAGAGGGACACTGGATGAGATATCAGGGTACAAACTTTCCTAAGGTTATTTTCACAGTTGCCTACATGTATGGAGATAAAGAGCTTGTGGATGTGCTTTAACATACACACTTTCAAAGAGACTTTCCTTTTAAAGCCTGCATTATAAGGCTTTGCTCCCAAATCCATTGCTACCAGTGGGTTAGCGCCCTTTCTCAAGGGCATAAAAGAACACTGGACCATTTGCTTACAGAAGCCTCCCTGTGGAGCTGAACCCAGATAGCCTTCTCTAAGTAAACAAACACACTATTTGCATGAGGTGTGTATTTTGCAATTAACTTGTTACTTTGAGCATTTGTGTGTTGATGTGAACCTAAAACTTGAAGGTCAGTGGTTCTTATCACCTGTGCAAGGACTCATCTGGGTTAATCTACACTCGGCTGAGACAACACTAGTAAGCAGGTGACGGAGTGCAGGCTGTGTGTGTGTGTGTGTGTGTGTACACTCACTGTTGACGATAGCAGTGGGCAGGATGGAGGCCATGGCCGCCTGCTGAGGCAGGAGCTGGATGCTGTCCAGCAGCCTGGCTGGGTACATGCCCTCACTGAGAGGCATGTGGTTCACCGCCTGCAGACGGGAGTCAAAGTCCACAGCGAACGCCACCAGCTCCTCGCCCTCCATCATGTTCTTAGTGGTGGTGCACCATAGTTGGCCACCTGGACAAAACAGATAGAACAGACTTTTAAGTAGCTGCTGGGAGAGATGCGAGCCATTAGCTGTGTGTATATGAAACAGTTATCTTGCACAATGGGAAACAAACTTTTTAAAGACTCTTCCATGGTTTTACTCCATAAAGTGAAGCTAAGGGAGTAAATGATGCTTAGGTAATAGGTAATGTTGCAATATCTACATTTGTTGTGAGCAGCACTATGCTAATGACCTGCTCATCAGTATGTTAGCATAGTTTCATCTGAACAGTTATCTCTACACTTAAAAAATATTACCTCAACCAAGGAGGTAATATTTTCACCAGCTTTTTTGTTTGTCAGCAAGATTATGTTAAAAGTACCAGTAATTAAAACATTTTTACAACATTTTAACCAAAGATAGACCTTACAATGGGGAAAATTCATTTTCAAATTTAACTGGATTAATCTACTGATTCTCGATCAGAATTAAAAATTCAAAAAATCCCTATCTTTAAATACTGGCAAAATTTCAAAAAATCATATCTCGATTCATATTTGACAAATCATTTTTACATTTTACTCAGTTTTGTCAGGTTGGTTTGTCAATTACCCCACATGGTTTCATCCAATGCATTTCATTGCATTTTTTGGAAAATAAATGGGGGTGCACTGCCCAAACATTTGGACCTACTGTATGGTTATTAAGCCTTTAAAGTGTGAATGATCATGGGTCCATGATCAGGATCACTGATCCAGATAACTTTAACTATCGGGCAAAGAGCATATAAGTAATCAGGCTGACCCTGAAATGTCTCGACTTTGACTCTACTACTACTAGCTAGTGTAGCTAAAAAATCGCTAACAAGCCCTGGGTAGCTAACTACGACCAGCCGTTGGCCGAACATTTTTTTAGGAAACACGGTTTTGGACTACTAGAGGATAAGTATTGGCAAGGATGTTGCAATACCATACGTATCACGATACTTGGGTCACGATACAATATTATCATTACATATTGTGATATTCTACCCAGTTAATATCAAAATTAAACGTAGAGATGAAAAATCAAGTTGCTGTATATGTTCATCAGAAGATATTGATCATTCAGAGGACAAATTGAGTCAAACCTATTTACTTCAAAACATCCTATTTATTATATATTATTAGTGTATTTGCACATTTTTACTGAAAAAAGAAAATGCAGTGTTGCATAAATAAAGTGCCAGTTGTCAGTTTAAACACTGAATTGAACAAATCATATAAAAATAAAATCCCTGTGCAATGTCTCCAGCAGTAGAAAACACAAGTAGAAAAATATTGATTAAATATCAGGAAAAAAATGTAAATTAAAAATCAATTAAAAAAAAAAAAAAAAACATTTCAAATCGGCACCCAAAAAATCGCGATATATCATGAAATCGTTTTTTTTTCCCACACCCCTACTAGATGACACCTAATAGAGAAAAGTCGCTTTTTTGCAAAACGCAGATGTGAAGGTTTGCATTGTGCAGAACATCATGAGCTACAGTAACAGGTAACATGGAAAAAGCAACCATGTCCTTAGATTCAACAAATTCATTTTGAGTTTTCTTTACCAAATGCCATACCTTTAAAATGTAAATATTCATTAGAATTGTATAAAAAGCTCACAGGTTGAAAAGATGAATAAAGGGTTGTCTGGCTTTTTTTGACAGTGTAACTAAATATTTGGTATGTCTAGTAACATTCAGATTTTTCACTGAGCTTTTAGCAGCATTTTCCACCTTAATGGTCAAAGTCAACTCTAAACTGGGTAAATGACAGGAGAGTGGAATCGTTCTGTTGGGTTTTTTCTAAAGGTTCACAAACAACACTGCATTGTTAATGACAATCTTATGATTAGAAAATCATTTTGTGTTTGATCGCTTGTGGGCACTGGCCTTTTCACTTTGGTTGATTAACCTTAAATTAAGATTAAAAGTAATGTCCTTGGTTTTTTTTAAAGCTACTGGTGCTCTAAAAGCAGAGCTGAGGTAAACTGTATGTGGGAGTGCTGTTGTCAGCCAAAACACTAGGGCAGGTCCATCTTGTTATTAGATTGTTGTGTTTTGGGATTAAGCATTCCTCTGAAATCTTCTGAACATATTCATTAAGTCAGAGGAACGGCGGGTGGAGGGGTGCACGAGGAAAGAAGGAGGGGGGAGAGAAGGAGAGTGAAGGTTTTAGCTTAGATAATATTTATCTCAGCACATGACAGGCTTTTCAGCTGCACTTCATTTTCCATTGAAGAGATTAAAGTTTTTAATATGACTATTTACAGAAATCTGGCTGGGGAGATAACAACAAACTATGATACGCTCCCGCTAAATGGCAGAATTAGGACATTGTTTCTGAGGAAAGCTGGACAATTAATTAAAGCGCGCTGTTAGCTTTCAAAGATGTGCAAACATACCGACAGAGCATCAGGCTGAGAGGGGGACATGTGATGTGAGCCCCGGCTGATGAGGAACAAAAGAGAGAGTCCTATGGAGAGGTGTGAAGGCAAGGGGACGCTGCTAAAAAAGCGCATGTGCAACACTGATTACTCATGTTTACACAAACGCTCTGAATCACCAGGTCTAAAACCAACCTGTGGACCATGTCAAGGTTCTCAGTGGAAAAATGATCCTTTTCTGCTTCTTGGACAAAGTCAACACATGTTTTACACCTCAGACATTTCCACATATTGTTGACCAATGTGGATTTCAAATCTAAATAAAAAGAGTTAAATACTATGGCTGAAATCCCAGCCAGAGGGGAAAGTAACAGAATACAAGTAGAATGAACTACGACGGGCCCGCGGATTGTCTCTGCGCAGGATAGCACGTACCACGTTCCCAAGAATTCAGTCCCTGGCCCCGTGGCACATACGGAGTAATGGGCCCCATTAATATATTTATATGTGTCAGTGATTAGGTACCACCAACTGTTGCAATATTTAACTCACAAATAAACGAGAAAATGACTTTAATGGGAATTGCCGAAAAAAGGAGGGTCAAATTGTTCGAGGCATAATCGTAATCTACGTTGAATTACCTTTGAAACTATATATCACACGACTATATCCCCTTAAATTTAGAAATTACCAGAAATGGGAGTGGGCCCTCGGGCCCCATTTCAAAAAAAGGGCTCCATATTCATTCATAAAGTGTTCACACCAAACTGCATTCCGATCTAACAAGAACTAACAGAGGAGTAGCCATTTGCCCCATGACACGTACGTGACAATGGGCCCCATTTATATATTGGTGTGTGCCAATGATTCGATACCACCAACCATCCCAATATTTGACTCGCAAATAAATGAGAAATCGACTTTCGTTTTTTTTTTTTCTTTTGAGGCCCCAAAGTCGGGCTCAGAGTGTCGATACGTACACATCCATAGATTATAGCTATCAAATTTCAGCCCAATCCATTTACGAATAACAGAGGAGTAGTGATTTTAACTCGTGTCAACAAGAAGGAGAAGAAGAAGAAGAACAAAAACAAGAAAAACAACAAAGTGAGGGGGCGTTTTGAGTCCAGTAGCTCAGCCTAAAAATTAGACCTGCACAATTGTGTCAAAGGAGTGAATTTGTACTAAAATATTCCATCTTCAAAGTACAATTTGTGCAGAGACTTACCCGCTACAATTCTGTGTGTATGTGTGTGTGTGTGTGTGTGTGTGTGAGCTGCCTGAGCACCACTTTTAAGAGCTGTCCCTATCTGTTGGCCAATCTGCTGAGACGAGGCACACTTCATGCTGCTCCACTTCTTCGTTTTGATTCTGTCATAGCCCACACTGCCTGGAGAGGCCCTTTGAATTTTTATCACCTAATTAAAATAACAAAATCCTATCCACTGTCTGCCCAACTTACCATCAAGGTAGATACAAACTGCCCCTGACAATAGCAGGGAATATATCTCTGAAAAAAGGACCTAAAGTTCAAACTTCAGCAAGTATCTCTTAGTACAGACACACTCATCTTACAAAGGAGTTTATGAACCTGCTGGTGTCGCACAGATACCAATCAGACTTGTTTCTCTCTTGGATCAATCAAAGATACTGTACACTCTCCTCAGCTGAAACCAAGCACATTATGTGGCGTCTAGTGGAAATGTTTTACTGCACTGTGATGGCAGGAATATGCACTCGGACTGTTTCCCTGCAGCCAACACTACTACACATCCATCTGTTGTGGGTGAGAGGAGAGTTTTAGAAGAGCATGTCCCAGTATTACTGAGCTGCACTAAACAGTGAGAGATGTGAATATCAATGATATCATTTTTCACAGCGTCTTATAGTTCTGTGGACACTATTACAACAATATTGTACACCAATTTGTATTAATGTAGCAGAACAAAATTATACATTTTTACTGAAGAGCAACCAAAATGACTATAGAATGATACTGTAATTTGATGCAGATGTGGGCAGCTGGGGGTCCAAGGGCCACATATGGCCTTAAGTCTAATTTTGTGTGCCCCTAAAAAAAAATGTATAAAATAAATACATAAATCAGCATAAATACAAAAATATAATCTAAAAACACACATGACAACAAAAATACATCAAATTATAGAAAAATATAGAAAACCGCAATGAAAATTCACAAAATGACCAAAAACACAAAAAAACAACAAAAACACAATAAATAACATAAACACATGAAAAACAAAATTGTTATATCCTGTAATAATGCTCAGATTAGTCATTATTGTAAATGCTGGCATGAATGTTGATAATGTGGCCTCTGAATCAGACAAGCACATTTGTGTAGCCCCCGCTGTGATAAAAGTTGCTCATCATTGATTTAACCACGTATTATATATGTTTTCATGATATTTTCTAATATTTTGAAACATTCTTCCATTGTATTCTCGTCGCAACTTTGACAATATGATTACAACTACCTGTGATGAAAAGATAAATTAGTAATAACGAAGAAGATTGATGTAAATTGAGAGATTTAAGTGTTGGGGATTGAATCAATGGTCTATTTCTGCTGTTTACTTATCATTTTACATGTTTGAAATAAAGACAGGAATGGGGTGCATTTAGATGAAGTGTACATTTTAAAAAGTCATTGAATTATTTACACTTAAACCAACAATTCTACATCAAATCTAAGGAGCCAGGTTACTGGTTAGTGAGCACGAATGATGAGAGATAATGACGCTGTCCTGTATAAGATCTAATAAGTTTCATCTTTGAAATGCTGAATAAAAATATTTTCTTTACTCAGAACATAATTTGTGATTTACAGACAAACCGTTACTGCTTTTCTACAGAAGTACACAAAAAAAGAAACATTTTAAAGTAATTCAATCTGTATTTGGCTTCAATGTATTCTCTATTTTATTGGTATAAGAAATGCATGTATTGTATTCACAGAACCATCTATAATAGGCTGGAATGCGTTGTGTACATGCTTAACTGTGCAGCCATAACAAGTGCTCACAAAGAAGTGCATACTGTATGCATAAATTAACGCACCCATACATATATGTATCAGCGGAACATGGGTGTATGGACACATGCATACTAACGACGGTGCAGATACATGTCATCTTTATGCAAACATGCAGATGCAAAGCTTTGAAATGTGGCTGCATTGATGTGGCAGGTGGACAGCAGACAAAACAACTATTTCCATCAAGGATTCATCATTCCTGCTTTTTCTCTCCATGACAGGTGATTGAAATCAGTGAAACACAGGTTAGAAACTGATGACAACTGTGCAGATGAGAGGGTGGTACTTTTGTGCACGTGTGTGTGTGTGTGTGTGTGTGTGGGTCAAGTATGTGTAAAAGAGCAAAAGCATAAAGTGGGTAAAAGGCTGGGAGAAGTGCAGCCTGTGATTTGCACTTGTTTGCCTGCTAACTGTCTGCAGTGTGAGCTGCCTTTGTGCAGTGGCCAATGCAGTTGGAATGAAGGCTATTGTCTAAATCCTCCTGCAGAGCACCTGATAAAAGAATAAAGAACTATGACATATTCTAAAAACAATGGAGGAATTAAGGGGAGACAATAGGCCAGCTGCCTCATTAAAACAATCAAAAACGGCATCCTGTACGTAGTCCAGATAATTAAAAACCACTGCTTCCTCCTCCAGTCTCTCAGCAGCACATCATGCACTGCTCAGTGAGGCCCTGAGACTGTGTGGCTGCGCTGGCTCAACGCCCTCGTCCCTCGCTTCTCTTTGATTAATGCTTTATTTGAACGTGCGGTTGAAGATGAACACATGAAGGAATTCATGAAACAAAATTATAAAGCAGACCCTCTCGCTCTCTATAAGCACTCCTAAACTAATCAAACGTCTCAGGATAAATCACAGGGGGCTCGAGGGCGGCGGCCGTCCCCCTCCCCTTTGCCTAAAGCCCAGAGAGATTTCAAAGTGCAGGCATCACAGGGCATTTTTTAATTTTCTCACTTTAAATGACTTTAGGAGCAAACGGATGTGTACAGTATCTGTGTACGTATGGGGGGGGGGGGGGGGGGGGGGTAAGGCCATGCAGGGGAATGGAGTTGCAGATATTTGAGCTTTGCTTTTTTTCTCTACTCGCGCCATGCAAACCACCAGCACCAGCACCGAGCTGCGTATCTTAATGAAGCTGCAAACAAATCTCGCACGCCTCTCATGCAAAAGCTGAGAGAGAACAAAGCCTCAGAAATAACAGAAGGGCTCGGATAATTAAACTGGCCTGAAGACAGGTATTCAAATGTTGGTGTGTAAACAGCACAACTCTTTAATAGTTGAGCTGTAAAATGCGTAGTTAAGCACATCAGCACTTGCCTCTCCCATCTGTCCAAACACATTATTGCTGCAGAGGCCATTACTGGAGTACAGTCCCATTGCACCACAGCCACCTATTATGGGAGGGATGGGAATGGGCCTCGTGAGAGCACCAACTATGGCCCGTTGGCATTATCTCAAACATCATAAGGTCACGTTTTAAAAAGTGTGCCTGCAGTTTGCAGTAATGGCTAAGCTTTGATCCATTAGAGGCCGTTTACTTCCCTACAGCCTAACAAGGAGTTAAACTAGAATATCTCATCTCATTTTCATTTAGTTTTAGTATTTTGCCCGAGCATCATGTGCCATTGTCCTTATCTTAATTCTGTGTGTGTGTGTCTGTGTGTGTGACGTTGTTGGGGTTTCTTGTGGATTGTTTAGGTGGGGTATATTTTAATCTATGTAAAGTTTTAATGATGTAAAGCACTTTGAATCATATTGTATACATGAAAAGCGCTCTCTAAGTAAAGTTTGATTTGATGTTTGAACACAACATAGTTTAACTCAAAATGTATTTATTTATTTAGACAGGACAATGCGCAGCATTAATGAACATTTAAAGAGTAAAATATGCATGAGATATAAGCCGGAGTTAGCAAGAATGCTAACTTTCGTCCCCAATTTAGTCATCAGTATGTATTTTCAATTATCATTGATCCACCTAGTATTGGATGGTATTAATGTTTGTGATCACACAAAGGCATATTGGATGTGATCAATGTGTATGATCACAAGATCTAATTGGACTTCATCCCATATGACACAAATATTTAGTCATTGTAATTGTTTAGGTTTCATGATTTATTTTATTATTATTATCATTATTTTATTATTTTTTTATATCATTTTTGTTCACATGTATTTTTTTAATGAGTCAAAAAAATCTCATTATTGTCACTTAAAACATGTGGTCGACAGAAACTTGTGGCCATCTAAATTACTTTAGTCGACTAAATCTGTCACAGATAAAATATGGAACAGAATTTTTTTTTAAATATTTAATTATCAGTGATCAACCTGGTATTGGATGGTATTAATGTTTGTGATCACACATTGACAGATTTGACGTGATCAATCTGTAAGATCACATGATCACAAGTTCTCACTGGACTTCATCCCATGTGATGCAATAGTTGAGTTTTTATTATTTTATTACATTTTGATATAGTTTTTGTTCTTAGTGATATAAGTCTTGTTATTGTCAGCTAAAAAATGTAGTAGACTAAAGCAATGACAGAAACTTGTTGTCATGCTGAACATAATTTAAATCCTCCTTTCTGTCCATTGGCTGGTCCTAATTGTGACGTGTCCAAAGCCACAGACAGGCCTGTAATTAAAGCTATAGAAAGTGTTATTAACCCTCTTCTTCTCATCTAACAAAGCCATTGGGAGAGGAAAACAATACACAACAATCTCATCAACTCCACACAAAGCTGCTGATAATATGACATATATATATATATATATATATATATATATATATATATATATATACACACACACATGTGTATTGGCATCTCGCTAAAACCAAACAAACCCTGCTTGTGTTCACAGATAAATATGATGTTTATTGTGGTTAATGGCACATAAACACATTATGATGACTCATGGCTGTCAGAGCTGAAGTAAAGCAAAGTAAAGTAAGGCAAACAGGAGGAGGAACATTTCATTCACAGGGTCAAACCAGATGCTACGCTAAACAGGAATACGCTGACACACTATTATTTCACTAATGCTGTGACACAGATTGACTCTTTTATTCCACTCTGCCGCTTCCCTTCTGCTCATGTTTCCCATCAGCCACTAGGAGGCACTCTTCTCATGTTCATCTAGTGATGCTGTGACAATACATGTCCTCACAGTTATTGTGAGGATGCTCCAAATTGGTTTAGGATTTAAATGTATGTACCTGGATATTGTACACTAAAATGCCTATATATATATTTGGGAAATATCTTACTATAGCATTTCTTTCATTTCATTTAACATCCCATGTTTTAGTATTTTAAATGTGGCAAAAATAAATGAAATTACCCAGTGACAAATGTACGTTTGATTCCTGAAATTAAACTCGTCTTGTCTTCTTGTCCTGCGTGACGCCCGCAAACTCTCCCGCCATTTTTCTCTTCTTCTCCCTCCTCAGTGTCCACACAAATTTTAGTATCAACTGTTTTTTTTTTTTTTTTTTTTTGCAGATACAGCCAGAACCGAGAACTCATGGATGGCCGTGAGGGAGAAGCACGCAGGTGAGAATTCACAAATTAAAAAGTCCTCCCAGGGGAGTCGCATACACGCCGCTCTCTCTTACTGTACACACACACGCACGCACGCACGCACGCACGCACACACACACACACACACACACACACACACACACACACACACACACACACACACACACACACACACACACACACACACACACACACACACACACACACACACACACACACACACACACACACACACACAAAGACATGAAAGCAGCCCCAGCACAGCCAACAATGTCATTTAGAACATTTATCAATGGTTTGAAGATGATAGGAGCGCAGATACAGTGTGATTCGGCAAATGTTTTACCGGGTTAAGAAGAATTAAATGTTTCACTTTGAAATTTAAAGCGCTTTCTTTGGTTGGTCTCTGGAGAATTAGTGTAGTAGCTGTTTCAGAGCAGAACGAGTGACACACACTGCCTTGACGATTGTATTGAGTTTGCCGGAAAAAGAAATAAACCAGAAAAGGGAATGAGTAGCTATATTTGCTTCATTAGACTGAACTGACAATATATGCGACATATCAAGATTCATGATATATCGAGTTTTCTATTTTGGCAATATAGGAAGTTATAATAATATTTATGTTGATATATGTATATTTTATAGCTTTTTTTTTTAAAATACTTGTTTTAGGAGTCTCTGCTTTCACTACTTCTCAGAACAGCATGAAAAGCACAATTAGATGGGTTACAGAGTGTTATAACACACACTACAGAACGCACTCACACATGCTGTTAATAAATGCCATTGTATAACGCCATTTTGAAGAAAAATATTGAGATATTAGTTTTAGTCTATATTGCCCATCCATAAAGCAGGCTTTTCCATTTAAATGAGTTATTAATTGTATTAAATTACAGAAGAATTAGGAAGTGGCTCGACATCACCAACACAATGCAGATGTTTTTTTTTTATAAATAAAGCGCTCCACAGGCTGGTCACTGAGCCCAGGTAGGTGAGCTCATCCTTCAGTCTGAAACCAAAACATCCACATTCCTACAGTACAAAGCTGCATCACTCATTAGCAGCCACACACACTCAGCCCCTCCCAGTCCATGAAGTGGAGCCGACCATTAAAACCAAGCTCTGACTGGCTTGGGCTTTTATTCTTTATTTGGACAGGTTTGTCCCACTGAGCTCTCTATTAGCTCCCCTTCTCTGTGGGTAGTGCCTACTTGTGTCCTGGCTGCGGCCGGTTGACATGTGTTTACTGCGGCCCCTGCTGTGTTGGGGGGGCCCCCGTCCTGACCGAGCCCTACTAATGGGACCAGAAGACCCCTCGTGACAGGAGGCTGCAGCACACCCTTAACCCTCTTTCTTCTTCTTCTCCTCTTCCCTGTTTCTCCAGCTGTTTTCTCCACACACCCACCATGTCTCAGTGGGAGCAGGTGAACGGCTCACAGCCAATGCTGGGTTGTTCCTAAAAGAGCGACTACGCCATCGCCACGCGCCTCGCTGGTTCCTTCACCATGGCTCCAACCCTGTGCCACATGGGCTGCCTGGCCGCAGTCTGAATGTGTGTGTGTGTGTGTGTGCGCGTTGGTGTGTGGAGGGGGTGGAGGGCTGTGTGGGTGTGTGTATTTGGGGGGTGTACTATAGTAGATGCCAGCTCTAATGCAAACGCTTGCCGGTTAAAAAATCACAAGCCTCTCTCTCTCTCTCTGCTTTGGAAGAGTCCATGTTGGCCTTCTGGTGCTCGGCGTTTTTCCTTTCCAGAAAGACAGAGAGCCAGAGAGATGCACCTGTCATCCTTTTTGGGATTGACACTGAATAATCTGGTCACGAGGAATGGAATTTATTAAACTAGCCGCTCATTTTCCTAAAAAAAAAAAAAAAAAAAAAAAATTCCAATTTATTTTTATTTTTTACCTCGTCTGCATAAGCTATTGAAGGTCAACACTATAGAGCAATGATGTAGAGCAATCTTTCTGCAACGGCTATGCATATTATGCATTTTTAATTTATAACGTTAGTTAAAGACAATATGACACCTACACACAGAAACACCTATACATCCAAGGCTGCCCTCTGCCTGCGCCTTGTGTAATTTTACATATTGCTTAAAGTATGTGTTAATTGATTATTTCTGTCGGTTTGCAAGAGAAATAACTAATCTGCGGCTAAAAGGCCTAATTGCATTTGTCACATTGTGTCTCGGTGGCTGTTGTGTCGGGAGCACAGCCGCTGCCCTTGCTCATTGCCATTCTGTCGTCCTGGCAAGCCCTCACACTGCCCCAGGTATCACCACTCGGCCATCTGGAGCCGACATCTGTCTCTCTATTGATCACAAGGGTTTAGCACTTGATCAAACAGACTGCGACAGGAAATTGCTCTTTTCCCCGCAGAAAAGGCCAGTTGCCTGCGTGAGGGTAATAGAGTGGAACTGAGATGCAGCATGGAAGCGTGGTGGGCAAGAGGGCATGGTCACAGCCAGGCCAGGCGGCAACACCGACGCCACGTGCTTAGCTTAGCGCTCTCAGCAACAGTTAAAGTTTGAAATTACACAGGCTGATAATTATCCATCACCTCTGATTAAGGAAATCTGTAGCCTTCAAGTCGCTGACTGACGCCCACAGCTGTTTGACAGTATAAGATGCAACATGATTAGTACACCACCAGATGGTGGAGAATATAATATGGATTTTTCTTTTGAATGTGGAAAAAAAAACATCCTGAATTTTAAGTAATAAATTTAATACAAGCACTGTCAGTTTACACAGTAACTGAAATAAGAAATTGTGTGTCCTAGATCAGTGTTTCTCAAATGGGGGTAAGTGTACCCCTAGGGGTACATAATGGCACTACAGGGTACTTGAGAGAGAGAGAAAAATTAACAAATACAGTATGTCTCGGTCCCACACCTGGCAGGAGATGACTGGAAAGGATAAAAACTATGCTAACGGGAGCCACTAAATCAGTGTTTTTCAACCTTGTGGTTGGGAGCCCATGTGGGGTCGCCTGGAGTTTAAATTGGGTCGCTCAAAATTTCTGATGAAATATAAATTGATTTTAGAAATTTTGTAATTATTCTTTTTTTTTTATTAAAACAACAATCTTAAACAACTGACTGTCTATACTTTCACTTTGTGAATCTAGTTAAACCAAAATGCAGTAAAAATAAATAAATACATACAGCATATCAATTTATATATATCTGAGCACAAACATGATCAAAAACTAATTCTAGAAAAAAAAAATGTCTTTGGGGTCGGCAGAAATTCTTGATATGAAAATGGGGTCACGTTCCAAAAAACAATGGGAACCACTACACTAAATACTGTTTGTTTCTTATTTAAAATGTGTTGTCACTCATTCATTCCACCATTATGCTCTATAGTTGTTTTTAAATACTGTCATAGATTGTTTAAAACCAAGTGTTTTGATAATGTTGCCTGTTGAGGCCACAGCAGTGAGAAATCCCAGACGATCATGCACACAGTGATTTCCTTCTCACTGGTATCCTGGTATTCTCTAGTGGAGTTCAGCTCACTTTTAGTGCCTGAGGTAAACAGCTATTGAATGATGTGTGTCTGCATGTTAGCTGAAGCTGTCGTCCACATCTAGAGAAGAAATACTCGGGCTCTCTCGCTCAACTTGGGCATGCTTTGGAGGCACTCACTGTAACAACATGTTTAGCAAGTATGGACAACGTGATACTGAAGGTGACATTTATTCTGCATTGTTGAAGATATTTAATTGTTCCTGCAGAGAGGGAGATATGTTCCCCTTTGCCTACAGTGCTGGAATCGTCCTGTTGGAATATGATGCAAATTTGGTAGATGAAGCAACTAATTCCTCCCTTGCAACCCCTGTACCAGAACCCTCCTCATCCCCACCCTACCTCAATCCTCCGCCAGCCTCCATCCTCCCCAGACATGAGCATTCTGATTAGTCGTGTGACCGCCCCTCGATTTTTTTTTTTTTTTCGCCTTCTTTTTTGCATTTTTACACAATCTCATGGAGCCACGGTGAGATGTGTGAGGTGTTTTTGCTACTTTTGGCAAGCTGAAAAGATGTAGCCCAAGGAAGAACAAGTCGAAAGTATGAAGGGGGGGGAATATGACCAGGGGATGTGATAAAAAATTATCAGCCAGTGTGTTTTCCTGTTTGGTTTTAATCTACATTTAATTAAATTCTTATCTGCTGTGTGCTTATGGCTGCATTTGAATGGCGAGGCTGCATTCATTATGAATGGTAAAATTGAACTCAGTACATTGTGTGTGGCCCAATAAAGAAACAAGACTCTTATTGCAGTGCATGCACAGTCTCCGACCGACATGCGGAAAAAAATAAGTCAATTAAGATGGGTCTTTAAATTACTGCTGTATCAAAACAAGGGGCGGGAGCTTTGTGCCATAATGGAATCCTGACAGAGGAGAGCACAGTGTGTTAATATACATCCCATTTGACACAGCCAATTGTATTAACCTGTTTAGCAGTACGCTCTATTGATGCACACTAGATTTATGACTCTGTTGTCATAGTTTATTATCAACTGTGGTGGAAGGGCAAAAAGTTGACTTTAATGAACATGGAGGTCAAATAATTCATGCAGTTGGCAGTTTAAGTAGAGGTCCTCATAAAGATGACGAGGGTTTATCTTAATGTTAGAGGTTAACAGCAAAGGTCAGCAACGGAATAGGTTGACAATATGCTGGCCATGGCGGATACTGAAGAGTTAAATTCAAAAGGAGAAGAGAAAGAAGCTTCAGCTCCGATATGTGTAATACTATTGACAAAAGACACAGCTTAGAACATGCAGGCGGCGCTCTTCATAAGCTAAGAACAATATCCCATAGGCAGCACCCGAGAAAACCACCAAAAAAGACCCTGAGCTGATGCTACAAAGTTGGGCGCTGCAAAATCCCTAAATCTTCCTTTTTGCTTATTCCAAGCAGTGTGCTGGTGGTGGGCTTCCTGCTGCCTGCCCATGTTTACAGAGCCGTTCTCATCTTTAGGCCGTGCTCATCCACGGCACTGACACACAGTGTCGACATGATTAGCGGTCTGCCTTTGCATAGGAGCTTGCAGAAAGGGGGCGAGGGAGGGTGTGGGATCGGCAGATGAATGACTTTGGTGCATCGCAGAGGGATCACAGTAGATAATCGCTTCCCACTGCTGCGCCGGAGCTCTCAGATCTGGTCTTTAAAATAATGTTCGGAGTCAAGTCTCTCCAAAGCCCTTTTTTTCCAGGTTATCTCCCGCATTTCTATGTTTGCTGTTTAAAATCTTAACAGGACACGAGCGGCAAGAGAGAGCAAATATGTCTGGAGTCGGAGGAAGTGGAGTGGAAATGTTATTGCGAGCGGTTAAGATTAGCTGGAGCAGAGGGCTGAGCAGATGAAACTCCTCTCTATTCTGATGCCTTTCATTTCTCAAGGAAAAAACTACCTTGGGAATGTTTGAATTTAACCTTGGGAGGCCGGGTTCCTGTGAAGGGGGATGATGAATCTGATCTCTTTGTTAAGTGGCATCACTCAAACAAACCCCAAATCTACTTAAGCCCTTTAAAACACAGACCACCAAAGCAACTCATGTAGCATAGTGCAACATAAATTCCAACATCATAAATACTACTATCACACAAACAGAGGTGCCATAAAGCACGGCTGCCAGTGACTGCGACTATAAACCTCTGGCGTTACTCATAGGGAATAAACACACACGCACAATTTACTGCGTCAGATCCCCCCTTTGTTTATCTTTTAAATAAGCACTCTTTATCACCCCCTGCATAAGCAAATTGCATGCAATGTGTGTTGTTTTTACAAGTGATATGCTGTCCACAAGATTCATTTCTCTCCACAAAATTCAATTGTCTTGCAATATCCTGCTGCCATAGGCATCAGCCCCCATCACCTGTTCGTTATCGTCGGCCGTCCCTGTTCGGGAGCTCTTGAAACGGTGCCATGGCACTGACTCCTAGTTAACAGCAGGTCTCTGAACTTCTCACGGTTGATGGCGGAGGCTGCAAAATTACGCTAACAACTAATTAACATCATAAAGAGCGTTTAAATGGACGGACGACACCTGCAACCTTCATTTGCACACGCTAACATAAAATCACCTGTGTTTTTATTTCTCCAGATAACGTGAGCGTTTCTCACAGCTTTTAGAATATTCTTTTTTGTTTTGTTTTTTTTATTTTTTTGCAGGGAGGCTTTAGGGTTGGCACATGTTTCTTTTATGTGTACTGTTAGGAAAAGTGGAGCCAGCAGACTAAATAGAATAATTGTCAAAACAGACTAAAGCTGCTTTTGTGTATGTGTTTTTTGTTTTTTTTTGTCTTTTACCCAAACAACACAGTCCAATTCTAATTTCTATTTAAATATACAATATTTCCAGTTAGCGGACGTGAAGCTCTAGTTACTGGTCCGAATAACAAAGTGCTGCCTGTCAGTCTGAGACACTTTGCTGGCTGGCTGAACTAAGCTGGTTTAGACTGACAAGTCTTCAGCGGTGGCAGCCTGAGCCTCCACTACTGGCAGGCCACTGGTTTGCCTTCACAACCTCAGTGTGTTACTGGTGACGGCCACAAGTGTTCTTTGAAAGCCTTCGCTCTCTCTCTTTCTCTATTTCCTGTGTCTTTCCTTCAAAGGTCTGAACCAGCGGTTAACTTGCACAGGACGGTAATGCACTCACACCTCATTACAAAGCCACATTATGGACTACAGCAGTAATACGGCTTTAATCTTCTCAAAATCGTTATAAATGTCAAGCTGGGGCCAGGGACTTCCCAGTCTACTGCACCAATGGCTTAGCCTGCTATCCCCCCTCTTTTCCGTATTAGCTCTAGCCAGAGAATTACACTTAGTGCCAGATCCCCTGAAACTTTCAACCCTTTTGTTCCAACATTCAATGCACCATTAATATAGCCTTTGAAACTGCCTCTCTCTCCAAAATAAAAAAGCCCCAAACAGCTAAATGTGAGAAGAGTTGATACCCCTACACCAACTATACCTCCTCCTCCTTTTCCCCTTAGCCTCTCCTAATGAGAGGCAACATCCCCGTCTCTCCACTGAAGGATCCAGACTTCCTGTGTGATAGAGAGACTGCGGCTGTTTATTAATAATGAATTTGGATGTTTGCGCGCGGAATGTTATCAGCACACACACAATCCCACCAATAGTTTGCCCTGATGGGGTAGCTGGGTTCCTCATTAGCAGAACATATTTAATCCAGAAGTTTCTTATCAAATGTCACACCTGCATCTCTAAATGGCATTTTCACATTCATTCGCCTGTATTTGGGAGATGAGGCTCCAAGGTGCTTTGCAGAGATTAAGAAGGAGAGAGAGTGCAAGCTTATTTTATCATTTAGCGGGTCTGGAAGGAATCCAAGGAGTTTTTGTCTTGTTGTTGTAATTAGAAAGCCTTTTAAGTGATAACGCCTGCATAGGAATATGAATATGTAGCGATCAGGCCAGTGTCTCCCCTCCTTTCTATCTCCCCCTCACCTCCCTTCCTCCTACTCGTCTCTCTCTCTCTCTCTCTCCCTCTCTTTCTTGGCTTTTTCAAATTGTTGAATGCAGTGTTTTTGTTCTATGTACAGCACGGATTAACTCAGAGGCGTCAGAAGTTTAATGAAAGACTTGAAAGTGCATGCTTTTTCTTGTTTCTGTCAAGCAACAATGTTTCATTTTCCTTGTGAGAATGGACATGACATGAGTGCGTTATTTCTTTTTGTGTTTTAGAGTAAATTTTCAAGGATGGACTTTGTTTTATCTTGAGGACACAACCTTCTGTATTGAAATTGACCAATAATTTGTCTGCTCTTCAAAACCGAGTCGAAATGTGTGGCCTCCAAAATAAACCTTTATTGCAGTACTTTCAAAATAACAAGAGCTTAAACGCAGGTGTGCATAAGTCAGTGGTTTTCAAACTTTTACTGGTGTGCCAATGAACATTTTGGGCACCCCTTCACCCTCCTTCCCCTAAACCATTGCAACTAAATCTTAAAAAAATGGGTAAAAATTTTTTTTATCTGTAAATAAAATGTAACTTAAAATTATCTTTCAAAACTCATAAAGATAACACACAATGTACAATTACATATTTAAGAACAGTAATAATAAAGTTATTTGAGTGCAGAGAATAATTTTTTCTTCGGTTTTTTGAGCTCAATGTTCAGTATGGCTGTTCTAGCGCCCCCCAGTTTGAGAATCGCTTGCAGAAGTGGTGTGCATGTGCAACCAAAACAACCACTACACACCAGCTAAAAAGTTGGCACATGCATTTTTATTCTCTTACTTTGCAATATACATACACAAAAACTGACAACTGTGTAAGATCCCAAAAATACACCTGAAAGAATTTTTTACTAATCTTTTGTGGGAGAAGAAGAAATAATAAAAATAAATACATAAATAACTAAAAAAAAAAAAAGGTAACTGACAACAGAAAGAAAAAAGCAGCTAAAGATAAATAAACAAATTTGCGTGCCAAATATTTGGGGATAGATGGAAGGGAACGACGAGAGTCAACTCCGGATTGGGAGATGATTTGATTTTGTTTTTCAGCCCCACTGATACATGGAGATGGGTGGGGCTACAGACAGCAGCACTGTGAGGTCATGAGTAGGAAGCAACTTATTCAGACTATCCAGTGAAGGTGAGCAAAATGAGTGAAAAAAACAGACTGAAGTTTGGACACACATTACTGTAATACCACGGACAAAGTGAAGCCTACGCAGTATAAACAAACAACCTGCACAGACATATGAGAGCAGTCTACCCATCAGTGACATTAAGATACGATACGATAGATGATTATGGAAAGGATAGGAAAAAAGGACCCCAAAAATAGCAATTGGAAAATTAACCATGGTTTTATTTGACTTTAACTCAGGACATAGTTGCATACTTACTCTGGGTGTGACCTTTTCAACACAATAGGAATATAAAAAATAAGGAAGTGTCTATTGATACGGAAACGTATCCATAGCCCCCGGGAATATTTGTATATTTTCCGGACCTTTTCTACGTAAGCGTAATGTGCCTGTGTCAGAATGGCCAAGTGGTCTAAGATGCCTGACTCAAGAATTCGTCCTTCCGCTGCCATGGGTTCAAATCTCACTTTTGTCATATATATTTTTTCATTTTAACATATTTAACACGGAAAATTATACCTTAAAATACATACACAAAAAAGATAAATATTTCAGGGTATTTCCTGGGTTAGGATTAAGGTTAGGGAAAGGGTTAGGGCTAAAATAAATGGGTTAGCTAAAAATAAATATGAGCTAAAATAAAACTGACAGAACTTTAAGTCACATGGTGCACCTATCACGTCACCTAAACTGGCCAATGAGGGGCGCTGCGTTTCCGTATTAATAGCCACGGCCAAAAAATAAACATCTTCAAAATGTTAAAGACTCTCCATACTCACTCTTAATCTCCTGTTTTTGAAATAAATATGAAGAAGTTGGACAGTGATGATGATGCCATTACCTTTAAAATAGTTGTAAGTGCTTGAAAAGCAATCAATTTATTGGTTTTAACTGTTTAAAATTAGACATTTGTACATTCATTTTCAGTCACTTCCTTAGAAAGCTTCTAAGAACACACATAGTTGATCTGTTTCTATTTATTTTAAGTTTAATTTAAAGTAAAATAACCCGTTATCCATACATCCCTCCTTTCTGCGCCTCCTGTGAGATGGTTATGGAAAACATGTATATAAAAAAGTCAGCGCCAAGCAACAACCCGAGGTGCTCCCTCGAGTGCCAGACCAAAAATGTTATGTGGTTATATGTGTCATTTTGTGTAGCTATGTTACTTTCCTGCTGGAACCAAAATCAAACTGGCCTCTCAGTAGTGGCATTTAGTCTCTTTGTATATAGAAAAGCTGCTCCTAACCATCAGGCCAGAGATAAGTGCAAAACTGAGAAGTATTGATCCTGTAATAGTGGTTCACGCTTTGGCACTGACACCTTAACCCCGCAGACATAATGTCATAGCCTCTTATCCGTTCCTCTTAACACAACCTGCCTATCTCCCACAGGCTGTCACCTTTGGTAATACGCTTCTCAAAACCTGCCCTAAATCACTGAAATCATTGCACTTTCACACATTATTTATTTCCCCACCTCTTAAAAGTGAAGTCTGATTTACAGTTTGGTAAAAGGTTGAGCTCCCCCCCCCACACCTGCCCTTCTTCCTACATTTCCCCTCAGACCTACTAGGCTTTATCTGGTGAGGTAAATCTATTTCAACCATTGTAAGAACTGTTATGTAGCAATTACTGTTATGTCTTCCTAATTGTGTTGGCTTACAGCGCACGACAAATACTTTTGAGCTAGACGTGTAGGGCGATCCCAAACGTAGGCAGGAGTAGACTTTTTCTTTAATTGAAAGTGTCACTATGTCACAGTGCAGCATTACACTCAGGTAGCTATGAATGAAGTCTAATACGGCTTAATTAGTCTGCAGCTAAATATCTATTATTGGGAACTCTTAAGAGGGGCTTTTTATCTGTTACAAATCACAAGTTCAAACCACTGGAGGGAGGAAACGATAATTAGTGAATATTTTAGCATCCCTAGTTCTAATAGAGAAATGTTGCAGTGAATCCAAACACTCCTCTCACACACAGAATGCTGGAACTGATCAGAGAGCTTTACACTGTTTTGATCAATGTGTTTTAAGAAGCTGCCACCGGAGTGGTTAGGCCGTCACTGAAAGATGCCAAACGTTGACATTATATGCAAATGTTGTTTATTATCAAGCAGTCGGCACCAGCCCTGCCTGTGTTGAGACTGGTGCAGCCAAAAGCAACTTCCAAAGTAAGGTTTGTGCACCAGGGTTTCTAATTAGCTCTCTGAGGGCCGCAGTCAGAGCGCCACTCTCCACAACAGCCTTTGGGAAGTTGAAAAGTAACTTGCAGGGCTCCATATGTTGCCCATGAGGCCTGGGAGACAAACCCATCCTGCGTGTTTCACATTATGAGACACAGTGTTCACTCCTGAGAGCAATATCTCCTGATTGGACCGGGAAAGTAACCAAAGTAATGAATAGTGTTCATCATTAGTGTGTGACTTTGGTTTTGTGTCATTTTAATCACGATGCCAGAAGTGAAAGCTACAAAAATCAACACAGTGATAATTTGGCAACTGTGAGCACAAGAAGAATGACTTCATAATAACCTGTTTATTAAAAATGGAAGTTTATATAACTACAGTCAAAACCAGAATAGAAAATAAAAATGACATCATTGTCTCATAATACTGTGACTACGCTAATTCAAAGACAGCAACAGGTTAAGGTATTTACCACTTTTAAAGACATGATTCCAATTCAATGTGGTTTTATTACTTAAGAAAATCAACATTCATGAACAGGAATTAATGCATTTTAGTTTTTAAATGTCTAGCCTACACTAAGACCCAAATCCTTATCCTAACCTTGATAAGAAGGGTTGTGTTTAGGAAAAAAAAAAAACAGCTATATCTTCTGGTTTCCAAAGCTCTTTTCTCCATTTTTCAATCATTCACACTTTGGGAAACACTACTTGAATACATGAGATTATACAGGAAGTCATGCTGCTGCCTTTACCTCCAATATGTATTTGCTTTGAATTCATACATTGTCTTGTGACATTTTAAACGCTTTCTCTCGACATTACTGTAAATGACAGACCTGGGTAAATAGAATATGGTGGAACGGGGTCTTGATAAGAGAATGACACTTTTCAGGTCGAGTCTATGGCTTCATTGCATCAGAACTGAGGTGAAGCTTTCACTGTGTCTTAAGTTTATGTTTGTGTTATGGCCTAAGGCTTAATTTGAACCAAGATGATATTTTCAGATGGTAGTTCTTAAAAAAAAAACTTGGTGAGTAGAAGACGACAATATCCCAGGCTATTACAGAGGACAACTATTATGGAAATAAGCTAAAGGGGTGACATCGCAGGCCGCGGTAGCATCACTCCTTTCTAAAGAAGACAAACTGATAGATTGAAGGTCTCTTGAATCCAGGCTGTTGCTGGGGGTAGGGGAGCTCTTGTAATTTGCAGAACTGAATCCATGGAGCGGGCATAAGGGAATAAGTTGGAAGGGGAAGAAGACAGAGAACAAACCTGGCAGGCATGTTGAGGCCATGCCAGTCCTGCCTGCGCCACGCGGTGTGGCAGGGGGGCAGTGCCAGGAAATGTGGCAAGAGGAGGAAAGATCAAACAACAAGGGCTGCAGATCTCCACCAATCTGCTCTGTATTAATGTCAGAGCCAAGGAGCAGCTGAACCAGACGTGATCCACAATGTGTGACAGCTATGTGTGTGCGTCTGTGTGTATGTGTGTGTGTGTCTTCATGACTGCTGCAAACTGGATCGAATTCATAAACCGCTAGTGCGATGAGGAATTGCCACCAACTATTGCTAAACTGTTAAACAACAGTTTTCTAACTTTGTTTCCAAGTTGACCAAGCAGACTTAATGTATTCTAACATGTCTACCATTACATTGCTTCCACAGGTCAGCAGTGACGGAATCCTTGTTCCCGTTTGGAGGATATTTTAAAACAGTTTCCTCTGGATGTTAGAAGTCTCTGTAGCTGTTGACAGTGAGGGTACGCAAACCTGGTCCCAGCACAGACACGCCTTTCAGCTCCAGCGAGCTGAACACCCAGGCCTACATCCCGCTCCAAAAACTTGTTCTCTATAGCTGCAATAAAGCAAGCAGACGGCAAATGAGCTCCATGCTGCCATCGTTCCCTCCCAGACAGATGGCGAAATTAGACAATATGCTTTCCAAAATTACACTGAAATCACATGCATCACC
This sequence comes from Gouania willdenowi, assembly GCF_900634775.1. NCBI lineage: Eukaryota > Metazoa > Chordata > Actinopteri > Blenniiformes > Gobiesocidae > Gouania > Gouania willdenowi. Next base: position 24,142,262 of record NC_041059.1, read on the forward strand.
GCGTGTCTGTCTGCTCGCCTGTCTGTCCGAACATTATTCCAACCATCCATCTATCCTACCGCGTGTATGGGTGTGGTGTCTGTGCAAATTGGGCGAAGCGGCGTTGTTGGGAATGATGGAGACATTGGAGCCAGGCTCATTGCTGTTGATTGATATCTGTGAGCTGTAGTGGGATGTAGGGCCAGCAGGAGCATCAGTGGACGTGACAAGGGTGTGTGTGTGTATGTGGGGGGGGTGACTGGAGGACGAGCCTGTTCTATGACAATTCATGATGAACAGCCTGCTATTTGGAGTGGATCTGCAGGAGCTCCTTTGTAGCACTGAGTCCTCAGAGACATGTGGGAGGAGAGCAAATGTTTGAGTAGCGGACGGCCTCTTCTCCCAACGCTCCATGTATTTTAGGAGTGACACGGCAGAGCATCCTATGACAACATTAGCCTCTATCGCTCCTTGTCTTTTTGAAGAGAATGTTGAACTGGAGGCTGATAATGGATACTGGAGTCTGGGCTGCAAACTGGGAAAGCTGCTGTTTGGTGACAATCTCTGGAGGAAATCTTGTCTGCGGGAAATGATTCCTCTGCTAGACGTCATGTGAGATAGAATCTTGACTATCTTGTCATGTAAATAATTCACAAAGCTATTCGTGGTAGCTGTGCAAACAGTGGATCTGCAGTGAGGCACAATTCTTTAGATGAAGTGTTACAAAAGAGTTCACATGTAAAGATTTTGAGATTTTTCGAAACCAAAATTGAAACAAGAAAACTTAGAGAGCACAAACCTCCACCAAGCGCTAAATATCCTCTGTCAGATATTGGCAGTTAATGATAATGATCATGGTACCATGATCATTCACACTTTAGAAGCTTGTAAAAAAATGTAATTTCTATAAATCAGGATACAGAAAGTCTTTATTAAGGCCCTAACAGGGCACCCTCAAAATCGTGATAAAATGCGCAATCTGGAACTGATCAGCATGAAACTCATTTGAGTAAATGAGCAAACAAACAACATAACTCAGTCACATTTCTTACAGATTGGTCAATTTTTAACCGAGATATGAATTTTTGAAATTTGGCAAATGACGAGAGATATGATTTTATTTCTTTTTTTCTTCAAATTGATCCAGAATTAGTATGCTGAACTGGATCCACTCCAAAATGCATGGAATCTTCCATGGCGTGAGGTCTATCTTTGGTTAAAATGTTGTCAAAACCAATTAAGTACTTTTGATGTAATCCTGCTAACAAACAAACAGACAAACAAACAAACGGCGGTAAAAATCTTACTTCCTTGGTGTATAAATAAAAGCACACACAATGCAATTACCTGCACTGAATAAACTAATTCTATTATCAATTAACTAATGCAACACATTCCCAGCTATTGCTGGAATAAAAGTTGCCCTGCAACTAAAAAAAGCTGAAGCAGAGTAACTCCAGGGAGTTGGCTACCTCTCCCTCTTTGTGCCCCTCTCTACCAATTACACCCAGCTACATGTTTTCATTTCATGAAATAGATGAAGGAGGTGGAGTTGGATAAGGATTGGGGATAGGTTGGATGTCATTTTGGCTCTGCTCTCTTCAGTTCCGGTCATGCTCTATACCGACGCAAATTAACATCCCCCCCAGTAGTCTATGTAAATATGCAGCCTAGTGTGCTGCGCTTAAATGAGCCATGATATGAAAGACATCTAAAAGTAACAGGAAGTAACCGGACACTTATAGGATGTGTGAGACTGACAAGTGACAGGTAGAACCCAGTGGAAGACAGCGTGGGATGATAAGGGCCGACCAGCTCTGCTATTCAAGAACTAATCTGGAGCTAAAAGCCAGAGGAGACTAACCTGCTTTTTAGCCTCTGGTGGTTCAAGAAGTTCTGGGTGACAGCATTGGTGCGTGTGTGTGTGTGTGTGTGTGTGTGTGTGTGTGTGTGTGTGTGTGTGTGTGTGTGTGTGTGTGTGTGTGTGTGTGTGTGTGTGTGTGTGTGTGTGTGTGTGTGTACACGCGTTCATTTTAAAGAGGGTGGGGTTTTGTTTGGTTAGATACAGTACTTACCAGTCTAGATACACAGCTCACTGTGTCAAACTTCAAAAATCTCAGTGTGGCCACCAGGGTTGGGGTCAATTATAATTGTAATCGCGTAATTGATAATTAATTACAATTTTTATGTCATTATAATTGTAATTTAAAAATCTGTTGCAATCATAATTGAATTGTAATTGAGTTTAGATACTTTACTAGTTTGTAATTGTAATAGGCACAAACATTCTATTAAATCTGTCAAGTGTAATTTAATTTAACACAAAACTTGGAATGAAAAACAAATGAAATGAAAGATTTTGATTTAAGACACGTGACAAAACTGAGCCGTTATCATAAGAGATGCTAACAAAAAGCTAACACAAGAGGAAGGTTAAGTTTTATGGGGTTATTTATTTCAGGCTCAGTAATTGTGGTTGTGGTTGTAATTGAACTTTAGTAATTGAGAAAGTAATTGCAATTGAACTTCAGTAATTGAGAACGTAATTGTGATTGAACTTTAGTTATTGAGAATGTAATTATAATTGATTTTCAGGTGATACTAAATAATCAGAATTTCATTGTAATTGAGAAAAATGCTGGTCACTGTAATTGTAACTGAATTGTAATTGAACATGGGTAACTGAACACGTAATTGTAACTGAAAAATGTAATTGACCCCAACCCTGGCAGCCACACACACACACACACAGACCCAAGCACACATACTCTAATAACCTGTCTTAGAAAAAAATAAAACCCTACAAGGATTACATATCTGCAAATCTGCTTTGTATGCAGAAAGTGAAGGCAGAATGGAAATGAGCAACTGTTCAAGATGGTGCCCACCAAAAAGGACGGGACCACATCTGCACGAAGCGATTAATCTGAAACATTCAGAGGAATCTTAAGTCATTTACAATATCACAGAATTCATAATCAAGATTCACTGCCAGGGCTTAAGTTTGCATTCAATGCTCACTTCATGACGGGTGAACACATTCACACAGAAACACAGGGTCATTTGAGCATTTACAGGCAAAATACAGATAAATAAACACGTACAACATACCCCGGGAAGGAAATAAAAACCCAATTATTTAAGGGCAAAAAAGCCTTCAGTGAATGAAATATGTAAAACATTTGTTCTGATCGCAGAGTGTATTTATGATATGCAAATTAGCCTGATGAATATGTGCCCAGCTTTTAATAGTAGCAGATTTGTAGCTATTTAGAAAAACAGCACCCTATATATACATAAATATGCATCTCTAATTGGTTAAATCCCTGTGTATGCATAACATTAATTAGGAGGATTGTGTTTACTGTAACGATTATGAGCATATTTGTTTTCACAGGTGGATTTCTGAGTGACAAAGTCTTGGAAATGTAAGTCAGCAATGACCAGCTGAATGTGTTGTAACTTGAGGCTTTTTTTTAATGTGAAAATTGGCCGCACAGATATGTGGATTTCCATTTTTATATATTTTTTTTTTAAGTGTGGCATGCTTTGTTGGCTTGAATCTTGCCCAGCAATGCTGAATCAAGTCTTTAAAGCCATTACAGGCAGCTATAAAGGTAGGAGCCCACTGATAGGCTGCTCACACCCATTGTTGTCGGGCCATCTGACCGTCTAACTGCTGAGGACGGGGGAGGAAACAGCACAGCCAGCCAGTGGGGGGCCTTATGAATTTAGAATAAGTTGAATTTCAACACAGCCTGAAAACCTATTCTCTCTAAACGCAAGCCGATTAGTAATGTGACGTGTGACTGCACTGGCACCACTGTGAATAAAGGAAGCTCATTGTGATTTTAGCTTGAAAAAAAAAGCAGCAACTGTGTGGAGAAGGCCAATACTATAAGTATTAATTACCTCTAACAACTAGGTAATATTATTATTATTATTATTATTATTTTATTTTTTTTGTCTGTTTGGATTTTGACAAAATTTTAACCAGAGACAATGGAAGATTGCCTTGATTTTTTGATGGGATCCAGATCAAAATATTAATTCTTTCATCAAACGCAAAATATAAAAATAATATCTTGGTTGGTAATAGAACAATCTTTATGAAATTTGACTCAGTTGTATTGTATTGGTTTCTCAATCACCCCAGATCGGATCTGGACTGCACTTTTTATCACAATTTAAAAAAAAAAATGGGGGTACCCATACATTTGGACGTAATGTATCATTAATAATGCGGATGGAAATTTCTTCCAAGGCGTTAAAGTGTGAATGATCATGTTACCATGATCACCATCCAGATAACTGCCATATGTGGCACATGGTGGAGGTTTGCGCTCTTGCGACATATTCAACAAATCTAAGTATTGCTATACCCTAAAGTCTGACAACTTTATTATCGTTCAACAAGATTTCTAACTCTGTATTATGTGACAAATGTCAAGAAAATGAATGAAACAAAGCAGAATTACGTGCTCATTCCTATTTTACGTTAGTCAGCTGTTTTTGATTTTGCCGCTTGCAGACCTGATGTGTTGACACTTTTCCTTTCAGACATTAATCCAATGTTACCACAGCTCTGATAAATTGACTCTATACAACAAGTTCACAACCAAATGGCGAGTAGACACATTTAGCAAGCTGGTCAACCTCATGATGAATTGTGGGTAAGAGAATAGACAAATCACCCTCACAGTGTGTTTTTAGCATACAGCTTGATCACAACAAAGACACAACAAATAAAACAATATTTTCTAATAAGATTTTTTTTCTTTAATGTTTAACTGTGTCCAGTATTGTGTGAGGAGTAATGTTGAGCATTAGTGTGATTTTCTATCAAAAAAAAAGAGGTTTTACATACTGCCATGTTTTCTGAATGTGTAAAAAAGTACAAAAAAACCCCAAAAAAACAACTACCACCTCATTAAATGTTTAAAGAATGTGCTAATTGTTACCAATACTTTGTTTGCCTGATTACATTTCCTTAAAAAAAAACCTCAATTTTATTCATATTAAATTAATAATGCTACAATCCAATGAAGATTAGAGAAGTTCAAGGTAGGTGTGTCACGTGAAGATGTTGAGACTAGGGTCGTCCCCCCACTGAGCCGCTCTCGCCTTTGATTAAAGAATGGCTTTACAAGGAGCAATCGCTCGTCTGACAACTTCGCATGACCTTGGGGAACTGAATAAGAGTGTAAAATTGATTTTGCTTGTGTAATAAAAGCAGCCCACACATTATCAGCATTCTAATTATAATTAATACAGGTGGCAGTGGCCGACTGTTATTTACGACGGGGGTGCCATGGTAAGCAAACACAATAATAATCTGCTCTTTTTTTTATTGATATGTTGATGAATGGCTCTGTTTCCACACAAACCACCAATGGAACGTCTCAGCGGCTGATCAAACAAGTGCTGATTATTTCACTGTCGGTTTGCTTCGCCGCCTGCCACCCCCCACCCCCCACCCCCCTTTACCTTGCCGTTCCATCAGCCCCGTGTCCTCAGGCCTTTCATTAGCCCTTTGTTTGGATCACCCTAAGTCCCTGACTCCAAACCTCATTACAGAGAGCTGGGTCAGATGATAGTCAGCTAACCTCCAGGAGGTGAATTATTGTCAGAAATAAACATTTCACACCAACAGGAAACACACTGAGCACTCTGTGAGCTGACCTCCAGTCCAAATGTCACATTTCTGAAGTTGTTCAATGATAAATCGTAGCTGCTGAGGTTTGATTCACATTCAAACATACTCAGAATGTGTGTTTTTGTTCTGCACAAAAAGGTACCACAACAGCAGTTGTTTCTACCTTTTTACAAATATGAGGACAGCTCCTATAACAAAGTATAATATCTGACTAAATGACAATCATCATGTTTGATCAGTCCACTGCACTTTGATCCTTCTTGGACGGGTTATCAAACACTATTGTGGAAAACTATTAAAGTTTATTCAAAAGCATTTTAAAGAATGTAAAACTTTATTTTCAATGTAGAATGAGTTACAGTCATATCCATGCTTCTACTATTGTCATTCCAAAAATATATCAGTGCTAAAGATGATACTGCAGCTTAGCCAAACTGTAAAATAAAAGAACAGCAACCTTCATATCTTTGTTATCCTTCATAATTAGGTGTCTATGTAGCTTATGCCTTTCCCTCGGTTTGATGATTGTCGTCCATCCCTCCCAATTTGCAGCAAGTAAGAAAAAAAAAATGCTTTTTTGTGCCTATCTTTCCTATTAATTCTCCTCACAAATCCTTGATTATTTTCCAATCCTTTCCTCTGATATCTCTGGCTCTGTTTGTCTGTTTCGCTCACTCCTCCACTGAGCAGTCTGCCTTCCTTCTCAATCGCCTGTTTTGTTTCCCGTTTTAATGAACAGTTGGATTCTTTTATTTCTCTACAAGTGCTGGATTTGCCTTATCACCCCCCGTCCCTTTGAGGGTTGCCAATTGGTTTTATCCATGGATGTATCATTTCTTAGGCTTCCTCTTTTTTTCTCCAAAAAAAGAAAGAACCACTCCGTCAACAAGCCTCTCCGGAGCCAGAGATTAAAAACCTCAACATCACCTACCTTCCAGCGCTTCTCCCAACTGGTTTGTGTAAAACTCAATTAAACTTGTCCCCACTGAATTTCACATTACAGTACATTAAAAGGAAATTCTTCAAGCGTGATGACAAAGCTCACACCGAGCTTCAGAGCCCCTCTTTAGGAGCTTTCCTAAACATTGTAGTCTTCAGGGTTTTGGCCTCATGTCAGTGCAAAAGGCGCCAAGTACAAAGACAAAGAAAAGGTTTCTTTTTGACTCGAGAGAAAAACAAACTTTCAGATTTATTTATTTACAGCCACAATGAAAGCCACCGTGTCTGCTTGATGTGCTGCATATAAACAAGGTCTCAGCCTATCAATTACACTCAGACAAAAGGTAAAATGAGGCTTTTTGTGGATGAAAGGTAGATACCTCCATGATTAACAAGGACATAATGTAAGTTGTCAACCGTACAATGCTAGCCCATTTTTTTTGTGTAATACAGATGCTAATCTTTGATTGGAGATGTTTTATCTCATTTTCAGAGGCTTTGTAAAGTCAATAGCAAATTATTCTGTTGCTTTTGTGCCATCAGTCTAGGTAAAAATGGAGTGTTCAGTCGAGCGTGTTCAGGTCGATGAGTGTCGACTTCATTCACACGTATTCATCATGTGCTTACAACACGATAGGGGTAGGGACGGAGTTCTTAAAGATCCCATGCCATCTCCATTTGTTCTAAGAACCCCCAAAAACATAGTATTTGAGATTTATTTTCCCGAACTCGCCTGTTTTCCAGAGTTTTAGCCTCTGAAAAGTCACTTTCTGAGCAACTCTACACAAACAGGCTGATTTGTGTCCTACTTATGCATATTCATGAGTGGGCGTGTCTATAGATGGAACACTGACTTCCTCCTCCCCGCATGGTGACGTAGGACCAGAGGACGGCCCGCCCTCCTCCCACCCACTCTGTAGCCAAGCTCATGCTGCTTTATAAAACACGAGACAGAATGTGGGGGCGGGGCCTTCACCGGTACATACATAGACTGTAGAAAATACATACATAGCACTGCGCGAAGGACGCCAAAATGCTCACCTTCGCGGGCGTGTCTGTTTACATGTCAATCACGGCAGAGAGCTTCCTGGAGGCGCGGCTTCTCCAGCTCAGTGCCGCGTCAAATTCATCATCAAAGTGGGAACGCATCATCAAATTGGAGCGAGGTGTTTGGGCTCACCCTGCAGTAAGAAAGGAGCAAATCACCCTCTAACTAATGATTGAGGGAATCAATGAAAAAAACACTTTGGGCATGTGTATGAAGCCCAAATAGCACTTTTATCATAGCACAGAAAAGTTGATTTAGCTTAACATGTGCCCTTTAAGATGTTAGCTTCTCCAGTTTAATTATAATATTCAGTAATATATATATATATATATATATATATATATATATACAGAATATATATCTATTTATCATTTATTTAACATTGACACAGTAAAATCATTGCTGTGACATTTAATCATGCACAGATACTGCAATAAGTGCTTATAACAAAAATGCTAATTTACAAAATATATCAATGGGAGGCTTTTTAAAAATTGAGAATTTAATGGTAAAAAGTTTAAACATTAAAGACGAATGAAAATACAAATAAAGTAAAAACAAAAAGTACATTGGTTCCTTTCAAAGGTATTAAGGTATGACTTAATACCTTTGTTAAATTCATTAAAATCATGTCGATTCGTCAGCTCTCTTGGGCTGATTTTTACTCCTGCAACAGAAAAAGCCAATTGAGGATTGGAATGCAACAGTTATGAGGCCTGATATCTTGTAATAAATTATCCAAACAGAGATGGAACCAGACGCTATTAACAATCAAAAAAAATCTTAAGATTACAGTAGCTAATAAAAGTTTTAAAGCTGAACTGGACAATGTGTTTATATATATATATATATATATATATATATATATATATATATATATATACAGTATATACGCAGAAACATCCCAGCCTTCATTCTAAGTGTGTACGACCAGCTCACTGTTCTATGACTTTATTGTATGGGCACCCCCCACCCCACACTACCCAAAACTGCCACCAAAGGTGTTTTTGTGTTAAGTTGACTGATAGAGGTTCAGTCTGTGTTTTGGACCAAACACGCTAGTCCTTTGACACGAGGGCAGACTCCGACTCTGACTGGGCTCCTGACCAAGATCACTCCTCCTTGTCTCCCCTGCTTCTCTCCTCCATCCTCTCCAAAACATGACATGTGTCAGTGCCACAGATTTGCACCGTACGATACCGGTTCAAGGTCAGGACGAATCCCCAAATGAAGAACGAGAAAAAGAAAAAAAAAATCCTGGAGGCGTCCCTTCCTCGCTTTGTAAAAGTTAATTTTTCTTCAATGCTTAGCATATTCCATGGTGCTAAAATGTGAACCCTATAATATGAAATCTCTATTAACCAAAGATGGGAGCTGCAGTAATGCAATGGATATGTCAATTTTCTTGTTCCGGAAAGAAAGAAGTTTCGTAGGGATTTAAAACCCATGTAATATTCATATTTTCCATTTTAGAGCACAATAGCCAGTGAGGAACTAAAGTGATTATACATAGCAGGAGTCAAAGTCTGCGGCCGTTATCTATTATAGCTTCATAAATCAACAGTGAGAGAACTGATGCACAAATAATCTGTAACCATTTTTTGCACTGGTCCCCAAACCCAATGTGTCTGATGAGATAAAAAAAAAGAAAAAATAGATTATACAATTTTAAATAAATGACTCTCTTACATAAAATTACATGGAAATAGGAATCAGGACTACTAGGAATCTTTTATTTGTATGCATCACTTTCATGGATCTGTGCTTGTAGGTTTAAAGCAACAAAAACTTCAATTAACTCCAAGTTTTACCAGTGACAAAGTATTATTCAGTGAAAATGCATTTCTGGAGCCAGGTTAACTCAGGCAGGAAGGAAAAAAGAGGGCCACCATGTAATTATTTGGCACTTACAATGTCCTACACTTCAGATTTGTGAGGATGGTGAGCAGAAAATCTGTTTACTATGGAGTCGAGTTCTCCACTCTTCTGTGCAGACGAAGCCTTTGAATTATTCATAGTGAGAGCCATAGGCATATGCAATGGAAAAAAGTGTTGGAGAATATCACACCAAAGATGGCATCCTCCATTATGTGCACTGTGCCCGGCATGCCCACAGACCTCACATAATGCATTTGGATAAAAGTCAGGTGCTGCATATTGAGAAGCTACCGTCCCTGAAATGTACTAATTGACTCAAAAAGCAGCTACAGGGAAAGAACTGCATGCCTTATTGTCTTCATACATTTATCTCAACAACACCTCATTACTTTTCCGTGCAGACAAGAAATAAGTGGAATACATTTTCTTGCTGCGGCATGTGTTCAAAAAGCATGACCTCTCCCAAATCGAACAGGGTTGGAGGAGGTGACGGGGGTGGAAGGGATGCCGGAACACAAAGCAAGTCTTAATTTTCAAATGTCACTATTCTGATTTGGTCCAACAACGATGTTTTTGTTGTCATTGTACTTTTGTTGACAACTTGTCTCATCGAGATGTTGCTGACTGAAACACTGTGACATGTGTTTTACATATCAAAACAGCCGAGCCTTTCATTTAAAGAGGCTTCATCTTCACTGACAACATTTTTATTGACAGGTAAAACCCCAGAGATTAGACATGGCGTTCTAATTAGTCTCTCCCTCCACTGTCGCATCTACGCATCCAAAGCCTTGTGAGAGAAAGGTGATCAGACAAAAAGCAGCCAACCAGCGGATGAAGTCACATTCAGATTAGTTGCTGCTGTAAGAATAGAAAAACTATATAAATAAAAGTAGTGTACTCAATAGATATGTGAGAATATATCTGTTGCAGTACAAATTGGCAAATATATATTGGGATCTACAGCGTTTGTATTGTAATTCCATTTTTTTATTGTAAATGACAAGAAAATATGAAATATGAGTGGAAAACAAAATGCCAAATTAAGAATATTTTACTTATTTAAAATAGGATAAATAAAAAGTCTGAAAATGTGTGTATGGCTTAATAGATTTTTTAGAAAAAAACTTCCTGAATCTGTTGTGGTCTTAAGTATCTAATAATTACAGTTTGTCTCCAATAAATGATTTGATTTAAAATAAACCCATGAGTTTTTTTTTTTTTTTTTTTTTAATTTTTTAAACACAATTGCATTTTTTCATTATAATATAAATATGTGTGCCTCGTTTGTTTCTTTATTTTTTAAACATGTATAATAATGTTTTATAGTGCGTTCAAGGGTCTATGATGGAAAATATGCTTAAACTGCTGGGCTCAGTTTTTGTAAATACAGAACTGCTTATAACAAATATTTAAAAAAAAAAAAAAAGGCAAATAATGGAAAATAACTTAAAATGGCATTTACAAAAGACAAAATTTAAATATTATAAAGCAAATCTATACAATAGAAAATTAACCATCTTAGTTTTTGTTTTGTTTTTTTTTAATGGCATTGGTTGAATAGAAGTGTTTATTACTGTTCTCCACAGAGAGCATAGAGAGGAAAAAGAGGGGCTGATGATGGATGTGGTGGCTATGGAACAGTAGAGAGGATACGGAGGAAAGGTTTGCCTAATTCCTGACATGAAATATTACCTGCAGCACTCGACAGAGTCGACCTGTTTGGATGGCAGGAGAGATAGCATCCATCCTTTCAGTACATATATATATATATATATATATATATAAAAACAAACAAACAAAAGCTCCAAGACCCCTAACCTGACAAAGGAAGTACAACTGATAAGTTCGGAGCAATATTTCCCTCCTCCCCTGCCCCTCCTGCTTTTCTTTGAATAGCCTTTCTCTGCCTTTGGCCCCAGTTTCACCTTGGTACGCCTGTGCCCTTCTATTAAAGGTGGTAATGGCTGCCAACTTCCCCCAGGCCTTCTTTTTAATATTTGTCACTCATGAAAGAAGGAGCGCAAGGAGGGGCTGAGGGATATGATAAATCTTACTTTTGCTAGCTAAGGGCTTCTATTACCCAAACAGAATAAAATCCAGTCCAAAACACTGCTGTGCACATTAGGGAGCTCAAGATTTAAGCCTTGTCCGCCATGATCAAACCAGGATTTATGAAGCATCATAACTCCCGACAACATCCAGCGGCTTATTAATTTTATATATTTCTGTCCGTTTCTTGATATTTCCAGCCTTGACAGTCACTCAAGATAAGCCGAAAGCGTTGACAGGATGGAGTGTATATGTATTTTTCACTGTTCTGCTGCTCCCCTCCAGCTGAATAGCTGTGCTAGGAACCTTGAGGCTGCTGTGGTGCGATTTGTCTCTGGTTTTTGTGTGTTCACTCGCAACCTTCCCATCTGTAAGGCCCCTTAAATCAGCCTTGCACTCTGCTCCAGTGTGTGTGTTTAGTACATTTACAACTATGCCCAGGCGTACAAATAGAAAAAAAAAAGAGAGAGAAAGAGAGATGAGCGAGAAAGGAAAGGGAGGGAAAGAAAGAAGTGATTGGCTTTAGCAAAGTATCAAATGTGGTTGAATTTTAATCAAAACACTCACTAATCACCATTTACAGGACGTCTATATAAAGGCCTGTTCTCTGATATGAGAGGGAAACATGCTGATAGGGTTTAATTGAACTCGAGTTGAGGTCGAAGGCTTGATTTAATGTGGCCCACAGGAAAACTGAGCACGAGGGAGAGAGAGACGGAAATGGTAGCTCTTTGTGCAGTGATCACATAAGTTTACATGAATAAAGCCCTCACTCATTACTGGAAAAACTACACTACTGATGACAGCTTTACTTCATGATATTAATCTATGTAGAGGAAACAGAGCAGGGTGAAGATATCACCGTTAATGTCCCCAACCCTGCATTAAACTTATTGACTCTGTCTGAAGTCCCAGTGCAAATGTGAATATATTCTACCATTTTATTGACATGAATATACAGATTCCAGAAGATGCTCAGACATGCAGATCATGGTACTCATGGCAACACTGACAACTGTAAGTCCTTAAGATTTTTTACTTTACATCCTACAGTTGTCATCAGTTTAAGTCTAAAGAAAGTAATTCATCTATAGTGTTTTATTTTTCCTTTATAGAACAATCTAAACATTAATATCTATAATCATACATAGTTATTTTTTATGTCTTTTGGGGTTGTATTTGTTTGTAGTCAATTACCATAAATCAACTTTACATTTATCCTGATTTAATGTTTTGCTTTACAAATCCATTCGAGCATGTACTGTAACTTGATGCTGTGTAAGATTATAATCTTTAATACTGTACATTTTCTAATGATTCATATCAGAAGATAAGGATGAATTATGTGAATTTATTTAGATATCGCAGACCTCGCAGAAAATATTTTGATTGAATTGCTAAACACACACAACTGACCAACATAACCATTACTATCATTTTTTAAAGCCTTTAATAAAATGCTTTCTTCAATATTGTTATTTTGCTCAAATTGTTTTCCAAAGCTACACTTATAAATCAAATGTCATATTTCTATAAAACTTTGTATTTAATCAATTTTTAGCAAACGCTGCTTCAAACCTCTAAACTAAGGCTAATGTTTAATTGATGATTTAAAAAAGGAAAAAGTTAATGGAATGAAATGCTGTGTGGCATTTATTTTGGATGTTAACAGCGTGACTAGTAGACAGCGTTAGCGTGTGGAGATATTGTGATTTCAGTTAAACGCTGAGTCAGCATCCAACCCTCTAAATAAGATGGTTTAAGGGATGCATTCATTTAGTTCATTAAATTAAGATAATTCTTCCACTGATCCAAAATGTACAATGGAAATAAAAACATTCATAAAAGTATATGTTTGAATCCTTGTATCGTTCATTCTTTGGTTATTTTGTTTTAAAACCAAATCAAAATAACAAATAAACAATGTTGTTCTTTTGTTTCACTGACTTAAGACCAAAACAGAAATACAGAAACAACAAATACCAGACAAGGAGCATTTTTCTGTTTTAAAATTAAACCTTGTTCTGTTTGTGTGATATTTGGATATTTAAGGGAAACTAGGACCATAGCTTTATGTTTTAAGCTCATCACACAGAGGGGACCCACAGATGGGGGCAGACTTTTACTGACAAAAAAGGAGCAACGCATAAGTGACATTACTGATGAACTGGTAGATCGAAATGTTATTAATACTTAAATAAAAAATAAAAAGCATGGAGGAGCACCAGTGGATTCATTACACCACCTCTGGTTCCTTTATATCATGTGCATATGTGATTAAAGGAACCAGAAGTGGTGTAATGAATCTACTGGTGCTCCTTGTTTCTAGTGATCAACTTCCATGTGTGTTGACGGCTTCCGTTAGTGTCTAACGGTAAAATAACGTGCAACATAAATATTTTTACTACCCTCAAAAAAGCTGTAAAATTGTTTTTGCAAAAGTGTCAAATCGTAGAAGTTCAAACATCTATTGCTCCTCACACCAGCCTCACAGTCTATAGTCAGTCACGTGTTTATTTGGATACTATTTGGACCATAACACCATAAAACTAAATATGTGAGCAGCTGTTACGAGCTAAAAACTGCATGAAAACAGGACCAGGACCAGAAAACTGCTGAAATAAATTCTAAACAGTCCTATTGTGTGAGGAGACGATGTCTAGGACCTGTGGAGGGAAACCAGGTGCAGTGGACTTCAGTTCTTGCTCTAATTTCCCTGTAAATATCCAAATATCTCACAAACAGAACGTTTTTTTTTTTGTTTGTTTGTTTGTTTTTTTTAAACAGAAAACGCTGCTTATCTAGTTTTTGATGTTTCTGTATTTCTCATTTGGTTTTAAGTCAGTAAAACACAGTTTATTTGTTGTTGTGAATTATGCTGATTTGTTTGGAATGGAAGTCTTAAAACAGCAATTTTCACAGAAAAAAGTTCAAAACAAATGTCAGAAGTCTCATTATTTAAGATTCAAGTTTTCAGCTCAAGCATTGACCTTGACCATGCTAACTGGAGTCTAACTCCATGCATGCAGAGGCCAGCTGTAGCCTCAGTGACTGAAGCACCCAGCAGTAAAGATGCAGGCAGGATGTAATCTCCAGGAGCTGTTGATGCAGGCAAACAGTGAGGGTTTGGGTCAAAGGGATTAAAATGGGGAAGGTGCTGGTCGTATGAAGGAGAGGGCTGTAAAATAGTGGTGGGAGCAGCGGGCGAGCCACCTCATAACACAGAGGAGTTGGGAGATTACAGGGAAAATAGCACTAGGGGGATTCCTGTGAGGGGAGAGTAGGCAGTGACTCGAGATGGCATTGGAACATAGCATTAGTAGCCCATATTCAACAGGATGCAGGCTTAGTGAACTCAGGGCACCATGGGAGGTGCTGGTGTGGATGCTGACATTCTATAGGTGACAGTGAGGACAGAAAGATGTGGCAAGGAAGACTTTATTATTCTATGATTGTGACTTTCCAAATACGCCAATCCAGTGCCAGAACAAAAACTATAAATCTGATTTCCAAACGAAGGACAAACTCTTCTCTATGATATGCACAAAGGTTTTTCTTATACTGAGCCCTTCATGCCTATGCAAACTGCACATGGTTTGGATTGAGTTCCATCAACAAAACATGTCAATCACCTCTCTGTGAAAAAGTGGAAGATAGGAGACTGAAACCTATCTAACACAAACCAAAATACTGTACTCAGCTTCCAATTTTAACTTTTTTTTAATCTAGCAATCCAAGGGCTCAGATTCCAGTTACATTTCACATTGAATAGACTTGTGCTTCCAGCAGTCTAGCCCTCTTCTAGCATGCTGGCTAGTGGAGCGATGACAGATTGGTTTCCACTCACTGCACGGGGGAGCACAATGGAGTGGCTTTGACAGAGTTAAGAGAAACAGTGCATCGATGCCCCCCAATCTTTCTTTCTTTCTCCTCCGCGCACGCACGCACGCACGCACGCACGCACGCACGCACGCACGCACACACGCACACACGCACACACGCACACACGCACACACGCACACACACACACACACACTCTAGGATGCATGGGCGAGCTCGAACGTACACGCAAGTACGGGCACATGCACACATCTCTCTCTCCTCTCCAGTCGCTCTACTTTTCCTCTTCCTCTTCCCCTCCCTCTCTTCCCTCCCTTGGGCTTACAGAATGGATGGCCCTGTCTGACCGCGACGACACTGATGTCTATTCCTCCAAACTACTGTACCTACAGCAGGCCTGTCTACTTGCTGGCCCCGGTGCCCCCTCTCTTCTTCTCCCTTTCTTTCATGCACACCCCAACATACACGTGCACGCCCACACACATCCTCCTGTGCATCCACATGGAAGTGGAGTACCATCTCGGTCAACCAGTGCCGACAGACAGAGGTCAGCAGAGCTCATGCATTAAAGCTAACATTCAACATGGCTCACACTATAAAGACAGGATGTATAGAGAAACAGTAAATATACCATAATACAGACTAACAGGGACAAATAAATGTATGGCTGACCTTCCACCTGTGTTGCCTTTGGACAAGCAACACGAGATTAGAAAAAACAGACATTTGCATTTTTCTTTTATTATTAAATAATAATTAGTAAGGATGTGTTGTACTTTGATATGATCAGTCCGTAGATTTTCTGCGATTAACTCGTCGTCCGATTGTACCAACCAGTTTAACAGTTATTGAGTAATTGGCACATATAAGTAGAAAATCTCCCATTTTTAAGTATTGGAACAGTGACGTTATACTGATTCCGAGGGTTTTACTGAGGATTACACTGACTCCGAGGGGTTATAGCCTTTCTGAATAAAAGCTGATTCTTTGAAGGTTACAAATGGACCCTTCAAAATAAAAGCTGATGAAGTCATAGGTTGTGCAAAGAAGCAAAATAGATAATCCTTTCAGAATAAAAGCTGAATCTGTTAATGTTGCAGATGGCCCCTGTAAAATAAAAGCTGATTCTGCTAAGGATTCCTGTCCTACCTGCATCCTCGCTTTCATTTTCTTCAGCAAATGCAAATCATCTAGTTTCAGTTATTAGTAGGATGCAGAATGTATTCTATTGTGTTAGCACCAAATAGTCTGTATTCTTAACCTTTCACACCTGCTTTGTACTTAAAAAGCTTTGCCCTGGTTTCTTAAGCTTACCTCAAGCTTACACTTACACTGAACACAGCCTTTGCAGGTGAAGAAACTCAAGCTTTCTGAACTAAAAAAAATAGCTCACGACAAATCAAACGGGCTACAGGCAAAAAAAAAAGTGCAACAACATTCCCCACGAACAACCTTTATTAATATGTCAGCTAATGGCGGAAACTGCATCATGTGTTGCTGTGTCTTTACCATTAGCTGTGGACTTTTAAAAATGTGGAAAAGTAAAGATCTCCAGAGCTGATCAAACGATACAATGAGCCAGTGATAAGCTCCTGGAGCTGGAGGTGCTTTGCAGCTGTGCTCTGTAGAGCAATGAGAATAGAGAAGGGGTGATGGTACACTGATATGCTCCCAAGACTACGAGACTGTGTTTTTTTCCACACAGGTGGATGTACAATCAATAAAATGGATTAGCTGCAAAGGTACTGTATGTATAAAGGTTATCACCCAGTTCTACTGCCTGAACACAGCAGCGACCCCACAAAACAATTTTATAATGTCTCAAGCTATTTCTTCAGAGAAAATCTGATTGTTTCTCTCAGCCTAAAAATTGATTTGTAAGGGTATACATTACCAAAGGAAAAATGGTTTGCAGCAACACTGTAGCCCAATAGCTTAAGTAGATTTTTAAAACTTGCGATTATTTTTCGTGTGTGTATGTGTGTTTTCATGGTTGCATCAGTGTTTTTCTTTGCCTGTCAGATTCTTTTTCATTCCTTGGTGTAACCTCCCCCCCCCTCCCTTAGTCTCAACTTCACCAAGTTGCACTAGTTCAATCCCTCTCGCAGCAGTCCTGTGTCACCCCTCAGAGAGACTTAAACCATGTGGCTTTCCATCACTCTGACTGACGATCGAAAACCCCTCCACCCCAGTGATTCCTCTATCTGTGCTACTCCATCTCTCCCATCGCTCTCTCTCCTTGGAACACACAGAATAAAACCCCTTCACAAACCCTCGCCCCTCCCCTTTCCTCAGAAAACAAAAAACTTGTGTGAATCTGCAAGACTCTGATTATCCATGCACAGTCCACCTGATTCTTGAATCTCTCGTGTCAGGTTGTGGGGTGTGTGTGTGTGTGCCTGGAGGCTGGGGGTTGACTCTGACCAATGGCATCCAACAGCAGGGCTTTATCCTGAAGCACACTGACAATGCTTT
Source organism: Gouania willdenowi (assembly GCF_900634775.1). NCBI lineage: Eukaryota > Metazoa > Chordata > Actinopteri > Blenniiformes > Gobiesocidae > Gouania > Gouania willdenowi. The sequence continues at coordinate 24,160,129 of NC_041059.1, forward strand.
TCACACCTACTTAGGACAGCAGAGATGGAGGCGGTGGGCTGGATCATACCCAGGCCTAAAAGCAGGCCAAGGGCTTTCAAGTAGACATACACACACACACACACTCACACGCACACACACACACGTGCACATGCACAGAATCGACTTTAATCACGGACCCATGATTCTACTGTAGATTAGAAAAAGACTTGTCTTATTTTTGAGTCTGCTAAATTTCTTCCGTGACTATAAAAATTGCCAATGATTATGCTGTTCTTTGTTTTTTAAAGGGAAATATAAAATACATTTAATCACACTAAATTCCTCTTCTTAATGTAATAAACTGTTTATTCCTGCTGAAAAGACATGCTTTGAATAATCAAAGAGCAGCTCCTTTAATGTTGTAAAGTTAACCATTTTTGTGTGCAAAGACAGCTGTGACAGCATTGCAGATAACAGACTCACACAGTTTAGATGGGGCCAAGATGTGCTTGATTGAAAAAAGGTTGAAAAGAAATCTAAAACAATGACTAGGAACGGTTTGATGTGGCTGTGGTGCAGCTTCTGAGGACAAATGACTGTGTGTGCGATTGTGTGTCTACCCTTTGAGACTCACATTCAGCTCCCCAGAATGATCAATACCAAACCATTTCTTCTCATTGATTATACAATTATACAGAAGTTCAATCTGTGACACGCTCTCATGTCGGAGCAATAACCGATGCACCAGGGGGTGGAGGCTGAGAGGAACGGACGTAGCTACCCTTTTAATCCACCATTTTTACCTCCTTTTAAAGAACAGCGCTTAAAGCAAGCTCAGTGTAGTCCAGGTACTTCACTCAGATGATTATAATGCCACAAGGGTACAATACATCACTCTTATTAGCCACACTGGAGCACAATGGTATCATAATTAATGGTCGCAGCAGGATTGAACGCTGCCCTGACATGGAAAAGTGGGCCTACATAAGCTCTACAAGGCATTTAAATATGCAGAGTGAATGGCACAACCCAAACCCTCCTGCTCTAAGGACAGCCCACGCTCATTAGCCTGACACCCTCCATGGCATTGATACAAGGACAAGCGGCTCAGACAGGCATGCACAACACTAATCACGAGCACTCACTCCAAAAGAAGCAGCATTTACTAAATGTTAAACGGTAATATATGAAAAGAACAATCTTGTCCCTCATCAGTGCCCATCACTCCATTTTACATCTCGGCCCTGCATTGTTGGTTTTGTTGCAAGGCTTAGTCCACACTGAATGCAGATGGACATATATGTGTCAGCAGCCATTATGTGAGATTTCAGTAATGCCGTATGGTCCGTGTGTGTGTGTGTGTGTGTGTGTGTGTGTGTGTGTATCCACGGGGTTCTGGCTGCTGTGGCACAGTGTGCTGTCTGGTGCTTGTGCTGCACAGCCTAGCTGAGGAAAGCTGCCTGCGCGACGGGAGAACAATGCACATAAAAGGCTGTGGAAGGAAGCGTCTGGAGCTGACGTCTCTCACATGGAGCAGCAGCAGAGAGCCCGTATTTGTGTGTGTGTGTGTATATAATTTAACTGCTTATGTGTGTGTGGGTGACAGAAAAACAAAACCAAAAAAAAATATAGAGAAGAGAAAAATGCCCCATTGCATTTGCAGGCAGTGAATTAAGGAAATAATTAAAGTGTGTGTTCTGGTCGTATGATTGGTTGGATGATGAAGTCCTCACAGATTGATTTACGATTACATTTTTTTTACACACACACACACACACACACACACACACACACACACACACACACACACACACACACACACACACACACACACACACACACACACACACACACACACACACACACACACACACACACACACACACACACACACACGCCTCCTCATAAAGCCATCGTTGTAAATTCTTCTCATATTGTAAGGATTTGAAGCTTCAACTACAATACATGCAGCTTAACAGCTGCCAAATGCACAAACCAGCAGCTCCTCTCGACGCGACTCGCTCCAGCCTGACCGTGCTGAGTTATCGCGTGGCTCAGTGCAATCAATTATTGCTGCAGCGGAATCATTAATAATTTCCTAATGAAAACGATTCTGTTGATCTCTGTTGTCTTTTAATTAAACATAATTAGTCTCCAGCTTGGAGCTGTGCTAGGGACTCCTTTAGGGTACAATTTTGTTATAAAGCACTGATAATGAATATTTTACATTGTGTCAGTTGTTTAGTTATTATTCCGTCACACTATTTCGCTATGTTTCCAGATAACAGATAATAACCCGTACACCTCCTATTTGCCACAGTCCTTTTAAAAAAGGAGGGTGGAAATGATCGGCTAAATCTGAAACTGTCAGTCACTTTTTCCTCTCATGCAGCACACTAGCTTAGCGCTGCATAGCTGGTTTTGTCCAAAAAAAAACAGTTAAACTGAGTCAAACGGATTCAGCATCGAGCAGGTCATGCAAGTTCATCACATTCCTCAGAAGTCTACAGCTCTGGATCAGTGGAGAGAGTAAATGAAGGCGTAAAAAAGATCAGATTGTCAAGACTTAGAGAATATGAAATAATTCAAAAGACCCAGCGAGTTAGCTAATTCGGCACTACCCGGGCTTATGTAAAACAGCCCAGTAACATTGGTCAATTTCTGTGCCAACAATGGGCTAAGTTGCTCTGGAGAGTTATTGGACATGCTGTATCTGAATGTGGTCTGGCTTAAGAGGCTTACAGTTGAAAAGTTTAGGTGACCTCTGAATAATGCTACATCATGTCACGCTGAATGTGTATAGTTTCAATGGGCTCAGATATCAGGTAACAATGGGCAAAACACAATGACGGCTCACACTGGGAATGAATCGTATTTGAGAGTTTGAAAATGGTATTTTGAAAGAAACTGTGATCAAACTGTGATGTTAACGGGAACAATGTGTCTGATAGAGAAACTGTACTATGGATATGAAACTGCATCAGTTGATATGAGGAAGTGCATTTCACAGGAACACTTACTGCTTGTTCAAAGAAGATGGGAATCATTATATTTGTCAGTGAACAAACAAACTAAAAATTGTTTGAATTTATTTTAAAAGTTTAAGGAAAATTATTACAAACTATAACATTCATACTGTGAATTGTTTGCACTCTTATCATGCCATTAAGACATTTACATTCAAAATAATTAAATATTGTTTGCTGTAAAAAACACTTTTTTCTTGTATTTATGAATTTGTTGTAAAACTGCAGAGATCAGATGTTTCCTCCTTTAAATAAAACACTCACGGGCAATTTCCTCAGTTATTGGCATGCTGATGGGAGGAGGTGCGTGTATCACATGTGTTTTTGTAAGACTACAATAAGAGAATTTACAGAAAACACCACCAATGTTTTTTTTTGTTTTAAAGCAGCTTAAAAGTTTAGGTATGTCAATGAATTAAAATCCTATGCATCAGACACGTCTCAAGCAGTTTCACCCTATTTGATGTCTGAATTTTCCTCACTTTGTTTCCTAAATGAAATCTTTTTGTACATTCCTGCTGCATTGTTTATCAATCTGTGGTTTATCTGTGAAGAGAATTCTGCCCTGCCCGCTCCCTTCTTTTCCCACCTCACGCTCTCCCGTGTTACTGTAACATATAATTACTCTGCAGACCTGTTTCTATAACTTCAGTGGTTCAAAGAAACTGTCGGAGTGTGGAGGAGAGCATTGTGGGAGTTCCAGGTGGATTTGTAGATAATGAGTTAGCGCAGTGGTAGAGTTGAGAGTTTTAGTAATGGCTGGCTGCTAAGGCTCATCCAGGGAGTTTAATGTAAAACAAACAGGGCCATGCTGACAGCCTGGGAACAACAGATACTACACTTTGCCAGCTTCAACTTTTAGGGGGTTATGCTGCCTCTCATTTTAAGAAATTGGACTTTGAATGAAAAAAATGTTAAATAATTCACAAGATGAATTCTACTATTTCTTTGGAAGTTAGTAGAAATAATTCAATTAAAAAGATTTAATGTATATAATATAAATTCCTACTGTAGTTGGAAACACAAATTGAAAAACATGTCGATATTTTTAAGAAAAACAAAATTCATATTAGATGACATGGGTTTAACGTGCCTGGTGAGGACCAGAGGGGCCCTGTTGGGAATCATCCAGCTGCTTGTTACACACTCCAGTGCATGTATTATGCATAAGACATTGTGGGGATACGACTCTCAGAGGAATCATCTTTCTGAATTCTGTCCTCCCTCACTCTGAACACGTTTCCCTCCGCCCTTCAAGTTTCAGGATGGTACAGTACTTAATGCAAAAATCAGAGGACTGAGCACCCAACTCTAAGCCACGGCCACTTAAACCAATCACCAGTCCTTACTTAGAGATACTCCCACATAGATTCACACTGGCTGGCATCCAAAGTGACTTGCTACTATCTTTGCAGGCAGCCATAAAGAAAACCGGGACCAGTGAAACGTGAGCCAAAACATATTCTGCAAGCATACTGTGTATTGAGATATTTGCTGTTTTCCATAAATAACGCATCTCTGAGAGCAATGAAGCAGCAGACACAGGGGAAACAGCACAGGGGTTTAGATATAAACAATCTGGGACTCAGCTTTTCGAAGCGGGAAGTAAGTTCCTGTCGGACTCTGGGAAACCTTTTTCCCTTTACTCCATCCACAGCGGTGTCGATAAACAGAATCCCAGCACAGCTTCAAATAAACCCACCCAACTCAATTTTAACTTTGACAAAGATTTGACATTTTCGGCATACTGGCACTCAATTTCAGTGTCACCTCCAGAGGGTGCGCACACATGCAGATTGGAATGTTTAAAAGGAGGCGATGAAGAAGAATAAGCGGCCTAAATTGAGTCACAGTCTGGACGCTGGAGTCAAATGGCTGAACGGCATCAAAAGCTTCACCACTTTCTGAACTTCCTCCGAGTCCAGGTGGAGAAAATTTTGCCAGGAGCAAAGTGTCGAGCAAAGACCAATTCCTACAAATGAAAAGAAACCAAACTGTGGTGCCCAACGCTCTTTGGCAAAACTTACTACAAAGCTGTTGGAGTCCAGTGAGGAAAACAGATTAATACTTCTGAATTCAGTTTTATCAAAGGCAAATCAAAACTATAGGACGCTGGTTGTAGCATTTGATACAAAGTCAGTTAATTTCACATCTTTGATGGTAAAACAAAAGACTCCTTGACTTTCACAAAGCTGCTAAAAGGTGACAAGAGATGCTAAACCTAAGCTCAGAGATTTAAATTAATTCTTTGCATTCAGTTCCCTCTTTTATCTTTTATTATCAGTTGGCAAGCGTGCAGCTGATTCTCGTGGAGGATTTACAGTAATGAACTTATACGCCACAACACTGAGCAACTCTCACAAGGGCGCGTCTGGAGATGTTATTGTGCTTAATTTAATAAGGTCGAGCTAGAAGTGACAAAACAGTAAAATGGCTGTGACACAAAACTGAGGTGATGGTGCTTTTTATTGCTGTGCTCTGTGATGCTATCTCTAGGATGCATGTATGAAAGTGGCAGAGGAAATAGTCCAGAGAGAAAAGGGAGAAATCCTGTTATTGCACTCTTTTTGTTTTGTACAGTCAGTCTCAGAGCAGAACGATTAGAAGATTTTTTTTTTTTTTAAAGAAGTGCATAATCTTCTTTAACAGCTTATCAAAACTTTAATGATTTGGTGATAAAGAGCACAAAGTTAAGTAGCCGGTTAAGAGGATAACTCCCCAGTGCAGTCTAGTGATTAGTAGATGAGAATTGGGAGACTGAAAATCCGTGCTGCAAATCCCACTCCTGCCACTGATTCACTTTGAGGGAGAAGAAGCTCCATTTCAGCTTTGGGGGGTATTGTCACGGGGTAATCATTTCTGAAAAGTGATAAATGAAACCCTTTCCCTTCACCCTTTGGAATCCCAAGCAAATCTTTATTTACGTATTTATTTCTTGCTCCACGTCTCATTGGATAACACCCGTCAAGACTCAATTATAGCAGAGGAAGCCTTGCACTTTTATGAGAAGAGAAGCCTGAGACTATTGTCAGTGCTGTGTACAGTTTAAGCATCTTTACCATTGAGTGAACAACGAACCCAGCTTTTTATTGTTTTAATGAGTCCCTGCTGGACACAGCAAAAGAGATCGAGGAGTTCATCTTTATGTTAGTATGATCGCCTTTGTAAATACATAAAACCATGAGTGGTGTAATTACTACTGATTCATTAAAGATGTAGGACTTAAGCTTGGCTGAATTAGAAAGAGAACAACCCAAACAAAGAGGCAAACCTTCTACTCACGTTGTCCTCGCTATCTAACTTGAGATAGGAATTCACTTCGTATAAAAGGGAAGGAGAAAAAGCGCATTAATTACCTTGTGAAATCTAGAGACCATTAACTTCACGTGTCAAGTGATGTTCCTGAGTTCCTAATCAGAGTTTTAGTGATATAAATTACTCTTTTGATGAGAGGAAGTGATATGGTGCGAACGAGGACTGCACGTATGTCTTTTCGTGTGTCCTTGTAGCCGAGTGGATGCAATTATTTGAGCTTGTTTGTGACTTTGAGAAGTGAGAAGCGCGAGAAAGAGAGGAGAAAAAGTAAAATAAAAAAAAGGCAGAGCAGAGAAAGAGAATGGGGGGGGGGGGGGAGAGACGTGCAGAAAAGCGGTGGATGGAGGATTGTGGTGTGGTGTGTTGCGCTGCAGAGAGATAACGGGATGCCGGCGCTGCTTGCTTACCTTTGCTGTACACCACACAGTTGTTTTTGTTGTCTTCTGCTCCCTGCCAAGTCACATCCAGCAGCCACCTGGGGCCGGCGCTCAGCACCACCGGGACGGTGTTCTTCGTCTTCTGGTCGAGGACAGATAACAAACACTAATCATTTGCTTATTTTGGTGATTAAAGAAACATTAATAACCACTGAGTTATGCATTCCCACTGCTCTGAATGGCCATAAAAAGACAATTTCCAAAACTATGCAGCGTGTAACTCAAGTCCAGCTCAAATCCCTTTTTTTTGAAACATAGCTGACACGATTTTAAAAATCCAAGCAGGATTTGAGCATGAACGTGTGGTTGTGTGTGTATGGTTACACACAAAGACAGAACGGGTAGCTGGATTGTTGACAAAATGGTTGTGTGAGGCTGTATTCTGTCAAAAAAGGATGAATTATCAATGTGGATTGAAACCAGTAATCACATCTTTCTCTTTAACAAGGACATTCTCAGGTGTCGGGAATCACGAAGAAAGCAAGAAGGAAAAAAAGAGAGAATGGTCACTTTCAGAAAAAAGAAGCAAGTGCTTGCCAGTGAACTTTGGGTACATTGTGCTGTGCTATCGCCAGGATCTCACTATTTCCTGAAACAAGCAGGGAAGAATTTAAAGAATCAGTATCCATTTTAAAGGGTGATTGAGGTTAGGGTTTTTATAATATGTTGAAAGAATTATTCTGAATGTGTAAGGTCATTTTTCTTCTTGGTCAGGGGTCAAATGTGGGGTTTTATTCCTCTAAAAAGACATAAAGTGAGATAAAGAGCAGGATCCACTATAATAGACTCACAAGGCGCTGCTTCACCAGATTTGCCTGCTCTCCTTATCCTCGATTTTCTATTCTCTTTTAATTCACTCGACTGTTCTTCTGCTTGTTTTTTCTTCTGCTCTCAGAGAAACAGTGCAGCGGAGGTGTTGTGTGCATGTTGCAGCAGCCCATTAATCAATATGGAAAATGTCAGCATTTTAAGGCCATTACTTTTGAACCCTGGGGCCCCTTCGTTAGGGTGTTACAGAAATAGAGCAGCTCAGAGAAATTGGGTTGGGGTAGCGATCTCGACTCATTTCTCTTTCCTTTTGAGAAAGCCAGACACAGGACAGTGTCCATCTGCCTAATGCAACAGGGAAGTAAAAAGTGATGTACGCTGACACGCTTTTCACTTCTCGCTCCCCCGCAAAAGGCAACAGCCTTCAAGGATAAATGCAAATGTCACTTGAGCATGTTAAAGGTCTGAACTGGCACAGATATGCACAAGAGATGAGCACTATGCTCCGGCGGTTTGCCTGCATGTGCTCTTCTCCTCCTCCTCCTCCTCCTCCTCCACTTACTCATTTCTTTTTCCATGAACTCCATCTAGTCAGAGGCTGGAGGACATGGATTCTATTTTAGAGGAAAACATTATTTACAAATAGCAAAGCCATCTTCGAGACCTGATAGGCATCTGTTCGGATTTTGCAAGCAAAATTAAGGACAGAAATACAGACGGTAGATAAGACAGATGTTTTAATAGTCTCTTTATATATGGCTTACTGCACATTGGCAAACTCTGCTGCCAGACTGATCAAACACAGACAGTAAATTGTGTCTGTTGATAGTCTTATTCCTTCTTCTGGCATCTTCTTATCCCACCCTGGCAGCAGATGAGAGAGAGAGGACCTCTGTAATTTAAGTCATCCCCCATTTCACATTTCAAATTTGCCTTACAATAAAGTCTGCTATCTGGCTAACCTGAAAATCTCACACCCCTGTCAAAGGAGCAGAGCAGACCGTCTGATTGTTGCTAGGGACGACTATCTAAAATGGGAATCAGATTAACCCTTTCTCAGATCTCCCGACTGGAGCCATCTCTTATTCAGTGGCGAGAGGCCTCTCTGCCATTCTGGGAATTCATGATATTCCAGCTGCTCCTAATGTAGCCAACACAGGCAGAATACTACAATAACTAAGTATCACTTCACTGTCACATATCAAAAAGATTTGTCGGAGCCACGGCTCGTAAATAATTGTCCTTTTAATTCCTGTTGAAAGTTAAATTTCTTGTTTTTAATCCATCATACAGTTTCTACGTTCACGTTGTTTTATTTACTGTTGCAATCCGAGCAGACACAACCCCATGGCTGCCTCCTTCAATGCACATTTCTATAAAACATCGATGACAATATGCGCTTTGTAAGCATGCGGCATGTACCAGCTGTCACAAAGACAAAGAAATGCACGAGAGCAACCGCACGCAGCATATTTGGGATTAAGAAACGGCGGCATCACTGCGGTGCAAATGCAAATGAAAACTTGTACAACTGGATCAGTTGGCCTAAGTGGTCGAGGCCAGAGAAAAAAAAATGCAGATTGACAGGCAGAAAATTACAATTACCCCAAAGCACAGGGAGGGGGAGTGTCTGATGGAGCAGCCTTTACAGAAACAAACTCCACTTTGAGCTACCAGTGCCACAGCAAGAGGCTGTGATGTCTGGATTCTCCTTTTCGATCTTAAACTACAACGAAACCAAGCATGTTAACGTATGTGATCCATATGTGTAAATTAGAATTATCTTAGTTTTGTACAAACTCTGGTTTATTTGGCATACTGACTAAGGATTTTCATTTACTCCCACCCGTGTGTGTGTGTGTGTGTGTGTGTGTGTGTGTGTGTTTTTTGTTTTGTACCCAGGATTGTTTTTAAGTGAGGGGCAGTTTCTTTATTGACATTCTTTTTACTGGTTATTTGCAACTTTGGACATCTAGATGTGTGCCCTTTGCCTCACTTTTTTTTCTGTCATGCTGTGTAACACTGCTGGGTGTTCTTGTCTATCCTGTGTGCCTGCATTCTATAAAAAGCTAGAAATAAAGAATTAAAGCAAACGATCTTGGTGTTATTTGTGTGTGTTTTGTTTGCTGAACTTCAGGTGAAAAATAAATTATATTCCAAAGTCTGCTGTTGTCATATTTGATCACAAAATAAATGCAAGTCAATAAAAGCTAAGCACAAGTAAATGTACGTCTTTAGTGTCAGTTTCAAGACCCCTATCAG